>NC_136419.1:209655000-210240000 GCF_052625555.1 Lactuca saligna
TAACAAGGCTTGGAAAATTAACTAGAATCACATGTGATTGTCCTTTGAAGCTCAAATCAATTTTCCTTGGCCTTAGGTGAGTTTACGGCCGTAAACTCTTATAGGGTGGCCGTAAACTCCCATTTAAGTGTTAAAATTTCATTCAAACAATTCCAAGGCATTTTAGAAATCCATTCCAACAATCCCCATGTCCACTTAAGCCATTAAACACCCAAAATCACACCCACATGAGTTTACGGCCCTAAAATCATGTATGTGTGTGTTCTATGGCTATAAACTCTTTAAAATGTTTACTCTTGGGGAGTAAACTCAAGTCCCAAGTCCCTAGTGCCATTACACATCCGAAGATGTCACCCGGGTCACTCCAAACGCTCGTTTTGAGGTGTTTAACCTCGTTGGAGTGTAACGTTCCATATGATTAGTGAATGTATCACTAATTGTATATATATGGACATTATTTCATTTTACATAGGGACATTGCGTGTAATCAAACCCCGAACCAACGTCTAGTATTCAAAACCGACACGTATCCGAGTCCGGTGAGTTTATACCCCTACCCTTTTTCACTGTTTTCACTGTTTTCAGGGGGGAACACAAGAAAAGTACAAGGGAATTCTTGTACTCAAAACATGTTTTCAAATGTGTGTTTCATATTTCATATGCTTTTATAACTGATCATCACAACTGATAACCAATTGAACTTGCAGATCACGTAACATATATTTGTGAAATAGGTCTTTAAACTGTTATGTTTTACATATATTTCACAAATGGTTTTCCACATTTTATCAGTTAAAAGCATGAGATTAAACATTTGAACATAAGTCATGTACACTGTTTTGTCCTCGGTAACACTCCACACACAAACGCGAGTGGAGGACTATCATATTATTACTAGTAAATTTGTTAATCCTGTATGATTGGAGACACGTCCTCGGAGAACACTCCACCGAGATACGCGAGTGGAGGACTACATCCATAACCAGAATCTCTGGTATTTAGAGAGCGTGACTTGAGTGTATAGATCTATACGGGGCTGACTACCCCACACTTGGCTGCTAGCTACAGCCGAACCGAAATGGTTCAAGGGTGACGAAAGTCATAAGTATGTGGACGACTTATTGCCACATGTGGACTACTTATTGCCACAGGTTTTAGTCTATTGTATGGTTATGGAACTCGCAATTAGGATAACAGAGATTTACTTATAGTAATAATGAACCACTTTATACATCTTTTACATCTTTAACATCGTTTACATTAGAAACCAACATGCAGGAAAGCATGGGGCTTTTCTGGGTAACACTTACACAACTAGAAAGAGTAACAAACTGGATAACATTACATCTTTTACAATTGGTAACATACAATAAGGAAAGTATGGGACTTTCCTGGTAACACATGATAAGTAAACAGAACAGTTTAATAAGTCAGATAACCAACTATACATTTTCATATGAATAGACATGTTTTCAGTATACAAACTTACTATACTTTACATTTGTGAAACAATAACCAACTTTTAAGAAAATACAGGATTTTGTTGGTGTACATAACATTTCAGAAACAGAAAGGAAACTCGAAACATTTTCACAAACAAAAACCGCTTATGAACTCACCAGCTTTATGCTGATTTTCAAACCGCTTGTGTTCTCAGGTCAGCGTTAGAACAGGTACCCGAAGATTCCTTTTTGATCAGAAGACGGAGTACATGAAGACCCGTTTCATTTTGTTTATATATATATATATATATATATATTATGTATCACAACTGTACAACTTTACTTTTGAAACAACTATAAACTTTTATTATGTAATGTAATGGTTGCTTTACTTTACTTACTATATGCATTGGATTTGATACTCAACATGGTAGTCAACCCCGGAAATGTTTCCGCCTTCGGTTTTCGGGGTGTGACAGATTGGTATCAGAGCCCTTGTTTATAGTGAATGAAGTATACCAAACCTTACATGGTATAAAACTATAAACACTAAAGGGCCTAAGTGCTCTGAATTAAAAGTATCTTCAAACTACAAGTATTTTCAAAAGTATACAAGTATACCGAACCGTCATCATCCGTAACCACAAGTAGAACAGAACATAAGTAATTGGGTGTTGTGTACTATGGTTAAACCTGGGAAGTTATGTAGTCGTGTCTAGGGTCAATATGGCCTGGCCAACTATATTCATTCGAGACATGGCCAACATGTGCTTGGGAGTGACTGTAGTATACGGCATGCCTAAAACTTACCCTAATAAACCAAACATCGAATCATTGTCGTAAACAATTCATGAAATACTATGGGAGTATTTCTCGATCCCAATCCTCTGTAGTAATCCTTATTCGAATGACTTTCTGTGATTATTCTTAGCGATAAATTATCTGTTCGATAACTCTTTCCTGCTTTATCGCTTATTCGAATCATATAACTGCCATATCTATCGATTCAATGTAGAGGACTTACCATCCTCTCTTTATTGATCTTATTAGATCAAGATGCCTCCCCGAAAGAGACCTAGCTCAAAGAACAACAACAATCCTTCTTCTTCGCCACCTCCTCCCCAGTTTGACCTAGCATCGCTCCAGACGATGATGACAGCTGCAATGGTAGCAGCTATGTCACAAATGAACCCTAGTGGTTCAGGAGGTGGTCCTCAATCTCAAAACCCCGAGGTTAGCCAGGGACACCAAAGAGGGGGTTCCTACAAGGATTTCATGAATGCAAAACCAACATCTTTCAATGGCGCTGGAGGTGTCATTTCCTTATCTCGATGGTTCGAGAAAATCGAGTCCATCTTCGAAATCTGTGCTTTTGCGGATTCTGATAAGGTCAAATTCGTGGCCTGTACCTTCGCTGATAAAGCCTTGACTTGGTGGAACGGCCGAGTCAAATCACTAACCTTACCTGTAGCCAATGCCATGGGCTGGGAGGCCATGAAAGAACTTCTCATTGCCAAGTATTGCCCCCGTGGTGAAATGCAGAAACTAGAGCACGAGCTTTGGAACGTGAAGATGAATGGTTCCGACATTGCTGCATACACTTCCAGATTCGATGATCTCGCACTTCTCTGCCCGGGATTAGTCACTCCTGAGAACAAAAAGATTGAAAGGTTCGTTTGGGGGTTATCCCAAGCGACGAAGAGTCACGTTTTAGCTGCTCGTCCGGATACCTATGATAGTGCCAAGACTTTAGCTCAAATTCTGATTGATCACAACGACGATGTTAAGGAAATCACTACCACTTCTGAGCCGACTCAAAGGAGTGGCGAAAAGAGAAAATTCTGGAAGAAGAAGAAGGGTCAATCTTATCAAGGATCTTCCAAGAAACAACAGACGGTAGCAGTCCATGTTGCTACTACTACCCCTGTTGCTGTTGCTTCTGTCATGGGATCCACAGCTCCAACTCCTACCAGTAAATATGCTGGAAATCTTCCTCTATGTGACAAGTGCAAATACCATCATCATCCTGGTCCTTGCCGAGAATTATCTTGTACCAACTGTGGTAAGAAAGGGCACACAGTTCGATTCTGCAAAACTCCTACCCAATCAGCCAACCAATCATCTAAAGCAGGTGTTAGTCAAGCCTGCTACAACTGTGGAGAAGTTGGGCACTTTAAAAGGAACTATCCCAAGAAGTCAACTGCTGATAACACTGGAAGGATTCTAACCATGGGATGGGAGGAAGCAATCGTTGATCCCACTGTTGTTTCGGGTACGTTCCTTCTCGACAACTCATATGCTAGTATTCTTTTCGATTCGGGTGTTGAAAGGAGTTTTGTTAGTCATGCATTCAAACATAATCTAAAACCAAATCCTCAACCACTAACTAAAACGTTTACCGTCGAGATGGCTAGTGGTGAGAAAGAAAGCGCTAACGATGTATTCATAGGTTGTACACTTACCTTAAATGATCACTCATTCCCTATAGATCTCGTGCCCGTTTCCATTAAGAGCTTTGATGTTATCATTGGCATGGATTAGTTAAGTCCCAATCATGCTGATATTCTTTGTTATGAAAAAGCCATTCGTCTCAATCTTCCTTCGGATCAAACTCTCATAATCTGTGGCGATAATCCCAGTTCCAATCTTCATATCATTTCTTGCATCAAAGCTCGAAAGCTCCTATGGAAGGAGTGCATTGCATTCTTAGCCCATATGATCAACGAGAAACAAGAAGTTAGAGACCTCGCGAGCATCCCCGAAGTCTGTAACTTTCCAGATGTGTTTCCCGAAGAGCTTCCAGGAATTCCTCCCGAGCGTCAGGTCAAGTTCCGTATTGACCTAATTCCTGGAGCTACCCCCGTAGCAAAGTCTCCATATCGCTTAGCTCCGGCAGAAATGCAGGAGTTATCCAGTCAACTCAATGAGTTGCTCAGTAAAGGATTCATTAGACCGAGTTCCTCACCCTGGGGAGCTCCGCATCTGTTTGTCAAGAAGAAAGATGGATCCTTTCGGATGTGTATCGACTATCGTGAACTGAACAAGTTAACCGTTAAAAACCGATATCCTCTTCCACAAATAGATGACCTCTTCGATCAACTCCAGGGAGCCAGCTACTTTTCAAAGATAGACCTTCGGTCAGGGTACCATCAGTTACGAGTCCAGGAAAATGATGTTTCCAAAACAGCTTTTAGGACTCGGTATGGACACTACGAGTTTGTAGTGATGCCCTTCGGTCTAACCAATGCACTGGCTGTGTTCATGGACCTGATGAACCGGGTGTGTCGTCCCTTCTTAGACAAATTCATCATCGTGTTCATTAACGACATCCTCGTCTACTCCCGAAGCAAAGAAGACCACAAGAAACACTTGAGGCTAGCGTTGGAGACCCTTAGATCCGAAAAGCTATACGCGAAATTTTCCAAATGTGAATTCTGGATACGGAAGGTAACTTTCCTCGGTCACGTGGTAAGTGAGGAGGGTATTCATGTAGATCCTTCCAAGATCAAAGCGATAGAAAATTGGTCGGCACCGAAAACACCCACAGAAATTCATCAATTCTTGGGTCTCGCCGGCTACTATCGACGATTCATTCAGAACTTTTCCAAAATCGCCAAACCTTTAACCACTCTAACACAGAAAGGTGTACCCTTTTGTTGGAGTGATAAACAAGAAACTGCATTCCAAATGTTGAAGAGAGCCTTATGCAGCGCGCCTGTTCTGTCTCTACCTAAAGGGACAGAGGACTTTGTTGTCTACTGCGATGCGTCTAATCAAGGTTTAGGCTGTGTGCTTATGCAAAGAGGAAAGGTGATTGCTTATGCCTCAAGACAGTTGAAAGCACACGAGGTCAACTATACCACACATGACTTGGAACTAGGAGCTGTAGTCTTTGCATTGATGATCTGGAGACATTATCTCTACGGAACCAAGTGCACGATCTTCACTGATCACAAGAGCCTGCAACACATCTTTAATCAGAAAGACTTAAACATGAGGCAAAGGCGATGGGTAGAATTACTCAGTGATTATGAGTGTGAAATCCGTTATCACCCCGGCAAGGCCAATGTGGTAGCAGATGCCCTTAGCCGAAAGGATAGTGCAGGCCACAGAGTGAAGAACCAGACGATGACCATCCATTCCAACCTACCCATGCAAATCCGAGAAGCCCAGTTAACAGCCCTCAAACCCGAGAACATGTCAGATGAAACTTTGAGAGGAATGGAAAAGAAACTTGATATCAGAGGTGACGGAGTTCACTGTTTCATGGATCAAATCTGGATTCCCAAGTCCGGAGGATTCAGGGAAATAGTCATGGAAGAAGCGCACAGAACCAAATACTCTGTTCACCCGGGTTCGGACAAGATGTACCTGGATCTCAAGAAACAATACTGGTGGCCAAACATGAAAGCTGAGATAGCTACATTAGTGGGAAAGTGTCTGACTTGCGCCAAAGTCAAAGTCAAACATCAGAAACCTTCAGCTCTGCTCCAACAACCCGAGATCCCCGAGTGGAAATGGGAGATGATTACCATGGACTTCATCACCAAACTACCCAAATGTTCTAGTGGGTACGATACCATTTGGGTAATTGTCGACCGTTTGACAAAGTCCGCTCACTTCATTCCGATCAAAGAATCATACAAGATGGAAAGACTTGCGCGAATTTACATTCAGGAGGTAGTACATCTACACGGTGTACCTGCATCTATTATCTCTGATCGAGATAGTAGATTTACCTCTAGATTCTGGCAGTCCCTCCAGAAAGCCCTTGGAACCAAACTAGATATGAGCACGACATATCATCCTCAGACCGATGGACAGAGTGAGAGAACAATCCAAACCCTGGAAGACATGCTTAGGGCATGTGTCATTGACTTTGGAAAATCGTGGGACACACATCTACCTTTGATCGAGTTCTCATACAACAACAGTTACAACACCAGCATTAGGGCTGCTCCGTTTGAAGCCCTATACGGTCGTAAGTGCAGATCCCCTCTGTGCTGGGCCGAGGTGGGGGATACACAGTTAGCCAGGAGTCGAGTCCCCGACAATGCTCTCACTGGTCCTGAAATCATTCGCGAAACCACCGAAAAGATCATTCAAATCCGTAATCGACTGAAAGCCTCACGTGATCGTCAAAAGAGTTACGCTGATAATCGTCGAAAACAACTAGAATTCCAGGTTGGAGACCGTGTCCTGTTAAAAGTCTCACCCTGGAAAGGCACTGTACGCTTTGGTAAGCATGGGAAACTTAATCCAAGGTACATTGGACCCTTTGAGATCCTCTCCAGGATCGGTCCAGTTGCCTATAAACTTCATTTACCTCACGAACTCAGTAACATTCATCTTGTCTTCCACGTTTCAAATCTTAAAAAGTGCCTATCCGATGAAACCCTAACAATTCCCTTAGACGAGATCGATATCAATAAAAACCTTAACATTGTGGAGGAACCGATCGAAATCGTGGATCGAGAAGTCAAACGTACAAAACAAAGTCGCATCCCGTTAGTGAAGGTTCGCTGAAATGCCAAGCGGGGACCGGAATTCACTTGGGAACGGGAAGATTCAATGAAACAGAAGTATCCACAACTCTTTTCTTGATCCATGAATTGTATCTTGTCTTGTGTTTTAAAATTTGAATTTCGGGACGAAATTCCCTTTAACAGGGGGATAATGTAACAACCCGAAAATTTCGTATCATTTATTGTAACTCTTTCGTAGTACAATTCGTGTAACAAATCGTCGTTTCCAAATTCAATTTCTGATCTTCCGTTTAATTAAGTCATTAACTTGTCATATTTAAAATGAATTAATGGGTGTCTTAATACATATAGAAATCATTTTAACACCCAACTTTAGTGATCGGAATATTTCTAGATATTACCGTATCGGGTTACGGTAACTCAATCGGGTACGACCAAAAGCCTCGTCTAACGCCGGTATCGGGTAGAATTCCACCGTGTCCAAAACTTAAACACTATATAAACATGTTTAAGCCTCCATTTGAAGCCTTTTGTCAAATTTTCATTTAACTCTCACAACCTCTCTCCTCATCCCAAAATCAAGGTCCAAAACAAAGATTTAAGGCTTGAAATCAAAGAGGTAACACCCTTAACTTGTTATTCAACCTCTTTAGCCTTCAAATTAATGATTAATTTGTATTTTGGGACCAAGAACATGAGTTTACGGCCATAGAACAAGCTTGGGCCGTAAACTCCTAAAGATGGGGTTTTTGAGCCAAATAACCCTTCCAAATCATAGTTGGGACTTAGATATGACCTTAAGGCTTGCTAATCTAGACTTGGAACACCTTAAACATGATTTTTGGGGGACAAAAGAGATTTTACGGTCAAGACATATTCTTGGGTCGTAAACTCCTCTTAATTGGGGATTTAGAGCCTTAAAACATGTCCAAATGCCTTGAAACTCAACCAATGAGCTTGTGGTAAAATCTAGATGCATCTAAAAATAGTTTAAGGGTTTGAAATATATCAAAAGTATCATTTATAGGAGTTTACAGCCTAGGAACATACCCTTGGCCGTAAACTCATAAAACTATGTTAATGATGCATCAAATACACTCAAATGGCTTGTATAAATTTCTAGAATCACATGTGATTGTTTTAAGCATCAAAAACTATCTTTTTCATGGGTAAAGGAGCTCTAGGCCGTAAACTCCAATAAGTGTCTTCAATGATGTTTTAAATTCATAACAAGGCTTGGAAAATTAACTAGAATCACATGTGATTGTCCTTTGAAGCTCAAATCAATTTTCCTCGGCCATAGGTGAGTTTACGGCCGTAAACTCTTATCGGGTGGCCGTAAACTCCCATTTAAGTGTTAAAATTTCATTCAAACAATTCCAAGGCATTTTAGAAATCCATTCCAACAATCCCCATGTCCACTTAAGCCATTAATCACCCAAAATCACACCCACATGAGTTTACGGCTGTAAACTCATGTATGTGTGTGTTCTATGGCTATAAACTCTTTAAAATGTTTACTCTTGGGGAGTAAACTCAAGTCCCACGTCCCTAGTGCCATTACACGTCCGAAGATGTCACCCGGGTCACTCCAAACGCTCGTTTTGAGGTGTTTAACCTCGTTGGAGTGTAACGTTCCATATGATTAGTGAATGTATCACTAATTATATATATATGGACATTATTTCATTTTAAATAGGGACATTGCAAGTAATTAAACCCCGAACCAACGTCTAGTATTCAAAACCGACACGTATCCGAGTCCGGTGAGTTTATACCCCTACCCTTTTTCACTGATTTCACTGTTTTCAGGGGGGAACACAAGCAAAGTACAAGGGAATTCTTGTACTCAAAACATGTTTTCAAATGTGTGTTTCATATTTCATATGCTTTTATAACTGATCATCACAACTGATAACCAATTGAACTTGCAGATCACGTAACATATATTTGTGAAATAGGTCTTTAAACTGTTATGTTTTACATATATTTCACAAATCGTTTTCCACATTTTATCAGTTACAAGCATGACATTAAACATTTGAACATAATACCTGTACACTGTTTTGTCCTCGGTAACACTCCACACACAAACGCAAGTGGAGGACTATCATGTTATTACTAGTAAATTTGTTAATCCTGTATGATTGGAGACACGTCCTCGGAGAACACTCCACCGAGATACGCGAGTGGAGGACTACAACCATAACCAGAATCTCTGGTATTTAGAGAGCGTGACTTGAGTGTATAGATCTATACGGGGCTGACTACCCCACACCTGGCTGCTAGCTACAGCCGAACCGAAATGGTTCAAGGGTGACGAAAGTCATAAGTATGTGGATGACTTATTGCCACATGTGGACTACTTATTGCCACAGGTTTTAGTCTATTGTATGGTTATGGAACTCGGAATTAAGATAACAGAGATTTACTTATAGTAATAATGAACCACTTTATACATCTTTTACATCTTTAACATCGTTTACATTAGAAACCAACATGCAGGAAAGCATGGGGCTTTTCTGGGTAACACTTACACAACTAGAAAGAGTAACAAACTGGATAACATTACATATTTTACAATTGGTAACATACAATAAGGAAAGTATGGGACTTTCCTGGTAACACATTATAAGTAAACAGAGCAGTTTAATAAGTCAGATAACCAACTATACATTTTCATATGAATAGACATGTTTTCAGTATACAAACTTACTATACTTTACATTTGTGAAACAATAACCAACTTTTATGAAAATACAGGATTTTCTTGGTGTACATAACATTTCAGAAACAGAAAGGAAACTCGAAACATTTTCACAAACAAAAACCGCTTATGAACTCACCAGCTTTATGCTGATTTTCAAACCGCTTGTGTTCTCAGGTCAGCGTTAGAACAGGTACCCGAAGATTCCTTTTTGATCAGAAGACGGAGTACATGAAGACCCGTTTCATTTTGTTTATATATATTATGTATCACAACTATACAAACTTTACTTTTGAAACAACGGTAAACTTTTATTATGTAATGTAATGGTTGCTTTACTTTACTTACTATGTGCATTGGATTTGATACTCAACATGGTAGTCAACCCCGAAAATGTTTCTGCCTTCGGTTTTCGGGGTGTGACACTACCCTACCTGGTCTAAACTTGGGAATGCCATTGGCTACCCCACATGGTCTTATATCCAATATCTACGGGCTCCCACAGGGTCTTCCTTGCAATAACATACTTAATCACATAACATATCATATATCACGAAAATATCTACACATAACACAAACATAAACCTGCAAGGATGTCATGGGCTACCCCACATGTTCTTAACATTGGAATTCCATGGGCTACCCCACATGGTATTCAATCCAATTGCCATGGGCTACCCCCGGGGTCTTCCGTGTAATAACATACATAACCAGATAAAATGGGTCGGCCTTGGTGCCTTAGACCCATTGGTATGGTGAGGAGACTCACCTCTTTCTAAAGATTCCGAAACAACTCTCCTAATTGTTTGTAACCTCCAGTGCTGAATAATAATATTGAACCATGTTAGGATATCACATGATCAAGAAAAACCTAAACCCCAAGTCCTTCCATAAAGGCCCAAGTATCTTGTCTTTGTCAATGGGCCCAAGTCCATGTCCAAAAATCATTAATGGGCCTCTTGACCCAATAAGTCCCTACCATGAAAACAATGGCCCAGAACAGATAAAATGGCCTACTATTCCAACAATGCGACCAAGTCCAATAACCAAATGAGGCCCAACAGCTCAAAGGCCTAAAACAAATCCAAGCCCATCTATGGTGCGTACACTTAGCGTACCACCCTGGTACGCGCAGCGTACTGGGTCTCTGGGACTTACGCCCAGTGTACGCTATGTTATGCCCATTGTACTAACAAATTAAACACTTTCTCCATTAAGTGCTTATTACTCGATTCCTTTACGCCCAAAAGTCAGATCTAGACTTATTAAAACGACCTAGGGCATAAAGGTGGAAACTTTATGCCTTTGCATGTCTCATATGCTCCCAACACCCCCATTAAGACCTTTTCAAGGTTCTTCACCCATGCCTGAGGTCAAAGCACTAACCAAGACTCCATTTTTATGTTGGAAATGGACCAAATGACCTCAGGTCTGTCACTTCCATCTTCTTGAGTTACTCAACTCACAAGAGGAGGTCCAAAATCAACAAAATGGACAAAATTAGAAAACCATAGCTAAATCTAGTGATTTCACTGGAAAGGTGCAAGCTTTATACCTCCAAAAGCTACTCATGGTCGACTAAATGCAGATTCTTGTAGTCCAAGGCCACTCTAAGCTTGTTTGCCAACCTCTTCTTCTTGAATGAACACTATAAGGACCACAAATGCACTCTTAAATCTCAAAATGCACTCACAAATGGTATTAGGGTTTCCATAGATGTCTGAAGGTGAAAGGGGCTGATGAGGGTGAGGCTCAAATGCGTTAAGGGTGTTTATATAGGTCACAAGTCCAAAAATTTGGGTTTGGACATCCGACACGTATGCCCAATGTACTTTTGGTACGCCCATCATATATGCTGCCTCTCCGCAACCACCCATGCATAGTACGCCCAACGTACTTAAGGGACTAATAGGCTAAAATTGAATTGCTTCAAGGGTTTCAAAGTCATGTTTGGTTTAGAGTGTTACAGTATCGTATATAATGAATTGGAGATAGGTTGCTCATTAGCCTATGTAATCTAAACAAAAGTCGTAGGAGTCGTGAAACCGAGACCATACTTATAAAGAACACTCAAATCTAACTTTATAATATGAAGTTATGATTTGTTTTTTAGGTTTAGCGCAACAGTGAGCAACACTGATATCGATTGTAGATTGGTTTATTGTTAGCTGAAACAATCTAAACGAGAATTAAATATCTCGTTAATAGGAACCCGACAGTATAATGATAGTCGAGAACGGACATCGAAAGAGAAAGTTACGAGTTTTTAATGGACATTAATAGTCTAAGCCTATTAAAAACATAACTTTAAAAATAAAGTCAAAATTAGCCAACATGATTTAAATCAAAGTGTTAGATCTTGTCGACAATTATGCGTAGATATAAAATCCGTCAAAAATGGAGCTCGTATGAGCAAGTTATGAATTTTCTAAGAAAACTAAATTTTTTTGCGCACAACCGCGCGCATTGACACACCACGCAGAATGCAACACGTGGCACCACACATAAATCTACACATCACCCATTTCCAGCCAGATGCACATCGTGCACCTTATTTATGTATGGTGAACACCCATTTTCAAGTATATATATCTCATATTTTAGTTATTCTTGTTGAATCCATTTGTGTTGCGTCTTGGGCAATAGGTTTTGTACCCGGATTGGGCATGTCCATCCCTGGTTATCTAGAATAGTTTGATAGTTATCTAGATTAGCTAATAGGTTTTTGATATAAATATGCATGCATGTATGCATAATATAAGGCGTTCGTTCATTATGTTTATCATTGTAACCCTAAACTCCTCTACAGTTGAAGTTCTTTGTCGAGCTCATCTGAGGTGTTGAAGTTATAATCATTCAACATATTCAATGCAATTCTCGTGTTCTTTATTATGTTATTATTTATTAACTTGAATAGAATCATTCGATCATTAAAAACTTAGTTCTAACAATTGGTATCACAGTAGGAGATTGTGTGATCAATACACATTCCTTCTGTATTCAGATTACTTTAGGGTTTCCGCTTTTATCGTATAAACAGAAGTCGTCTTCTTCATATCGACGGTAACTTAGTTTCTGATAAAACGCTAATCTCAAGATTACAGGTTTGATTCTAACAGCTCACCATGTCTCACGATGATTCGCATACAAACCCCATCAACATCTAAAACAGCATTAAATCTACAACAAGGGTACCCATACTGTATACTCAAGATTACGAAGTATGGGCTCATCACTTTAAAGACTACGTGGTTGGATCTGAAGATAATGGCTATCTCATCTGGGAAGCTATCACTCTTGGACCGTTTGTACATTCAGGAACGAACACGACTGTTAAGTCCTAAAAGGATTACAACAAGCTGGTGACAGATGTAGAGAAGATGCCACAGGATGAGAAAGATAAGCTCTTCTGTAACGTGAAGGCCATGTGAATGATAAGATTCGCCCTGCAATCTGACACCTTTCGGTTAGTTGGTTCATGCACAACGGCTAAAGAAAGCTGGGATAGGCTGAAGGAACTTTACTCAACTGATGAAGATCTAGAACACTCCATTCAAACCCTAATACTATCAGAATTTGGAGTTTTCAAACAGAAACCTGAAGAGAAGCTTATACAGAATTTTGATCGGTTCAATCATCTCCTAAGTAAGATGATCAAGCATGGAATAGAGAGAAATTTGATTGAACAAAAAGTGACGTTCATGAACGGACTGAGACCGGAATGGATGGCCGTAGTTTCCACTGTGAAGGCACATGAACAGTTTAAGTCTTATTCTCTGGCTAAACTTGTAGGGACATTTAAGTCCCATGAAAGTGTATTAATCAAGGAAGCGAAAGTGGTTTCTAGTGTGGGATCGTTGGATCTTGTCTCTAAAGGAAAAAGTATTGTAGAAGAAGAAGAAAAGTCAGATATGTCTGAATGTGACCTTACAGGTGAGTAGTGTCTGATGATGGTCACAAATCCAAAGAAATTTGCAAGGAGAAAATTTCCTGTCAGCAAGAACCGAAACTGGTAGGGAAGTTATAGTTCTGAGAAGATAAAGGATGAACCGAAAGTCTCCTCTCAAAAGGATAAAGACAAAAAGGATAGCAAGCTTGCAGGAGATTCTGGATACGACTGTAACTATTATCATGGCAAGAAACATTTTGCCAAAGATTGCATGTTGAGAAAAATGGATGAGAAGAGAGAGGGTGAAGATGATGAGGCGTATTATATGTGCAAGTTAGAGGAAATCAAGAAGAAAAAGGCGACTAACATCTCTATGAATGCCCTGATTGTACAGGAGAATGCTAGGGAAGATGAGTTCGGTGGCGTAGAAGTTTGGTCAATCGACTCTGAAGATGAAGAGGTTAGAAGGCCCACTCATTGAAAGGATTTTGTGGCAAAGGAAGAAGGTTCGGCTGGAAAATGGTTTATTGTCACTGCTGGTCCATCAACCGAAAGTGCAGATAAGGAACCGAACCTGACCGAAAATAAATGTTTTGCGGTCAAGCCAGTGAGTGAGAAGATCAACGACTGGGATCGGTTGATCAAAAAGGTACAATCTCTTCTTGAAACTCTTAAAATTCCAAAAATAGATCATCAAGAAGAACTAAATGAATTAAACTTTAAATTTTCTAACCTAAGTAGTAGCCTTATACAAACTCGCTTAGCGAATTCTAACCGAACTGACCAACTCAGCAGGTTGTCTTCAAAAAGTTAGGAAAGAAGAATGTGGATTGAGCTAAAGGAAGCAGTGTTAGTTAGAGCTAGGGATGAAAGTATTTATTTGCAAAGAGACAATTTAAATTTTTTAAAACAAAGAAATGTATTTTGTTTAATTGCTAGGCGTCTTTATACTAATATTGCTCAATTACATTTAAGCTGTGAAATTGGAAAGAAAACTCATAAAATGATATTGCCCTTTCTTGAATTTAAGGAAGATGATATTATAGCAAAATGTGAGTTAGTACTGTCCTTCGAAGAAACATCTATGTCTTATAAGCTAGGTCTGGAAAAGATAGAAACCTTCATCGACTCTAAGGAACACAAAAGCATGTTAAAAGATATCCTAGATGAAAATGATAGGCTAAAAATTAAATTTGAAACTATTCAATCATTCGATCTCTCAACTGCCAAACTTGACAATGTACATAAAATAAACTTAGAAAATACGTCTGAAATTGATATAGAAAGCGAGATGAGTGAAATCTCAGTAGAGGACGAAGTTGACTGCTCTAAGTTTATGAAAAATGAAACCGAGAATGAAAAACCACTAATATCAGAAAACTCGGTTGAATTGCTCGTCTGTCAAAAGAACAGAAACCGAAACTCAAGGAAAAGGCCATGGTCTATCAAAAGGTTCAGACTGTGCCAAATCAGGTTTCTGCTGTTACTGGGGTCACTCAAAGGCAAACGACAGAATTAAGAATTTTGGTCAACAAAGATAATGCTGAGGGATGCGATGACTACTTCTGGTCTACTCCAATTGACAACGTAGATGAAACCGTTGGCCTATCTGAGCAGACTACACGGAGGGTTAAAGGAGATACATTGCAGAACCCATTAACACACCCTCCGGTTTCGACAAACCAAGCACAAGTGGAACCAATGAAATTCCTGAGGAACCAATTAAAGAACTGAAAGTTCTAACGAAGAATAGTGCAGAAACAAAAGTATCCAACAAGACAACCAAAACTCAAAAGGAGAAACCAAAGGCCAGCTTCAATATCCACAAATCTCAGAAGGAGCTAGTCGAACAGAAACGCTTGAGAAATCAGAGACATGCCAAGAATCTCAATGAACGAAAAAGGAATTGGAATTCCCAAAACTCCAACTATGAGCCTCCTAGGAAAGGATCAATGGAAAATGGAAAGGAAAAGTTGAAGGGAAATTTCAGTCCTAATTCCTACAATTCCAAGTCCCAGAACCAAAAGTCGAGTTTCGGTTCCCTATATAGTTTCGGTCCTAAACACAGTTTTGATGCTAAACGCAGTTTCGATGCTAAACGCAGTTTCGGTCCTAAATCCAGTTTCGGTCCTAAACGCAGTTTCGATGCTAAACGCAGTTTCGGTCCTAAATCCAGTTTCGGTCCTAAACATAGTTTCGGTCCTAAACCTAGTTTCGGTTCCTCAAAGTCCTAAGGTGAAACAAATTATATGAAGGACATTAAAGGAAAAGGAAAGCTAATACCATACTTTGAGATGGAAAATAAGAAATCACCAGCTAACCCTAGGAATCAAAAGAAAAATCCTAAACCACCTAACAGCACACCAACAAATGCACCAAAATTTAAAGAAGATAAAACTAAAATCAAGGTGTATACCATTAAAAGAAAAGATTAGACCACTTTAGTAAAAGGAACATATTTGGTTGATATTTCTTATGTTATTCCTTTCTCTGTGAAAAACTCACCAGGAACCAAGAAACTTTGGGTTCCTAAATTTGCTTGAATTTGCAGGTAATCAGTGACGAGCAGTTTAACGACGAATGGTATATAAACAGTGGTTGCTCGCGTCACATGACAGGAAGGAAGGAAGAACTAAGAGAGTTTCGGTCCCTGAGAGATTATGGGAGTGTGAAGTATGGAAACAATTCCTATGGAACAATCAAAGGATATGGCATGATAACTAACGGAGACTTCTCTATCAAAAAGGTGGCGTATGTAGAGGGATTGCAACACAACCGCATCGGCGTGTCCCAATTAGTTGTGGGTACAGGTTTGATGGTATCATTTGATGATGAGGGGTCTGAAATAATTGAATAACAATCCAAGAAGGTTTTGCTCAAATCTGAACGAAAGGGAGAGATGTACACTCTGAATCTCAACCCAATTCGAGGGAAACCAGCGATTTGTCTACTGTCAAAGGCAAACACTGATGAAAGCTGGTTATGGCATCGACGTCAATCGCATCTAAACTTCAAAGACGTCAACAAATTGGTGCTTGGTGATCACGTTCGAGGCCTTCCTCTTCTCAAGTTTGATAAAGAGAATCTATGTGCTGCATGTGAGATGGGCAAACAGAGCAGAAAAAGCCACCCCACACGCATAAATACGAAGATAGTTGAAGCACTTGAACTATTGCACATTGACTTCTATGGACCTTCGGCTATAGAGAGTATCGGTGGAAGTAGGTACATACTTGTCATTGTAGACGATTTTTCACGCTTCACTTGGGTTTTCTTTCTTAAGCAGAAATCAGATGCAACTCCCAAGCTGAAGGTATTCATCAAGCAAGTGGAAGTACAGCTAACGAAAACGGTAAGAAACATCGGAAGTGACAATGGTCTGAAATTCAAGAACAAAGATTTTGAGGACTTTCTGGCTGGTAAGGGGATAACTCACAAAATTTTGGCCCCTTATACACCACAGCAGAATGGGATTGTTGAAAGACGAAACCGTTCGCTATGCGAAGCAGCCAGAACCATGCTCAATTTTGCTTCAACGAAAAAAGGTCCATATGAAACTGAATATACGGATTCAAAACCATCGGGTAGTCGTACAATCGAGGGGGAGAATCCAACTCCCACAGGGGATGCAGACTCTAATGCGGCCTCAGGACACACTTCGCCAGTCGAGGGGGAGAAAGAGAGTGAGAGTTCTACTGACGAAGGCGAGGGTGATTTATCAGAAGTTGAAATAGAAGTAGAAGCTGAATTGAATCCAGAATATGATCCAAACTATCCTCCATTAGTGAAATGAACGAAGGACCATCCCAAAGAACAAATTATTGGTGAATCTTCAGAAAGTGTTCTTACTCAATCTCAACTGAAGGCGAAACAAACTCCATTATCCTCTAAAGTTGAATTTTGTATGTTTAATTCGTTTATTTCCAAAATTGAGCCGAAAACTGTAAATGCTGCACTTGATCATTCTGATTGGGTTCAAGCAATGCAGGATGAGCTCTATGAGTTCGAACGCAACCGAGTTTGGAGATTGATTCCTACACCGAAAGATGCTTCTGTTGTCGGCCTAAAATGGGTGTTTAGAAATAAGCTAGATAAAGAGGGGAATGTCATTCGTATCAAGGCTCGGTTGGTGGTAAAAGGATATTGTCAAGAGAGGCATAGATTATCAGGAAACCTTCGCTCCAGTAGCCAGGTTAGAATCTGTCAGAATCTTTCTGGCATATGTTGCTCATAAAACCTTCGAAGTTTTCCAAATGGATGTCAAATGTGTTTTCTTGAATGGAGAATTAGAAGAAATAGTCTACGTTGAGCAACCGCCTGGTTTTGTGAATGAAAAATACCCTGATCATTGCTATGTACTAGATAAAGATGTCTATTGTCTAAAACAAGCACCAACGGCCTGGTATGAAACACTAACTCGCTTCTTGAAAATGTCAAAATTTAAACAAGGTTCGGTTGACCCAACCTTCTTTCGTAAGAAGGAAGAAGAACATTTGATGATCGTTCAGATTTATGTTGATGATATCATCTTCGGCTCCACGAATCCTAGCTTAACAGCTGAATTCAGGAAGTTGATGGAGACTAAATTTGAAATGAGCGCAATGGGTCCAATTAATTTTTTCCTTGGTTTGAATATTAGATAAGGACCAGAAGGTATATTTATCAACCAGGAGGCCTATACAAAGAACTTGCTGATGAAATTCGGTATGAAGGGTGATTCAAAAGTGAAGGTTCCTATGGCATTTGGCACTAAGCAAACCTCATCTCTGGATAAACCTGTTGTGGACATAACACTATATCGTCAAATGATAGGGTCCCTTATGTATTTAACATCTAGTAGACCAGATATTATGTTTTCTGTCTGTTATTGTGCCAGGTTTCAAGCCAACCAAGAGAACCTCACATGGTTGTTGTAAAGAACATTTTTCGTTATCTGAGGAGAACCTCATCTCGGTCTCTGGTATCCTGCAAGATCTGGATTCTTCATTCAAGCCTTTTCTGATGTTGATCTAGGAGGATGTGGGCTGGACAGAAAGAGTACTACAGGTGGATGCCAATTTCTTGATGGGAAGATTGTTAGCTGGCAGTATACAAAGGCCATTGATGAGTCTACTAAGGCAGTTGATGAGTCTACCTCTACTTGTAAAAAGGCCACAACAGAGGTTACTGAGGTTGTTCACACAACTCAGATTTTCCTTGATTCGTTGAAAGCTCATGCTGAAGCCAATGCAGCTAAGGTAAAATCCTCTGTGGATTCCTTTTCTAAGTCCCTTCACGATGCGAGCACTAAGTTCGAAACTGTATGCTCATCGCTCCAAACCGAGACCACTTCTTTCTTACAATCAGTGGATTCTCGTTTTGATGCTCTTCATGCTAATCTGGAAACCGAAAGTGCCTTGAAGGAGGATCTGGCCAAACACAAAGCCACTTTTGATGTTCAAAAGTTGCAGCTAGCCCAAGCTGAAAAAGAAATCTCTTTTTTGAAAACTCAACGGGTCGTGTATAGAAGTTGTGCAGGTGAAGTGAACGATTTGTTGACAAATTTACTTGAAGCTCATGATCCTATTTGACTCTTACCATTCGCAATCATCTCAAATCCAAACTCCTTCCTGCCCTTGCAATACTGAGTGAAATGAAGGGTGTTTCGGAGGGGGTTGTATCTCCAAAACAAGGGGGAGATATTAGTGCTTGTGTTGTTCAACCGAGAGTAACTATGAAAGTAGAAGGTGTTCAACCGAACGTCATAAGAGAACTGAAGGCTAATGTGGCTTCAGGTTCTGGTTCTAAAGTAAAGCCAATGGAGACCATTGATGAAAGTGAAAGTGATACAGAAGTAACCATAGCTGAAGCTCTCAAACGAAAGAAAAGAGATAGAGAGCTGGATGAGGCTATGAAAATTGCTAAGGAAGCTGAAGAGAGGGAAAGGAGAAACAAAAAAGAAGAAGATGCCTTGAAATACAAGAAGGCTTTGTTTCCCGAGTGGACAAGAGAGACACTTATCAATTAGGCGATTGAGTTTCCTTCTGTTTATTGGTTAGAGCCAGTTGCTTCATTTGACTGTGATAACTCCAAGGACTCGCAGTTCGATATGCCGATTACCAGAAAAGCTTTTACGTTTCATTGCTTTGAGGCGACTGCTGAGGTTCCTTTTCCTCATCTGAAGGTTGACAAATAATTGATAGACTTCTACTTGATGTATGGTCAACTGCAGTATCTATCTTAAAGCGCACAGAAGATCATTTCATTCAAGGTACTTAAACCTTTGCCTGTTGGGAAATTTGTAAACATCGAATTCAAAATCACTTGTGGTTCAGCAAACACAATGTCAATCATCTCTCTAGCAGATCTTCCCAATCTCAATCCACATGATTGGATTCTGCTGTTCAACATTCTGCTCTCTGGTCGTAAGGAATATGAGCCTATATTAGAACATTTGAAAAGAATGTTGGCCTCCTACATCCATGAAACTACTACTATGGATCAAGAGATAGCTAAGGTGATGAATAAGAAGCTGACTGTGAAGACTACACCGAAACCTGGTGATGTGAACAAGATGAAAATGGGACAGATAGATTCAACACATCTTAAGCTCACAGATTTCTTTTTTCTCTAGTTGATAAACATCTCTTTTCAACAGATTGCTTGGAGCATATCATTAACATCATACATCGATGCAAGGAAAATTCAAAGGCTGATAAGAAGAATTTCATTGACATGCTTCGGTGGTACATTACATTTCGCCAGTATCTGTTAGCTATCATACCAAAGGTGTTCAAGACTATGAAGAAGACTACTATTGTTAAAAGAGAATGAAGTTTCGGCTCCAAAGATGCAAAGGGGGAGATTGTTGAATCTATTTGTGTTGCGTCTTGGGCCATAAGTTTTGTACCCGGATTGGGCCTGTCCATCTGTGGTTATCTAGAATAGTTTGATAGTTATCTAGATTAGCTATTAGGGTTTTGATATAAATATGCATGAATGTGTGCATAATATAAGGCGGTCGTTCATTACGTTTATCATTGTAACCCTAAACTCCTCTATAGTTGAAGTTCTTTGTCGAGCTCATCTAAGGTGTTGAAGTTATAATCATTCGACATATTCAGTGCAATTCTCGTGTTCTTTATTATGTTATTATTTATAAACTTGCATAGAATCATTCCATCCTGAAAGAACTTAGTTCTAACAATTCTACACACCAAATTTCATTCGAATCTCTCTAAAATACTTTTTAGCTTTTAGTTTTTTTTAATGCCGAGTTTCCAGCCCCTTTGGCAAAGCCCTGTGGTGTCTGATATTCGGTGAATAGAAGCTCACATATCAGAGTTTTTCTCACTTAATTCTCAGTTTTCACTAGATTACTTTGTAAGTTAAGAACACTTATATTATTTAAGTGTAAATTTTAATTATGGTCATAGTCTCTATTCTGAAATTACAACTAAGACTTATCAGTGATCCCAAGTCATTATATTAATTGGTCTATTTACGGGAGTAATATCTAGGATAGATTTAGTGAAGTGTTTAAAGTGGTATTTCCAAGTAGTATACTCCGTATACCAAATGGGCCCTACCTCAGATGTAATCCTACCTGGTTATTCCTTACTTCATAGATCTTGATGTAGACATTCAGATTGTTGAGGAATCTAAAATATCACTAAATAGTTGCCATGATTATGAAACTAGACTAAGGCTTAGTGCTTTATACATTAAGGTTTCATTGGAAGTGCAAAGCGAAGCGCTGTCAAAATTGCCAGTCGTCCATTTTATCAGGTGAGTGCATAGTCCCTTTCATGAACATAATTTTATATATATTAAATATCCATTAAAAAGTTTATCTATGAACTATATGATTATTGCTTGGAATATTATTAGGAATATATATATATATATATATATATATATATATATATATATATATATATATATATATATATATATATATATATATATATATATATATATATATATATAGAGAGAGAGAGAGAGAGAAAGAGAGAGAGAGAGAGTTATATAAAAGGTACAAACTAAACATGGTTCTATATGTGTTATAATGTATAGATAATATGATTATATGATAATAAATAATCAAGTTATGTTTAGTAAGAACGATAGACTAAATGATAATTCCTAATATTATATGTTAATATTAGGATAATATTGTCTGAAATAAGAGTTGGTATTTCGAGAAAAGTTCATAAGTACGGTAGTCTTGCCTATTAGGGAAGTAGGAGTTGTAAAGGATACTCAATTAAATTAAGTTTAATAATGGGTAGTCTCATTCGGAGAATGTGTGTAAGTTAGGAATGGAGAGTAGAGTCTTGTTCCATGACACCTTTAGGTGTCGATGTACAGTAGCTCTGTACCGGAGTACATCTCATTATTCCTTTTGGAT
This sequence comes from Lactuca saligna, assembly GCF_052625555.1. NCBI lineage: Eukaryota > Viridiplantae > Streptophyta > Magnoliopsida > Asterales > Asteraceae > Lactuca > Lactuca saligna. The sequence continues at coordinate 209,676,914 of NC_136419.1, forward strand.
GAGCAGAAATGGTGGGTTCAGATCAGGAAACTTAATGGTATGTTTGGTCATCCCCCAGAGTAGGATGATAAAACTTGATAATTCTAGGCAGTCTGGTAAGTTAGGTTACTAGTGTAGGCTCATAACCTACAAACATAGATGAAATGCAATATCATATTCATCAAAATACTCTAATGGCTTATGTGCCTTTACGACTTACATTGGATAAGGAATCCCCTAGCTTTTCAATCAAACTGTTAAATGGTTCGATAAGTAAGATAAAAATTCTTGATAATTGTAGGACTATGATTCGTGACATTCAATTAGGATGGGTAGAGGATTGTATAAATATTTAAACCTTATCTATATTATTTGGTAACCGTTAGTTTTGCAACTTGATAATTAAGGAATATTATCATGCAAATACAATGGGCTTGAAATCACTATGTATCTCATCAGGTTTTCTAACCTGACCTACTTAATTTACATGCATCACAGGTATCAAGACTTAAGCTACTAGAACTTTATTAGGATGTTGGGTGATTAAGAGACAACCTGCAATAGAGTTCAAGACCATTAGGTTTTTATGCTATAACCTATGTTTTTGTATTGATGATGACATCCTTAGGATTTTATTGAGATATTCACTTGTACTCAAAATGTTTCAAACATACTAGGAATTTCCGCATCAATGACAATATAATTTTAAAAGCATAAAGAAAAGTTTTAAATGGTTCTAAAAATTAGAGGATGTCATAGTTTGTATCAGATCATTAGTTTAAGCAAACTAGGATTAAAGATTTATTTATAGAATTGAACTTAGAACTCTAAGCGTTGATAGTGAGAAAGGTGTCTAGAACATCTTAGGTTTCTTTTTGCATTTTTCGAACCACTTAGCTTCCTCTTTACCCCGATACCTCTTGTTGTTGGGGTTAGACTTCTAGAATCTTCCTTTCTTATTAGATTTTGAAGATTCCTCTAGCTTCCTTTTCTCTCCTACCTCATTTTTCTCCATAACTTTCTCTCTTAATTGGGTCTCTACATTCCTAGTCGCCAAGATTACTGTCTTCAGATGCGTCGCGAGCTTCACTGTTGGACTTTAAAAAGTTTGGTAGAAACTAAGGAACGAGCTTCATCTTCTCAATAAGGGTTGAATCATAAGCGCTGACACTCAAGCCTTCGTTTCTTCAGGTTTTGGAACTCATTATTGATTACCAGAACGTCTTGTGCAGAGCAATATTCACTTTTCAGCAACATAAGGAAATCCTCCCAAGATAACTTCTTTGCTTTACCATTTGGCAAGGATTCAGCTAACAGTTTCCAGCAGCTTAATACTCGAGTCTTTAGTTGTCTAACAGCTAAGATGGTCTTCTGCTGGTCACTGTAGTCACAAATATCAAACAATATTTCGAGAAAGACTCAGTGGTTTGGCTTCCATAAAATCCTTATACTTGCATCCATATCTTTCATTCTATTCCTCAAGTTCATTCCTCCTAACCCTTTGGGGTTCAGCACGACTAAATGTCCTAATGTAGTTCCCTTCTTCAAATGGATTCATTGAGCTCAAGTTGCAAGACTGGTGTAGTAGGCTCATCCCTATTCCCTTGAAGTAAATGCCTTGTTTCTTCCTTCTGACGATCTAAGATTGCATATATCATTTCCATTATGATTAGCTCGGGTCCAGGTACTGACTCTGTTGTACGCTTAAACATACGAGACTCAGGTTGTCGGTTTTCATTACTCTTTCCTAATCCTCTTCATGTCCTCACCATGAGGTTGTATACACCAAAGTAGGCGTTCAGTGTATCGAGACGAGAATATAGATTGGGAAAGTTTGGATGCATCGTCCTCCTTATCACATCAAAAAGTTATATGCAAATTCTAATACCACAATTAAATGTTAAAAACCTGAAAATGTAAAATTTCCTAATTCTAGGTCGTTAATAGACCTAAAACCTAATAGCAACAATTTAGATAGGCAATCTAAGGCATGCTATAATACAAACCATTTATTAAATAAAATCAAATTAGGCATCTTGCCTTAAAGTGACCTAGTACTTGTGTCAATTCAAGTGAATTACTTAAACTATAATTTGACATTCACCTCATTATCATCGCTTAACATTCAAAGTTTAAGTCTAGAAATCCTCATAATCCCTAGTTCCCTTAACTAATGCTCGGATACCAACTGTGACATCTCAAATTTCACGGTCATTTTAAACTTTTTATTTATGCTTATTTAAAACAAATTTTATTTATACATAAGCAATCTATCCTGTAAAAGTATTTCTGAAGAAATGGTTTTAATTGATTATTAACAACTCTAGGAAGTCATAATTGATACAAGAAACATAAGCATAAATAGACCTTATAGTATCCTTAAACTAGTAGTCTATATCTCCTTGAATCTCTCACCATTCATGTACCTTTGAACCGCTACATGTAATACAAAGAAGTTTAGTGGGTCAGGATGGGAATCCTAGAGGGTAAAAAGGGATTTCAATCCCATAATGTTGTAATGTGTGTGTGTGTCTATATATATATATATATATATATATATATATATATATATATATATATATATATATATATATATATATATATATATTAAAACTTGTAAGATCTTTTCTTATCATTTATGCCAGTATATCTTATATAAGCAATCTACCCTTATCCCGAGGATCCTTACATATTGATCCTATATCACCTTACGATATTTAACTAGGAGGGTTAATGAGAACAATAATTTGATTATTTTGCTTTGGCGATTCCATGGCAATAAATGAGGATCAACAGAGACATCGAGGGAAATAATGGAATACTCGATTTATTATACCGAATCTATACTCTCTAATTAGTGATGAATGACTATGCATATTCCATACTCTCGGACCAGTGAGACATGATTATACCTAATCGTTACTCTTGGATCTTTAATGAATGACTATACATAATCCATACTCTTAGATTACCGATAAATGACTATACTTAATACATGATCTAGATCATTAATGAATGACTATACTTCATCCATACTCACAGATCAATAAGGAACGACTATACTTAATTCATACTCTCATATTAGTAGTTAATGATTATACTCAGTCTATACACAGATCAGTAATTAATGACTATACCTAATTCATACTCTTAGATCGTAATGAATGGCTATACGCAATCTATACTCACAGATCAGTAATGAATGGCTATAATTAATCCATACTCTCAGATTAGTAATGAATAACTATACTCAATCCATACTCCTAGATCAGTAATGAATGATTATGCCTAATCTATACTCTTGGATCAGGAATGCCAAAGTTATACTCTCCTTCCATGTCTCACATGTACACTTAATAAGGTACTACCCAATATTAAACTTAAGCCTTTTTTACAAGTCTTAACTTATTTGTCGGTAAGTCTATAACAGTCAACTCCTAATACGAATTCAGTTTTAGGTAACACTATTTGAACTTAGTGTGTTTATTTGAGAAAAAGTATTTTAGGTATTACTATACTTTAACCTTCCTTTCTTATTACACTCTTATTATTATTATTATTATTATTATTATTATTATTATTATTATTATTATTATTATTATTATCATGAAATGATAAATATGCATCTTAACACATATTAAACCATATCTAGTTTGTATGTTGTATATTATCAAATATTATGCTAAAACATATTCCAGGGAATGAGCATATAGCTCACATATAACTCCTTGACATATATTTTAGTACATTAATTGATACTTGTATTAAAACCATTTTCATGAAGAGAACTATGCACTCACTTTATAAAAGTGGATGTCTTGGAATTTTGGCATAACATTTCCTTGGTACTATATATTTTCCTTTGACATGACCTAGATTCACATTACTAAGTCTTAGTCTTATATTCCTTGCAACTAGTAATAGTCTAGATTGCTCACTAATCTCAATGTCTACATTAAGATCTATCAAGAACAGAAGAATGCATGTAGGATTATATCGGAGGTAAAATGACTTGAAATTACTGATAAATCTTATATATATGTTCATAAAAATGAATATGATTATAAATATAAGTTATAGTGAAAGTTATATAAGTGTAGCTTAAATTATAGACATTTTCCTGACAAAAGCGTGGAAATCGTGCTGGCAAAGCTTCTACTTGATGGTTGCTTGTTGTCGAGTACTCATGGACCTCAGAGCTTCGCCGAAATATTGAAAACTAAGGGAAAATTAGGCAAAAATGCAGAGAATATATATATATATATATATATATATATATACATACATATATATATATATATAGAGAGAGAGAGAGAGAGAGTCGTTGGGAAGGTGTGAGCAATGAAAATAGCAAATGAGGGTATTTATAGGGCCAAAATCGCCAAAGAGCACCACAAGTAAGATATATATTAAGCGTTAATAATGATTTTTTGATATAATATTATTTAGAATAAATAATCTTCCGAAGTTGTGATTTAAGTTAATTATATTATACTTTTTGTAACTGACACCTACGATGAATAAAATCTTTTAACACCAAATTATTGTGTTGATTGTTCTTTTGTTATTTCGAATGTGAAATTAAGCTTTAATGTGTTAACAAATGGTACGAGAACCAACGCATGAAGATTCAAGAACTTATTTCATGAAATGGCGATTTGGCAAATTCTACGCTTTCAATTTATGTTTGGTATGTTTCTTCATTTGATGGAATCAAGTTCTTATTGGATCTGATTCATGTGAGCATTCAATTAATTTTGTTGATTCAGCCCAAAGACCAGCCCAAATTTCTTTGATTTATTACTGTTCACTGATCAATATACTCTGCCCAATTTTCTTACTAATATCATTACTGCATTCGTATAACATTCATCTGAATTTATTTCAGTTTAATCATTTGATTTAATAGTTCTAATCGTCTACATTAAAAGTTGATCTTTATCGACGTAATTTGTTATGAACACATGTGTTCTCCATCTATATAAATTCGCAAATCACATTTGTCACTCTTTGATCGATTTAATACTTGATTCATTTTCTTTCATCTGATTTATCGATTAATCTTATACTTAGATTTGTTAGATTCTTGTTGACGTTCAATGTTCACATCTTTATTTTCGTACCTATATCGGTTTCGCTATTTTTTTTGATATTGTTTATTTCTGATTGATCAAGGTTTTATTGATATTATATTGTGAATGATTATAATATGAGAATCAATTTTTAGAAATATGTTGTATGGGATTCCTTGATAGCTTTGGAAGATTTCTAGTGAAGAATAGTCTATATTCAAAAATATTTTGTTGAATGGTTGATTTTGATCATAAAATCAATATGAAAAAACAAGAATTAGTGTTTATTCAAGCATGAATGATCGTTGATTCGTACTCAGAATTGTGAAGTCACTGAAAGAGAATTGGTCAAAATTGATGCATGAAGGAAAGAAGAATCCCTCAGGCCTTAACTTGTATCACATGCAAAAGTCAAATAGTCAAAATCAGTTTACTGCGAAGTGTTTGAAATGATTCCGATGGATTGTTGACGCTTTGAAACTTGTTCTTGGAGAATTTAGTATATTGAAGAATTTCTGTAGTCAATCCGAAGTAAAAATACAAAACACTGTGAATTTAAGAAACCCGAAAATAATGTTCAAAGAAGTGTTGTACTATGTATTCTAATAAAAGGTCAAACAAAAGTACAAATCAGTTCAGCAATTTTGTTGATCTGCTTCCTATGAAGCTAACTTCGGGTTCAAGTTCCAGTTCACTTTGTGCTAACCAAATTTGTGCTTGGAATGATTTGTGCTTCAGGCTAATAAAATCCACTTCGAGCTATGCTTCTTCGGGTTGAAATTTACTTCAGGCTAATGATTTGTTTCGCATGAGATTTACTTCATATAGACCTGAGTTTGTTTCCTACACCAACTCTACATGGATACACTACAAGTGAGGAGTATAATAAAAAGTTACAGTTTTTGCCCCTACACTATCTGATTTTTGGTAATTTTGGCACAAAATCAGAAAATGTTACAATTTTGGAGCTGAAGTTCGGGATGATCTTAGATGTATTTTGATTTCAATAAATTTTTCAATGAATAGTAAATATTGGATTCTGATACAAGTCAAAGGCGTTCTGAACCGTCAAAAATTCGTTGAATCGTTCCATTTTTCTTTTACTTTTACAGATTTGGGGTTTCACCATTATTCTCATGTAAAGAAGGAGTTTCACATTGCTATTTCCGATTCGAGCACATTTTCATGACCATTTTATGTTTTTATAATCATATTTCTATTATAAATAGGAGAGAATGTGGTATGGTCACTCGAAAGAAGATTGTCATTTCTCAAAATCGTGATTTTTAGTGAAGCTTAAGAAATATATATTGAAGTTGGGTATTATTGGTTTCTTGATGATCTTAAATTGCAGATTATTTCTTGAGATGGCTACTAGCTTTTATCAACAAATGTTCGGTTCTTCTTGATTTAAGTTTGGTTGAGAATCAAATTTTGATTCATTACATGATACTTTTGGATGATCATGACATTTGTTAATGTTCTTAATAATTGATTTTAAAGACTGATGTGATGTTGATAGGGAGTTCATAATTGTTTCAGGAGTGTTGAAGTGATTGGTAATGTTTGATTATGAAGTAATTCCGCTTTGAGAAAGATACTTGTTATTTCGGAAAATTTCCATTAAATCTACATAAAGTGTATCAACACATATATCATAATCTTTCTTTTTTCATATCTTTAGAAACTGCAAATCAAAATCTGAATCACTTTGCAAAATTTCGTGCTTTTAGTCTTTAAATTATGATCCTTCTTGGACCTCATTACTCGCGATCGTACTTAGGTCATCGTCGCAACGCTAAACATCTTTTTCATCAATTTCTCTTATCTTTACTTTGGGTAGTGGCATGACATTGTTGGGTCAAAAATATTGGTTTATATTTTGCTTTTCTAGAAAAATGTATTTTTTTGTAATGTAATATGTGTTCACAGTCGTGTTTACGGTCAGGTGGGTGTTTACGGTCTGGTTTACGACCGTAAACCCATTTGCGGTCCATGTTCCCCATTTACATATCAATAGATGTTAGGTGGATGAGGATTGTATAACCAAGGAGCTTATGTGTGTGTATTCTAAGGTGTTCTAGTGAGAGAAAGTTAGAGAGAAGAGAGGAGCTTTAGTGTGTGTTAGTGTGTGTAAATCTTGTATCTGGATCTTCATTCATATCAAATTATACAAGATTCATTCTTCTTCTTCTTATCTTAGATCTAACATCATCCAATTGATTGGAATTCTGCACCATCAATTGGATCTGATTGATACACAAGTAGATTGGGGACTTACAAACATGTAATTCATAGCGTAGAACCGCTTCGGCCTCCAATCGTTCTAGCATTTCATATTATTCATCTATCTTTTTGAATTCAGCCACAAATCTCACATTATCTCATATTTCTTCATTATATAAAGTAGACATGTATTGTCCATACTCCTCATCCATAAATCACATGAGTTCTTCAACCTTCTTTTCTTCATGTTTTTCTAAATGTTTGCATGAAAATTTTCATTTCTTTTTTTACCACCATTGAATCTTCTAACCCGAATGTGATTGACCGTGAACCTACTCTTAATATGAGCTTTGATTCATTGATATCCACCACTACTCTTGCCGTGTTTAGAAAAAGGTATTCCCAAAATTATTGGGACTTTCATATCCTCCTCCATCTCCAAAATAACATAAATTTTAGGAAAAATAAAAGTTCCTATTTGTACATGCACATTTCTAACATTTCCCTTCAGACAAGTTACCGATTTGTAGGTGATATATATGAATCGGTATATTTGTTGGCTCTAGTTTTTATAATATAAGCATAAAAAAGAATGAGTATTTCATACCATTAACACTTGCTCCATAGTTTATTAAAGCACGTGTCTTTAAACTTCCAAATTCGCATGGAATTGGTAGACTTCTAGATCCTTTTTTTCTTTTCTAGAATCTGGCTTGATATTTTAGTTAATTGTTTCTTATAATCACACCCTCTTGCTAAATCCATTATACCCTTTTTATTATTCTTTAAGAGCTTTAGAAAGGTCACATAATTAGGCAATTTGTTTAATCTTTCGATTAACGAAATTGTCACACCCCGCTAAAGCGAAAACACATGATGCAAGAGTACAACGGGTCTCATAACAAAGGTTAAAAGACAACACCAACCATAGTATTTACAATAAGTTTTGAACAATTTTAAAAAGGATTACAATACAATAAAAAATACACATGTGTAATACTTCTACAAGTGTTGTGTCTTTATGCGCCAATTACAAGATTCCTGAAAAAACATGTAGAATGAACGATCAGCTATCGATATAGTTGGTGAGTTCACATATTTATAGCATAACATAGTTTTAAATCATGACAGTCTGAATAATGATAAAAGTTTACATAATGAAAGTGCATTAATGAGAAAATACGTTTCCATAAATAGTAGTTCTTTGCTAACATAAGATACAAAGTTCGTTATTATCATAAGAAATAATGTTCGTTTCCAATAAGAGAAACAAAGTATGTATATGAGTCATAATCAGAGTTTTGATATAAGTTTCCATAAATGAAAGTTTGTTGCTAAAATAAGTAAACAAGTTCGTTGCTAAAATGAGAATAAAGTATGTAAGTGCATAATAAAGCAAACAATGGGTTTTCATCTCTAACAGCCCAAAAAAATCAAGTAAAAATTTTCATTTCAATAGTAAAATTCCCATTTAATAATTAGAAGTTCAAACCACAATTTGTTTCCAAGATTCCAATACATAAAGATATTATTCAGAAAGATCAGAGTATCCATAACTAACAGAGGGGAAAAATGTTGCAGAGTGCACATTGTGCCATTAAGTCGGGCCCTATCCCTTAGATCCCGAAGTACCTGAAGTAACCAACAAACTATAAGCTAATGCTTAGTGAGTTCCTAATAACATACCTAATGATATAACCATATAATGTCATGCAAACATACACATTAGGATGTCATGGACTCCCTCTATGGTCTTTATGTATCATCCTGACTCCCAGGTATTATATTTTTTTATAACTTCTATGTTTTTGATTGAGCAACTCGACGAGTTGGAGTCCCCAAATCGTCGAGTAGATATGTATTTTGGCTATGTGGGTTTTACAACCAACTCGATGAGTCGGAGGGAGCAAATCGACGAGTTGGTGTTGTCATAGGAAACCCTAATTCTCTGGGGTTGGGTCCTATTGAAAGGACCTTAAGCCCTCATTTCTGCCTCACCAGCCACCTAAATCCCCTGTGTGAAACCCTAATCGTCCATATTGATCTAAGAGAGAAAGAAAGCTAATCTTTGGGCATTTTTTATGGGATTTGAGCAGAACATCATTCCAATAGTGTATATGCAGCCCTAATGCTTTGGATCTAGGTTTTTGTAATGTCCCGATTCCAGGTATAAATTTAATTAAAGAATAATTGGTCTTATATCCTACTCGGTAGTGGGAATAGAACGCGTGTTTAGTGACCTACTCGACGAGTCCACTAAGGGACTTGGTGAGTAGGAGCTGGCAGATGAAACCCTAAATTCTGGGGTTTTTACACCCTATTTAAAGGATCATTGGCCTCCACCAGCCTCCCCTTATGCCTCTTGTCCCTCTTGTTGGGCTTTGTAGATTGCGTCTTTTGGGCTCGACTGATTATGCTATTCTGTATTCTGGTTTGGGCCTGTCCAACCGTGAACCTTTTATGTTTTGTATATAAGTTTTTGCTTGCATGCATGTTAGGTTAAGGTTTTAGAGATCTGAGAATAGTGATACATCTAGACGACAACAGGTTTCTTTGATCGTTCTTGTAACCTTCCAATCCTCTACAGTTGATGTTCTTAATCGAGCTCTTCTGAGGATTTTGTTTAATCATTCGACACGTTTGATTCAATCTTGTCTCGTTCTTATTATTGTGTTTTTATCGTCTTTGTTTACTTACTTGTTCAAGATCTAATCGATCTTTATAGATTAAAAGATTGTTAAATCTCATCAATTGGTATCAGAGCAGGAGGCTGTGTAATTGATACACATCTTTTCTGTGAAAAAGATTTCCATTAGGGTTTTTCCGCAATCATCAATATTTATTGAGCCGTCATCTCTTTATTGACGTATCTTGATATTTATTACTTTGCCCTAATCTGCTTTATTACAAGTCTGATCTTTGAACAGGTTTTTACGATCATAATGGACGCGACACAATCAAACCTTATTAATATTTCCAACAGCATTGGTTCGACGACAAAGATTCCGATCTTATACACCCATGACTATGAAGTATGGGCACATCACTTCGAAGACTACGTTATTGGATCGGAGGATAATGGGTATCTCATTTGGGAAGCCATCACCAATGGACCATTTTCTCATTCTGCAACGTCCAGAATCATCAAGACACAAAAAGAGTACAATAATCTGCTAAAGGACGTGAAAGATATTCACAAGATGAAAAGGATAAGTTCCAGTGCAATATCAAGGCATTAAGGTTGATCAGGTTCGCCCTTCAGTCCGATACATTCAGATTGGTTAGCTCATGCACGACGGCAAAGGATGTTTGGGATAGACTTCGCGAACTGTATTCTACAGACGAGGATCTTGAACATTCTATTCAAACTTTGCTCCTTTCTGAGTTTGGAGAATTCAGGCAATGGGTTGAAGAAACTGTGACCCAGACGTTCGATCGCTTCAATCATCTTCTCAGCAAGATGATCAAACACGATATTGAAAGGAAGCTTATCGAACAGAAGGTTACATTCCTGAATGGTCTGAGGTCTGAATGGAGAGCAGTGGTTTCCACAGTTAAAGCCCATGAGCAGTTTAAATCATACTCTTTGGCAAAACTGGTGGGTATTCTCAAGTCCCAAGAGAAGATTGTGCTGCAAGAAAAGAACGTCATTTCCAGTCTCGGTTCGTTGGCCCTCCTATCTAAAAGTAAAGCTGCGATGGAGGATGAAGATCTCAACCTGGAGGAATATGATCTCACGTCTGAGGATTATGCCATGATGGTGTCCAATCCCAAGAGGTTCATAAAGAAGAGATTCCCCAGCAACAAAAACCGAAGCTGGCAGGGGAGTTACAGCTCTGAAAAAGTGATTAATGAACCGAAAGCTGAGGAGCACAAAAAGGAACCGAAGGTGGATGGCGATTCTGGAGTAAGCTGTTTCTACTGTGGTGGGAAGAATCACTATGCTAAGGACTGTGTCCTTAAGAAGATGGCTGAAAAAGATGATGGGAATGACGAGGAAGCCGTGTTGCAGAAAAGACTGGATGAGTTGAGAAAGAAGAAGTCTGCCGTTAACCCTTCTATTAATGCTCTTATTGTGCAGGGTTCGGTTAAAGGTGATGAATTCAGCAGCACGGAAGTTTGGTCTACCGACTCAGAAGACGAGGAAGTGAGGCAGCCTACCCATGGAAAGGCCTACGTGACTAAGGAAGAAAGTAGTGGTGGAAAGTGCTTCATGGTAACTGACGTATCTCAAATGAAGGGATATAACACCGATGGAGGAAGTGATGGACCGAAGGCAAAGGAGGACATGTGCTTTACGGCCAAACCGCTCAGCCAGCAGTTCAATGAGCTCGATGAACTGATAAAGAAGGTACAATCTGTTTTTATTTCATGCAAAGTACCATCATCCTCTTATGAGAAAGAACTAAAAAACGTCAATACAAGAATTTCACATCTAGATAGTAGCTTAACTCAAACTCGAGTCACAAATTCTAACCTAACTGATCAATTGAGCAGGGTGGCGTCGAAGAGTGAGGAGCGGAGAATGTGGATAGAGTTAAAGGAGTCAGACTTAGTCAAAGTTAAAGATGAAAACATTTATTTGCAAAGAGACAATTTAAAATTGTTAAAACAACGAAATGTTTTTTGTTTAATTGCTAAACGTCTGTATTCTAATATTACTCAGCTTCATTTGGATTGTGAAATAGGCCAAAAGATCCACCGCATGATCTTGCCCTTCCTAGAGTTTAAGGAAGATGAAATCGATGCCGAAGCCTATAATTGTGAGAGTGTGATATCGTCTGATGATATCAATCCAACCTACATGTATGGACTGGACAAAATTGAGTCCTTCATTAAATCCAAAGACCACAAGAACATGCTTAAAAATCTTTTGGATGAAAATGACAGACTTAAACTGAGAACCGAAACCATGCAAAAATTTGACTCTTTAAACGCCAACGTAAGCTCAGAAAACAAAATTGATGTTGAAAATGCATCTGAGCTTAACGAGGACGATAACATGAGAGAAATTTCTGTAGAGGACACGGTTGACTGCTCAGAATTTATTAAAACCGAACCTGAAAATCACAAGAATCTAATTTCTGAAAATTCAGTGGAGTTCGCTCGGTTGTCCCATCAAAAGTCCCCAAAATTAGTTGAGAAAGCTGTTGTGTATCAAAAGGTCAGGACCACTCCAAATCAAGTATACAAGGTAACAGGAGTAACCGAACATCAAACAGCTGAACTTGTAGCCATTGTAAATGAAGACAATGCTGATGGCTGTGATGAGTACTTCTGGGAAGCTCCAATTGATAATGCAGACGAAACCATTGGTTTATCTGAAAGAACTTCCTGGAAGAGCAAAGGAAGATACATACCTGAACCCTTGAATAAGCCGAACAACTTCGATGAGCCGAGCACCAGTGGTACAAAAGATACTCCTCAGAAGAATGATCACTCGGCAAAAGAAGACATTCCCTCGGCTCCTTCGGCTCAAAGTAAAACTCCTGCAGTTCAAAAGGAACCAGCCAAGGAGTCACCAAAAACGAAAGCAAATGTTCATCATCAACCTTCTCAGATGAGGAATAGGAAGATAGAAAGGAACAATAGATACAGGAAGAACCTTTCTGAAAGGAAACAATTCTGGCATTCCCAGAATGCATATTTCTCCAATCAAGACAAGAATCTAAAGTATGAAAACAATCCTGTAGGAAAGCTTGAAAGTCACAAAAACCAAAAGCCAAGGTTCGGTTCACAAGAAGATATCAACCGAAAGCCAAGGTTCGGTTCACAAGAAGATATCAACCGAAGGCAAAAGTTCGGTTCTGAAAAGGACTTCAACCGAAACCAAAGGTTCGGTTCCAAAGACAGTTCCAACCGAACGCAAAGGTTCGGTTCTGAAGTCAAAAGAGAACAAAACTCTAAGGTCATTCCCTCCAATGACCAAAAGCAAAAGGGACACCTAGAGTCTCAAGCCCGGAACTTCTCTCAATCCAAACCCTCTTGTTCAAATTCTTCTCGTTCTTCTAATTCCTCTTCTCGGTCTTATAATTCTTCTACTCCCACCGATTCGCTCCATCTTACTCTAAAGCTGATTTCTCTTGTTTTCAAAAATCTCATTCGTCAACTGAGCAAAAGTGGAAGAAAAAGGTCAATGAATCCCAACCAGAATCCAAACCTAATTCACCCAATCCTAACAAAATAAAAGTTTTTACCATTAAAAGGAAAGATGCAACAACTCTTATAAAACGAACTTATCTTGTTGATGTCTCTCTTATTGTTCCCGTTCCCATGCAAAGCTCACGTGGACCCAAGAAATTTTGGGTTCCTAAATCTGTCTAATTTTTGCAGGTTATAAGTGACGAGCAGTTCGACGAAGAATGGTACATCGATAGTGGCTGCTCACGTCACATGACAGGGAGGAAATAGGAGCTTAGGGAATACAGATCTCTTGCAAATGGTGGCAACGTCAAGTTTGGAAACAGTTCTTTTGGCACCATAAAGGGATACGGGATGATAACAAATGGAGACTTTACTATAAGGAAGGTGGCTTATGTGGAAGGACTCCAACACAACCTCATTAGTGTATCTCAGCTTGTTGGAGGTACAGGTCTCAAAGTCTCGTTCGATGATGAAGGTTCTGAAATCATAGAGAAAAAGTCAAAGAAAGTGATTCTCAAGTCAGAGCGAAAGAGTGAAATGTTTCCCTTAAACCTTAAACCCATCAAAGGAAACCCAGCTATATGCTTGTTGTCAAAAGCTCAATCCGACGAAAGCTGGTTGTGGCACCGAAGATTATCTCATCTTAATTTTAAAGATATCAACCGTCTTGTTACTGGAGGTCATGTTAGGGGCCTTCCATTGCTCAAGTTCGACAGGGATCATCTGTGCGCTGCATGTGAAATGGGGAAGCAGAGTCGTCAAAGTCATCCATCTATAATCAACACAAAAGTTGTTGAACCACTCGAAGTACTTCATATCGATTTGTGTGGTCCTTCATCTATCGAAAGCATCGGTGGTAGCAAGTATATTCTTGTTATTGTTGATGACTTTTCACGATTTACATGGGTGTTCTTTCTAAAGCTCAAATCTGAAGCGACTCAAAAGCTGAAAGATTGAAGAGACATACTATGTGACCTTTGACGACAACTATGTCAAGAAGCTACAGGCTAAAGAAGACATCACTGGGGAAATCTTTCCTCTAAATGGCCAGGTTACAGTCTCGGTCGCCAACTTATTCGAGACATTAATGGACATCTTTGACGAACAGGAGAACGCTTCACTTTCCGAAGCAGGTGCAGCAGACAACAAAGTTGATCACATGGAGCAGATTGTCAAAGATGCTGCAAGGAGAATGCATGAAGAAGCATCAATCTCTAACGAATCTCCTTCCAACGACGCTCAAGTCGAGGGGGAGCCAAGTGCTCAAGTCGAGGGGGAGCCAAGCGCTCAAGTCCAGGGGGAGCCAAGTTCTACAACTTCAACCAAAGAGGTCTCAACACCAGAAAGCTCAGAATCACACGAAACACCTGAACCTCATGTCTTTCAAAGCTCATCAACTGAGGGGGAACATAATGATATGACACTCGGTTACGATAGCCAATCTGAGCCAGACGAAATAATTAATGCTGAACTAGACCCAACCTTTGATCCAAATTACCCTCCTCTTATCAAATGGACCAGAGATCATCCTGTCTCTCAAGTAGTTGGAGATGTCTCTAAAAAGGTCTTGACCCGATCACAACTGAAAGCAAAACAGACTTCCTTATTTTCAAAGGTTGAGTTTTGCATGTTCAACTCATTCGTATCAAAAGTTGAACCAAAGACAGTTAATACTGCCCTCGATCACTCTGATTGGGTTCAAGAAATGCAAGACGAGCTGAACGAATTTGAAAGGAACAAAGTATGGCGCCTCATTCCAACTCCTCCAGATGCTTCGGTTGTTGGTCTCAAATGGGTATTTAGGAACAAAATGGAAAAGGAAGGTAATGTTATACGGAACAAGGCTCGTCTGGTGGTAAAGGGATACTGTCAGGAGGAAGGGATAGACTATGAAGAGACTTTCGCTCCAGTAGCTCGGCTAGAATCTGTTAGAATATTTCTGGCTGATGCTGCTCACAAGAACTTTGAGGTTTTCCAAATGGACGTCAAGTGTGCATTTCTCAATGGAGAACTCGAAGAAACGGTGTATGTGGAGCAACCTCCTGGGTTCGTGAACGAAAGGCATCCAAATCATTGCTATATTCTGGATAAAGCTGTGTACGGCCTGAAGCAAGCTCCGAGAGCCTGGTATGAAACGCTTACAAAATTTTTAAAGATGTCTAAATTCAAACAAGGTTCGGTTGACCCAACCTTCTTTCGCAAAAAGGAAGGTAACCACCTTATGATAGTTCAAATTTATGTCGATGACATCATCTTTGCTTCCACGAATCCTAGCTTAACAGCTGAATTCAGAAAGCTGATGGAGACTAAGTTTAAAATGAGCTCAATGGGTCCTATTAATTTTTTCCTTGGTTTAAACATAAGACAGGGACCCGAAGGCATCTTTATTAATCAGGAAGCCTACATGAAGACTCTCCTAGCAAAGTTTGGAATGATGGGAGACTCAAAAGTCAAAGTCCCAATGGCATTCGGCACCAAGCTTACCCCATCCCTAGACAAACCGGCTGTTGATATCACGCTCTATCGTCAAATGATTGGCTCATTAATGTATCTAACCGCTAGCAGACCTGATATCATGTTTTCTGTTTGTTACTGTGCTCGATTTCAGGCAAACCCATGCGAACCTCACATGCTTGCAGTGAAGAACATCCTACGCTACCTCAAGCGAACCACCTCCTTAGGTCTATGGTATCCATCCAACTCAGGCTTCTTTGTTCAAGCCTATTCTGATTCTAACCTTGGAGGATGTGGACTCGACCGTAAAAGCACAACTGGTGGCTGTCAATTTCTTGACGGGAAGTTAGTCAGCTGGCAATCCAAGAAACAAATGTGCGTGTCGCTATCTACTGCCGAAGCGGAATACATTGCAGCTGCATCATGCACGTCACAAGTGATTTGGATCCAAAGTCAACTTCGAGACTACGGACTCAATATGAAGAAGATCCCACTATATTGTGACTCTGAAAGTGCAATTAGGATCTGTCATAACCCAGTGCAACACTCCAAAACCAAACACATAGCACTGAGGTATCACTTCATCAAAGATCACGTGGAAGATGGAAACGTCGAAGTTCACTTCGTAAGAACCACTGATCAACTGGCTGACGTCTTTACAAAAGCTCTTCCTGAAGCATCATTCAATAAAATATTGCAAGGACTAGGTATGATGGAATCAGAGTCAGTACCTCACGCTACCTCTCAAACTCAAACATAAGAACCGAAACCAACCGAACGTTCGGGTTCGGTTCAACTATCTGACCCACTCATTTCTTCAAAGGTAGTTTTTCAATGTTGTATATTACTTGTACAATTCTGTTTTTCCTCGTTTGATTTTAAAAAAAAAAAAAAAAAAAAAAAAAAAAAAAAAAAAAAAAAAAAAATCTTGTTTGCTTACATTTCCAGGTTTTTCAAAATTTTCTAGAACCGAAACCAACCGAAGGTTCGGGTTCGGTTTTTCATAATTTTCTAGAACCGAAATCAACCGAAGGTTGTTTGCTTAAATTTCCAGGTTCTTCAAAATTTTCTAGAACCGAAACCAACCGAAGGTTCGGGTTCGGTTTTTCAGAATTTTCTAGAACCGAAATCAACCGAAGGTTCGGGTTCGGTTTTTCAAAACTTTTCTCAACCGAAACCAACAGTTTGATCGGGTTCGGTTTTTACTTTTGTCAATTTTTCAAATTGTTTTGTCTAATTTGTTTTTTTTTTTTTTTTGTCTTATTTTTTTTATCTCAAAAATTCCAAATTTTTTTTTTTTTCCTTGTGTGTTAGTGTTCGTTTATGGGGATACATTTGATGAAATACCTAAATGTCCCTAGAAGCATGCTGCTGTATGTGTCTCAAGCCTCATAAGATTTTGAATAATGGCCTTCATGACCTGGTATACACAAACCTTGTCTTCCCAATAAGGCCAATTCATTTATTCTAATCGTGAGCTACCTCACTCTTTTCTCACATGAGTTAAGAGTTTCCTGCTTGGTCCTTCTTTTCGCAGTAGAGGTACTTTGTTCTCTTACACCATCTCTACATTACTTCTCCACTACACTCATTCCATCATGGTAACCCTTGAGACTCTCAGAAATTACCACTGAGGTTTATGGTTACACAACATCTGTGTTTATGATCTTAGTATTGTGTCACTGCGAACTAAGTGAAACCCAAAATTCCACACCTAACGAATTGACGATGAACAATTAAATTGCTCAAGTTCTCACTAAAGAATTGACGAAAGTACCCTATTAAAATCTCCAATTTTATGTGATTCCTATGAAATTGTTACAAACCCATAACATTTCTTCCCTTGGGATCTAGTTCTTATTTTTCTTTCTGAGATTTTATTTTCAAGCTAGTCGTTTTTAGCCTAATTAAAAGAAGCCTTTCAACATTTCTTTATAACTGGTTGATCGTAATTTTAACGGACATTCTTTTAAACCTTAAGTTCTTTCTTGTCCTGTGGCATTCAATGCGCGTGGTTAAACAGTAACGGCTTGTCCCTATGAAACGGCGCTTATTGGGCAGCGTGGTCCTAGGAACCTGACACTCTCTCTCCTACGTGATCATCGCACGTCCCAACTGTCATCCATAAGAGATTTGAAACGATTTTTCTCTCTCTTATCACCCACTATAAATAGCCCGTTACACCTCCTTTTACCTCTTTACCACTTTCAAAATTTCCGAAACGCAAATACTCCCATACAGTTTCCTGTTCATCATCTTCTTCTCACCTGCATCAATGGCTGACTCCTCTTCAGTTCATGCTACCTCACAGATTCTTCCCATTCGCCCATAGCAATGTTTGGTCATTGATCTTAACCCAATGGCATACGACTCCTACATGTCGCCGGTCATAGAGTGCTTAAAGTATTCCCAACTCGTTCCAGCACTTTCCAGAATCGAATCGGTGCCGATGGCGGCCCTATCGCAGGTCTATGCGACTGCATATTACGACAAGGTTGTCGACCGGGTATTTTTCGAGATTGGAGACCACAAAACCTCCGTCTCTCACCCGCGTTTCTGCACTTTGCTCGGATTTGCTACTGACCATTCCAGAGTTCATCCGGAGTCGATACAGATTGGTCATCTGTATAACATGTTTTACAACATGGGATACACAGAAGTTCTTACCTCCGTTGCAAAATTCAAAAAGTCATGCTTGCCGCCACAATGGAACGGTTTATTTATAGTCCTTTTCAAGGGATTGTCGGAGAGAAGTTCAGGTTCAGATGGTGCAAGTCGTCTGTTCCTCACCATCATGTACGGAGTTTACAATGGGATCAACCTGGATTATGGGTTTGTTCTATGGCAACAACTTATTCAAAGCCTCTCCTCTTCATCCCGACACTCTGAAGTCTCGTTGGCCCGATTCTGGATACTGATAACTAAATGGGCCATGGACAGATTCGATGTTCCCACTGCTGAAGATGCATCGATGTCTTCTGTTGGTACTTTCCATACCAAGAAGATCATCGTCTCAGATGCATCAAAATTCTCCTTTATTGGCTCTATCCCGGAGTCAATGTATGGTGATGTGCCTTCGGATAGCAGGTTGATTCGGAAGCTCAAGGAGCTAAGGCCATCTGGTCCAAGGGATCTGACCCCGGATATGCTCAAGTCTATTCATGATGCAAATAAACCGGTGAGCAGAGGTAAAAAGGCAGAAAAAGGAAAGCAAGCCTCCAAAGCTTCAAAGGACCTTCTCCTAAAAAGAGGAAACAG
Organism: Lactuca saligna; assembly: GCF_052625555.1. Classification (NCBI taxonomy): domain Eukaryota; kingdom Viridiplantae; phylum Streptophyta; class Magnoliopsida; order Asterales; family Asteraceae; genus Lactuca; species Lactuca saligna. Next base: position 209,696,047 of record NC_136419.1, read on the forward strand.
CCAAAAGCCGCACCATCCCCACCACCGAAGAAGAGGAAGACCCAACCGAAGCGAAAGCTTGTTATACCCTCTTCTTCGAGTGACTCTGAGGGTGAGAGTTCGGGTTCTGACGACTCTCAAGGGGATGCATCTCCTCAACGAGGCAATACACCACCTCGGTCCCCTACCCCAGAGATTGAACTACCAATTTCCCCAATTCCTTCCCCTCCACCAATCTTTACAACTACAACCGAATCACCACATGTAACCGAACCTCCTCAACCCAAAACCCACACAACCGAAACTACTCATACTCAACCACCAACCGAAACTATACCATCACCCACTCAACCTGATCCTACCAAACCCTCAACACCCCCAACCTCTCCACCCTCTTCATCTCATGAAAATGCATCTGAGGGTGAAAACCCTTATCTTGGGGGAGAAAACATGATCTTTGATTCGGTCTACTATAGTCCGTTTCAAGTTCAAAGTGACGAGGAGGATGATGCTCTAGTAACCAAGAAACATCTCAAAGAGCTCAACGAGAAGATTGACCTACTTCTCGCCTCCTCGTCTAACCAACAGTCCACTTTGTCTGAAGCTGCCCTTCAGAAGATTGTTGATGCCTTCTCAAGAGCTCAACATGATTCAGTGGCCTCAGCAACTGCTGCAATTCAGGCATCTACCAGGGCATGTGAGGCAGCGATCGAAAAAGTCGATAAACTATTTTCTGATGCCTCTACCCTGCTGCAGTCCCTGCAGGAAAGTGCAGATGCCACAAAGGCATCTTTGGAACCAATTGTCCAACAATTGGTCAATTTTGTCACATCGGAGTTGCCTTCGTTCGCAACTCTACGTCAAACCATAAGCGACGACAACTCGGCCTTTACTGCCTCCATTGATGCTCGCCTCGCCAAGCTACAAGAAGATCTGGCAACCGAGCGTTCGTTAATGGACGATCTGGCAATCAAAACAACTGCACTTGAGGTCAAGACCACACAACTCTCTCAATCCCAACAACAACTGGAAGATCTTCGATCTGAACGGGAGGTGGTCAAGACGTGTGTTTCGGATTTCCACGCTGTTATATCCAACATTCTGGAAGCACACGATCCAATCTTAAACTTTTCGGTGAGGCGTTCCCTTGCTGAAAAGCTCTCTCCAGCCATCGATCTTCTTAACAAAGTAGAAGGCCTCCCAAGTTTTGTGTCCATTCTGAAACAAGGGGGAGATGAGAAGACAGGATCAAAACCACCTCCTTCCTCCAAAGCTACTCACACGACCGAACCATCTCCAACTGATCAAACTTTAGGTTCGGGTGTGAAGAACAAAGGCAAAAACATAGCTGAGGACGAAGATGAAGAAGGCGACAAGGAGACCATTGCTGACATTTTAAAACGAATGAACAGTCGCAAGGTTGGTGAAGATGCCAGTCGTGTGGCGCGTGAGGCTGCCGAAGCCGAACGCAAACAAAAAGAAGCCCACGATCTCCTTGAGAGCCGAAAGACTCTCTTCCCTGCCTGGACCAGGGAACGCTTAATCAAAGAGGCCATTGAAACTCCCAGCATCTTATGGCTCGAGCCGGTTATATCGTTCGACTGCAACAACACTGTCGATTCGCAGTTCGATATGCCGCTGACTCGAAAGGCGTTCATCTTCCACGTCTTCTCTAACATCTTTGAAGTCCCTCACCCGAACGCTGAGCTTGACAGGGAGCTCATTGACTTCTATCTGGCGGCTGCTCGTCCACAATTCCTTACATGGAGCGCCCAGAAGATTGTAAACGTTCGGGTGCTAAAACCTTATACTGAGGGACGTTTTATAAACGTTCGGTTCAAATTGATTCGGGGATCTGCAAAAACTGCTCATCTTATCTCCCTGGCAGATCTACCGAATCTAAATCCTCATGATTGGATCGTCCTGTATAATATCCTTTTGACTAATGAAGCTGAATATGGTCCCATTCTAGACCATGTCAAAAGGATGTTAATCTGCTACATCATGGAGGTTGCCCTAATGGATCAGGAGGTCGCCACAGTCTTCAAGAAGAAACCCAAAATTGCTCCTGTGGGATCGGCCAGTGATCTCAATCAAATGCTACTGGGCAGGATCAACCCAAGACGTAACACGGTTATGTTTACTCGAGCGGAAGGACAGAAATGTCTCTTCGCTTTAGCTGACAAGCATCTATACACCACAACCTGTTTGGAGCATGTGCTGTTCATTGTCAAACGGTGTAAAGAGAACTCGGCCGATGATGTCAAGTATTTTGAAGATATGATTAACTGGTACATCCGGTTTAGACAGACCATTCTTTCAATCACCAAATGTCTGTTTAGTACCGTGAAGAAGGTACCGGTTTCAGCTGCTGGCCCAAGTAATTAGTGAAGGTCTCGCTCCAAATTGACGCAAAGGGGGAGATTGTTGGGCTTTGTAGATTGCGTCTTTTGGGCTCGACTGATTATGCTATTCTGTATTCTGGTTTGGGCCTGTCCAACCATGAACCTTTTATGTTTTGTATATAAGTTTTCGCTTGCATGCATATTAGGTTAAGGTTTTAGAGATCTGAGAATAGCGATACATCTAGACGACAACAGGTTTCTTTGATCGTTCTTGTAACCTTCCAATCCTCTACAGTTGATGTTCTTAATCGAGCTCTTCTGAGGATTTTGTTTAATCATTCGACACGTTTGATTCAATCTTGTCTCGTTCTTATTATTGTGTTTTTATCGTCTTTGTTTACTTACTTGTTCAAGATCTAATCGATCTTTATAGATAAAAAGATTGTTAAATCTCATTACCTCTCAAACCCTAAAACGTGTGTTTGTGTGTGTTCTTGGTGTCCAAGCTTGAAGAAGTAACTTTGGAAGGAAGCATTTGAAGAAGAAAGGAAAAGCAAGGCCAGGAACTCGAGAAAGCTAATGGATTGCATCAGACATCACTCTCTGGAAGGTAATAGGCCATTCCCTTAAGCTCTTTTCACTTTGAACCTCCCTTGGATGGGTGTTATGAAGGACTCTCCATGTTTAAGCTAAGATCTGAAGTTATAACTTCAGATCTGGACTTCCCTTGACCTCTAGATCCATAAAGTTCACAGATTGTGCAAGGTTGAAACTCTCCCAAGGTGTAAAACTCCATTAAAGAGCTTAGATTGATCATTTCGAGCCTTTAGAGCCTTGCATGTATGTAAAGATTGCAAGTTTACGTAATAAACGTGCCTTAGGAGCTTGGATCTGTAATTTGGGGCCTTGCCATGGCTTAAAGAGCATCTGCATGGATTAAGATCTGCATGGACTCGGCGAGTTGATTAAGGGACTTGGCAAGTCCGTTGAAGATGGCCATAAACTCGGCGAGTTGGATGAACAACTCGGCGAGTTCGTTGAAGATTGCCTTGAACTCGGCGAGTGTTAGAAAACTCGGCGAGTTGGCTAGGGTTTCTCCCAAAATCTTGGCCGTATATGAACTTGAGGAGTGAAAAGGAGACCTCGGCGAGCAAGTCGAGGATTCCACGACTTCTCGAACTTAGGAAGAACTCGGCGAGTCGAGTGAACATGGACTGTTGACTCTGACTGTGGACTTTGACTTGGACCAAGGGGTTGCCCAATTGAATTCTGTGGGTTTCTGGGATTGGGAGATTTATGAAAAAGGTCGTGTGGTACTTTTAGGTGGTGAAGTTCATGTTGGACCCGGGAGTTGAGCTTTCTTATTTCCAACGACAGTTACGAGGTGAGTTATCCTCACTATACTAAGGGGTCTAAGGAACCAAGGCCGACCCATTGGATTTTATATCCTAGTACTTATTGTTATGTTGAGTTTGAGTTAGTAATGCATGCCAGTTGATGTTCTAGTCGGGTAGATCTGTAGGACTGCCTGTGATACTGATTGATTACCTGTATGTGCATTTATTTGTTACATGTTGACATGTTATGTGGGGTGGGTTGAGGTTGTACTGCTGTCACACCCCCGAACCAGACGGCGGAAACGTCCGGGGGCTGTCGTGACTCAATTGAATACCATAACATTGAATATATATGAAACATAACAACATTCGTCACCATTCATCAACATAGTACAACCAGTAGTGTTTACATATCATACATTGTTCAAACATTACATTCCCCAAAAATTAATTTGTTCAATTCATACAAAAATAAACCGCAACCGTCACTGGATATGATTTCCCTTGATTCACTGGCTCCCTGAGAATACAAGTATTTTGAAAAACGTCAACATATGAAATGTTGGTGAGTTCATAAGTAGTGTTTGAAATCGAATGTTTGTATTGTTTGAAGAACCACCAGAAAATCCGATATTTTCTGAAAAGATAAGTTTTCGAAAACGTTTGTGAAGATCCATAGGTATGCTTGTTCGTTTCTATACTTGTAAAAAAATGTTCATTGAAAATGTATGCATTTCAAATCAGTTCGTATTGAAAACCCTAGGAAAACCCGATGTTCTCCTAGTTCCTTGAATTACGTGATGTTACATTGAAACAATTGCATAGCGTATAGTGTCAGTCCCAGGCGACGTTGGAAGGTTTTCGAGCAGGATTATTTACTACAAACCCGCGTTACACAAACGCCCAGTTTATAGTTATACTAACGACTCCGAAGGCGTCGTCAGTACTAATCGCGTTATCCAATCGCCCTGACTAGGTGTAGTCCCACATCCGAAGAGAAAGAGATCACGAAGACCCCGGTAACTCCATTAGCCGGTTGGGGATAAAATGTACGAGGGGTCCCCGACCCGCCTCGCATGAAATGTAGACTTTACTAGCAATACCAAAGGACCCTTGGGGACCGGTGGTATACAAGCCATTGAAAGTCCATTTACGTTGTGTCGGATCGGTAAAACCCAACACACCGTAAAAAAAATGTCTTCGGGCCTTAAGATCAGGTCATTGTGCTAGCTAGGCTCAACGAACAAGATTTTACACTTGTGGGGCCCAAAGATGGTGCGTAGACGTCTGTGCACACTCGCATGGATATGTATTACCAAACGTTACTTGTATGAATCGTAGTGTCGTAGTGTTAGTAGTTGTAGATTTCTAATGGCTCGAGACCGAGCCAATTCGTTTAACAACGACTTTTGGGTATTGTAATGTATTGTATTTCGTCGATAGTCGCGGTGCAATTATTTGATCAAATTGTGTACATTGAACTAGCCTTGAAATATTCCTGTTTTCAGCCCCTCATTATTTGTAAAATTTACATTTTCAACACTTTTTATTAAATACTTCCCGGTTTGGTCCTTAAACTATTTTTCTTGACATTTTAACACCAAAAATTATTGAAATTAATATTTTTCAGCATATTTTTCATAGAAAACAGTTTAAGTCCTTGAAAATGCAGTTTTCTCGGTTTTAATCCCTTCTTTTCGCAACTTTGACAATTTTGGCCCAAATTGGAAAAATTTTGCAACTTTGGTCCTTTTTAAATTTAAAAAGCATTTTTAAACCTTTGAAAAGGATTTGGAACACTTATAGTCTGCTGTTTTACAGAAAGTTACAGTTTTGGCGCTCCAAAACAGAAAAATTCGCATAATGGGCCTTATTGGGCCAAAATTTTCATTTTTAGCCCATTAAGCTTGGAATTTATGTTTTTAATCCACTAAATGAGTATATTTCCAGAAATTTATTTATGGAAACTGTTTTGGCACACTTCATCCATCAGAATCTGTGAAATGTCAATTTGGGCCCTTATTTTTTTGCATTTTTCACATTTTAGGCCCAAAATTTGTGTTCTTAACCCAAAGAAAATTATTACTAAGCCACTTAGCCATTTTTCTTGAAATACTTTGTGTTTAGAAATATATTTGAAGCTAAAATCATTTAACACAAGATATATCTCGGTTTTGATGGGTTTTAATGCTAGATCCAACATAAAAACACATAAAAGCATACATATAAGCATGGAAATCATACAAGGCATACAAAACACATATAGATCTACACTTTCACTTGTATTCCCCCCCCCCCCCCCCCCCACAAAACTCATAAAAACAGAAAATAGGGGGTATGAAGCTCACCTTGGGGTGTTGATTCGGTTTTGCAAGGAAAAATGGAAGGAAAAATGAAGTGTTTTTGGCCTTAGCTCCCTTTGATGAAGATCTCGAGTTTTGAGATGGTTCTAGGATGCAAGATCACGATTTTTGCATAGATTAGGAAAGGATTTTGATAACAAAAGAATTTAAACCATAGATCTATGCATAATCTTACCTTAGATGAAGAATTTTTTGTGGAGATTTCCTCTTGAATGCTTCCTAGAACTCGAGATTTTGGAGAGGGAAGAAGGGAGTGTTCTTGAGTGAATCTAGAGAGAATTTGAGATATTTTTGGTGTGTGTATGTGTGTATGGCCGAGAGTGAGAGAGAGGAGAGAAGAGAGGTGATATTTGAGGTGATGTGCATGGAGGAATGGGAAATATTGCATGGATATCCTTTGGATATTAATGAGGTGGCATGCATTAAGTCAACACTTCCATTTCTCTTTGGGTTTGGGCCTTTGGGCCGAGATTTTTGAAAGGGAAAGGAAAATTTGGGCTTTTCTTCCTTAAGCCCAAAATTTGTGTTAATTAGAGTGTGTTTTATGCTTAAAAGAATGTAGTATGATTTTTATATTTTTATTGGACTAGTTTAGGTTATTCATGTATCAAGGCTTTCAATTCATTTCATTATAGGCCCAACATGACCTAAAATGTTAAATTAAATAAGTGTGGGTCCAATTAGAGCCCAATTAGGGTTCTAAGCCCATGATAGTCTAATTGGAAGCTTATTGGTCCCTTTGGAACCAATAATGAAGTTCTAGTCTAAAATAGACTTAACAAGAACTTCTAGGGTTTTTTTTTTTTCCAATTGTTTGATGACTACTTGTAGTACTTGTATGATGTGTTTGATTGAAGTTTTTGATTCACATTAACTTGAATGTATGGATTACATAGCTCAAAATTTTCAGTTGTGACATCATCCCCCCGTTAGAGGGAATTTCGTCCCGAAATTCTGTTTGAAAGCTAGATTTGAGAATGCTAGAATAGGTGAGGGTACTTCTGCTTCATTTGATCTTCGCGTTCCCACGTGAATTCTGGCCCACGCTTTGCGTTCCACCGTACCTTCACGATCGGGATGCGACTCTGCTTAGTACGCTTCACCTCCCTGTCCATGATTTCGATTGGCTCTTCGACGAACAGGAGATTCTCATTGATTTCGATTTCGTCAAGAGGAATGACTAGGGTTTCATCTAACAGGCACTTTTTCAGATTAGAAACATGGAACACGGGGTGTACACCGTTTAGCTCTGCAGGTAGTTGTAGTCTGTATGCTACTGGACCTATTCGGGCGACGATTTCGAAAGGTCCAATGTATCGCGGGTTCAGCTTTCCCCATTTTCCGAAACGTATAACCCCTTTCCAGGGTGAGACCTTCAACAATACTCGATCACCGACCTGGAATTCTAAGGGCTTTCGCCGTTTATCAGCGTAGCTCTTTTGCCGGTCACGCGATGCCTGTAATCGAGCTTTGATCTGGACAATCTTTTCTGTGGTCTCGCGAATGATTTCCGGTCCCGTTAATGCCCTGTTTGACGTATGTGTTCTTGCTAGCTGGGTGTCACCTACTTCAGCCCAACATAACGGTGATCTACATTTACGCCCGTACAGTGCTTCGAAAGGGGCCACCTTAATGCTTGAATGATAACTATTGTTATATGAAAACTCGATCAACGGTAGGTGGGTATCCCAAGACTTTCCGAAGTCTATAACACATGCACGAAGCATGTCCTCAAGCGTCTGAATGGTTCGTTCGCTTTGACCGTCCGTTTGTGGGTGATACGCGGTGCTCATATCAAGATGAGTTCCCATGGCCTTGTGGAGCGACTGCCAAAAGCGTGACGTGAACCTACTGTCCCTATCCGAGATGATAGATTTTGGCACTCCATGAAGTCTTACAATCTCTTGTAGGTACAAACGCGTCAGCCTCTCCATCTTGTAGGACTCCTTGATGGGCAGGAAATGGGCAGATTTCGTCAGTCGGTCGATTATTACCCATATGGTGTCCAATCCGTCCGACGTCTTGGGCAGCTTGGTCACGAAGTCCATAGAAATCCCCTCCCATTTCCACTCAGGGATTGCCGGTTGCTGTAACAATCCGGAAGGTTTCTGGTATTCCACTTTTACTTTGGCACACGTAAGGCACTTACTAACATAAGTTGCGATTTCCGCCTTCATGTTAGGCCACCAATAGTGCTGCTTAATGTCCAAATACATCTTGTCCGAACCAGGATGAATGGAGTATCGTGTCTTGTGGGCTTCCTTCATAACGATCTCCCTGAATCCTCCGATCTTTGGAACCCAAATACGGTTCATGAAGTAGTATACCCCATTCTCTTTGACTTCCAGGTTCTTCTCCATTCCGCGTAATGCCTCGCTAGTTCTATTTTCCGTTTTCATAGCCTCTGCCTGGACTGATGCAATTTGAGCGGTCAGATGAGACTGAATGGTTATCGAGTGCGTTTTCGTACGGCGATTTGTGTACTCCTTCCGACTTAATGCGTCAGCTACCACGTTGGCCTTGCCTGGATGGTACTTGATCTCGCATTCGTAGTCGTTTAACAACTCCACCCATCTTCGTTGTCTCATGTTCAGCTCCTTCTGATTCAAGATGTGCTGGAGGCTTTTGTGGTCTGTGAAGATGGTGCACTTTGTACCGTACAGGTAGTGCCTCCAAATTTTTAGGGCGAAGACCACGGCTCCCAGTTCTAGGTCATGGGTTGTGTAATTTACTTCGTGCGTCTTTAGTTGACGGGACGCATATGCTATCACTCTTCCACGTTGCATGAGAACGCAACCTAAACCTTGATTTGACGCGTCACAGTAAACTACAAAATCTTCCGTTCCTTCGGGTAGAGATAGTACAGGAGCGCTACAAAGAGCTTGCTTCAAGGCTCGAAACGCAATCTCTTGTCGGTCTGTCCACTTGAATGGCACACTCTTTTGCGTAAGCAAGGTAAGTGGCTTGGCGATTTTAGAGAAGTTTTGGATGAATCTCCTATAGTAGCCTGCTAGGCCTAAGAACTGACGAATTTCTGTGGGCGTAGTCGGAATTGCCCATCCTTCCACAGCTTTGACCTTAGAGGGATCCACATGAATTCCATCTTGGCTAACTACGTGACCGAGAAAATTCACGCTCCGTAGCCAAAACTCACACTTAGAGAGTTTGGCGTAAAGCCTTTCCGATCGCAGCGTCTCTAGGACTTGTCGGAGATGTTGGCCATGCTCCTCTTCGCTTCGAGAATAGACGAGGATGTCATCGATAAACACAATGACGAAGTTGTCCAAGAACGGTCGACAGATTCGGTTCATTAGGTCCATAAATGCGGCGGGTGCATTTGTTAGACCGAAGGGCATTACGACGAATTCATAATGTCCATAGCGGGTTCGGAAAGCAGTTTTAGGAATATCTTCTTCTCGGACCTTGAGTTGATGGTATCCGAACCGTAGATCTATTTTAGAAAAATAGCTAGCTCCTTGGAGCTGGTCGAATAGATCATCGATTCGTGGGAGTGGGTAGCGGTTTTTAACAGTGAGTTTATTCAATTCTCTGTAATCGATGCACATTCTGAAAGATCCGTAATTCTTTTTGACAAAGAGCACCGGAGCTCCCCACGGCGAGTAGCTAGGTCGGATAAATCCCTTGTCCAGAAGCTCACTGAGTTGGCTGGACAATTCCTGCATTTCAGCAGGTGCCAATCGATATGGTGATTTAGCGAGGGGAGTTGCTCCTGGGACGAGGTCGATTCGGAACTCAACCTGTCTCTCTGGGGGTACTCCTGGAAGATCTTCAGGAAACACGTCCGGGAATTCACACGCTACCGGAATGTCTTGGATGTTAATTTCTTCTTTAGCCTTGTCCACTATGTGGGCCAAGAACGCTAAGTTGTTCTTTCGCAGATGTTTTTGTGCTTTGATGCACGAGATAAGACGAAGACTCGTGCTAGGTTTGTCTCCGTAAATTACTAGGGTTTCGTGATTCGGGAGACGAAGGCGAACGGCCTTCTCGTGGCACATAATCTCAGCATGGTGGGGGCTTAACCAATCCATGCCGATAATCACATCGAAACTCCTAATTGACACTGGCATCAGATCTATTCGTAAGACGTGTTGGTTAAGGGTTAGGGTACATCCGATGTAGATCTCCCTAGTGGATTCGGTTTTCCCATTGGCCATTTCCACCGTATAGGTTTCATTTAGCTTCTGGGGTTGTTGTTTTAATAAATGTTTAAACTTCTCGCTTACGAAACTTCGCTCCGCTCCGGTATCAAATAAGATGCATGCATAAGCGTAGTTTAGGAGGAACGTACCGGTCACAACTGCGGGGTCCTGAACTGCATCACTCTGACCCATAGTCAGCATTCTTCCTGCTCCTCTGTTTCCTGAGTTGTTGTTGTTGTTAGGGCAGTCTCGACGGAAATGTCCCGTCCTTCCACACCCGAAACAGGTGTGGCTAGGCCCTGCGTTGTTGCCGCCGGCATTGGTGTTGTTGGTATTGCGGTGGTTGTTGTTGTTGTTCTGGTTGTTTCCCTGACTTTGGTTCTGAGAAGGATAAGTCCTGCAGAACCTTGCAGTGTGTCCCCTTCGGTTGCAACTGGTGCAATGGAACTCCCTACATTCTCCTTGGTGATGGAAACCGCACTTGTTGCATTTGGGATGATTACCGGAATAGGGTTTTGAAGTATTTGAAGCAGCTGAGGCTGGAGCATGTGATGTGACTGGTACCGGCGCAGTGACAGCGTGAACTGCCACCGTTTGCTGCTTTTTAGAGGTCTCGGGACCCTGACGCCCCTTCCTCTTGTTGTTCCATCCTTTCTTACCATCACTCTCCTTCTTCTTCTCAGTCTCTACCGGTTTCTCGCCCTTTTTGTGGTTATGATCGTATAGCCTCTTTGCCAATCTCTTCGCACTGTCAAAAGTTTCAGGGTTCGCAGCTATCACATTCCCTTGAATGGGGGATGTCAGTCCCCAAATGAATCGTTCAATCTTCTTTCCCTCTGATGTGATCATACCCGGGCACAACAGAGATAGTTCGCTGAATCTCGATATGTAAGCATCGATGTTCCCATTCTGCACCGTGAGATTCCATAGTTCCTGCTCCATCTTCTGTATTTCGCCTCGGGGGCAGTACTCAGCCGTCAACATCTCTTTCATTTCTGCCCAGGGAATAGAGTTGGCGACAGGAAGTGTCATAGCTTCTACATGACCATTCCACCAAGTGAGTGCTTGGTCCACAAAAGTGCAGGCCGCGAACTTCACTTTCATCTGCTCGGGGCACTCGCATATCTCGAATACCGACTCTACCTTCTCGATCCATCGCTTCAGGGCGATCACTCCTCCGGTACCGTTGAAAGTTCGGGGTTTAGCGTTCGCAAAATCCTTGTAGGTGCACGTTTTAGTGAGTCCTTGGTTCGTCCCGTTGTTCAAACTTCCGGATCCTTGTCCGTTACCTCCTCCGTTGTTCCCTCGGTGAAGTTGTGCCATAGCCGCTGTGACTGCAGCAGACACGGCTGCCTGGAAAGCAGTGGAGTCAACTTCCGGCGGGGTTGGTTCGGGATTTCCGCGAGTAGCTGGGCGAGGCATCTTTCTGTCATGAAACGGAAAGATGTTGAGTGTACGTGGTTTCTGTGAGGTGACGACTCTACTAACTAGGTGTATGGTACGAACCTAAACGTTACTATCATCAAGCATACAATCATAACGTCTCAACACATAACAACTGAGAATATCAAAACACACAAAAGTTTATTAATATTATCCGCATTTAGTACAAGAAAATTTGCTCGTAGGAGCATACATAAGTAACGCTAATCCGACAGCATAACGGCTCCATGAGTAGTGTAGTCACTTAAACATAGAGCCGGAGTACATAACATAGTTCCTAATAACCTACTATGATAAATCTATTCCTAACCGCGTTGAGCTGCGTCAGGAGGTGGTGCCGAAGATGTGGATGCTCCCTGAAGACGAGCCACTAGGCATTCTGCATCCTGAAGTCGAGATTCCCACCTTACCTGCCTCATGTGAAACTCCCGGAGGACGTCGCGCGTCTCCTGTTCCGCACGCTCGACCCTAGTCCACAACTGGCGTACTTGATCAGCAGTGCCCTGAGCAAGGTCCCCGGTGTCCCGTAATCGCCTCACCATGACCGGTAGGGCTCGGTCGGCTGGTCCTCCGTCCCTCAAGTCAAAGAACTCACGTGACATGCCAAACGGGGGTCGCTGTCCCTGATGTCTGCTCCATCTCCAAAGATCAATGCCCCAAGGAGGGGTAGGTCCAGTGGGTCCCACACGATATGCAGGCACCCTGATCGGGTAAGGGGGGTTGATGACCTCGGACTCTGCATCCGAATCACCCCCTTCGCTGTCATCGAACTCCTCTTCGAAAGGTTCTTCGTCTTCTTCGGGTTCGACAGGCTCGCCCTCGACTTCCGCCTCCGGTTCCCCGTCAGATTCCTCTTAGGGGTCCTCCTCAGGTTCTTCTTCAGGCTCTTCCTCAGGCTCCTCCTCCTCCTCTAGCCACCCGTTGTTTCCCTGATTAGGGAAGTAGGGGTCTCCAGGGTGATGAAAACCAGCCATGCTGTCTGCGCGAGTACGTACATATGCTAACATTATCCTAGGATGCTATGACTATTGTACAGACTAAGCAAACATTCTCTTTTTGGGTGATAAAGGGTATAGTTTTAGGTTCCCTGGCTATTCCGATCTCATCAAGACGTGTGTTAATTTTACCTTGGAGAGAATGTAGTTGATCAGGCTACATTCACTCCTTGGTATCACTAAGAACAGTCCCGAATTAACCGAGATACCAGTATTATTGTGTTTGATTCGACGTTAGGTTCTTATCCCTAATGCAAGCAAGTGTGTTTTATTTACTTGTGTTGTTCAGAGTTATGTTAGTCCCTCTTTTTGGTTTATAGTTGCATATCAATGTATGGCTCGACATGCTAGTTCACTATAAACAAAGCTCTGATACCAACCTGTCACACCCCCGAACCAGACGGCGGAAACGTCCGGGGGCTGTCGTGACTCAATTGAATACCATAACATTGAATATATATGAAACATAACAACATTCGTCACCATTCATCAACATAGTACAACCAGTAGTGTTTACATATCATACATTGTTCAAACATTACATTCCCCAAAAATTAATTTGTTCAATTCATACAAAAATAAACCGCAACCGTCACTGGATATGATTTCCCTTGATTCACTGGCTCCCTGAGAATACAAGTATTTTGAAAAACGTCAACATATGAAATGTTGGTGAGTTCATAAGTAGTGTTTGAAATCGAATGTTTGTATTGTTTGAAGAACCACCAGAAAATCCGATATTTTCTGAAAAGATAAGTTTTCGAAAACGTTTGTGAAGATCCATAGGTATGCTTGTTCGTTTCTATACTTGTAAAAAAATGTTCATTGAAAATGTATGCATTTCAAATCAGTTCGTATTGAAAACCCTAGGAAAACCCGATGTTCTCCTAGTTCCTTGAATTACGTGATGTTACATTGAAACAATTGCATAGCGTATAGTGTCAGTCCCAGGCGACGTTGGAAGGTTTTCGAGCAGGATTATTTACTACAAACCCGCGTTACACAAACGCCCAGTTTATAGTTATACTAACGACTCCGAAGGCGTCGTCAGTACTAATCGCGTTATCCAATCGCCCTGACTAGGTGTAGTCCCACATCCGAAGAGAAAGAGATCACGAAGACCCCGGTAACTCCATTAGCCGGTTGGGGATAAAATGTACGAGGGGTCCCCGACCCGCCTCGCATGAAATGTAGACTTTACTAGCAATACCAAAGGACCCTTGGGGACCGGTGGTATACAAGCCATTGAAAGTCCATTTACGTTGTGTCGGATCGGTAAAACCCAACACACCGTAAAAAAAATGTCTTCGGGCCTTAAGATCAGGTCATTGTGCTAGCTAGGCTCAACGAACAAGATTTTACACTTGTGGGGCCCAAAGATGGTGCGTAGACGTCTGTGCACACTCGCATGGATATGTATTACCAAACGTTACTTGTATGAATCGTAGTGTCGTAGTGTTAGTAGTTGTAGATTTCTAATGGCTCGAGACCGAGCCAATTCGTTTAACAACGACTTTTGGGTATTGTAATGTATTGTATTTCGTCGATAGTCGCGGTGCAATTATTTGATCAAATTGTGTACATTGAACTAGCCTTGAAATATTCCTGTTTTCAGCCCCTCATTATTTGTAAAATTTACATTTTCAACACTTTTTATTAAATACTTCCCGGTTTGGTCCTTAAACTATTTTTCTTGACATTTTAACACCAAAAATTATTGAAATTAATATTTTTCAGCATATTTTTCATAGAAAACAGTTTAAGTCCTTGAAAATGCAGTTTTCTCGGTTTTAATCCCTTCTTTTCGCAACTTTGACAATTTTGGCCCAAATTGGAAAAATTTTGCAACTTTGGTCCTTTTTAAATTTAAAAAGCATTTTTAAACCTTTGAAAAGGATTTGGAACACTTATAGTCTGCTGTTTTACAGAAAGTTACAGTTTTGGCCCTCCAAAACAGAAAAATTCGCATAATGGGCCTTATTGGGCCAAAATTTTCATTTTTAGCCCATTAAGCTTGGAATTTATGTTTTTAATCCACTAAATGAGTATATTTCCAGAAATTTATTTATGGAAACTGTTTTGGCACACTTCATCCATCAGAATCTGTGAAATGTCAATTTGGGCCCTTATTTTTTTGCATTTTTCACATTTTAGGCCCAAAATTTGTGTTCTTAACCCAAAGAAAATTATTACTAAGCCACTTAGCCATTTTTCTTGAAATACTTTGTGTTTAGAAATATATTTGAAGCTAAAATCATTTAACACAAGATATATCTCGGTTTTGATGGGTTTTAATGCTAGATCCAACATAAAAACACATAAAAGCATACATATAAGCATGGAAATCATACAAGGCATACAAAACACATATAGATCTACACTTTCACTTGTATTCCCCCCCCCCCCCCCCACAAAACTCATAAAAACAGAAAATAGGGGGTATGAAGCTCACCTTGGGGTGTTGATTCGGTTTTGCAAGGAAAAATGGAAGGAAAAATGAAGTGTTTTTGGCCTTAGCTCCCTTTGATGAAGATCTCGAGTTTTGAGATGGTTCTAGGATGCAAGATCACGATTTTTGCATAGATTAGGAAAGGATTTTGATAACAAAAGAATTTAAACCATAGATCTATGCATAATCTTACCTTAGATGAAGAATTTTTTGTGGAGATTTCCTCTTGAATGCTTCCTAGAACTCGAGATTTTGGAGAGGGAAGAAGGGAGTGTTCTTGAGTGAATCTAGAGAGAATTTGAGATATTTTTGGTGTGTGTATGTGTGTATGGCCGAGAGTGAGAGAGAGGAGAGAAGAGAGGTGATATTTGAGGTGATGTGCATGGAGGAATGGGAAATATTGCATGGATATCCTTTGGATATTAATGAGGTGGCATGCATTAAGTCAACACTTCCATTTCTCTTTGGGTTTGGGCCTTTGGGCCGAGATTTTTGAAAGGGAAAGGAAAATTTGGGCTTTTCTTCCTTAAGCCCAAAATTTGTGTTAATTAGAGTGTGTTTTATGCTTAAAAGAATGTAGTATGATTTTTATATTTTTATTGGACTAGTTTAGGTTATTCATGTATCAAGGCTTTCAATTCATTTCATTATAGGCCCAACATGACCTAAAATGTTAAATTAAATAAGTGTGGGTCCAATTAGAGCCCAATTAGGGTTCTAAGCCCATGATAGTCTAATTGGAAGCTTATTGGTCCCTTTGGAACCAATAATGAAGTTCTAGTCTAAAATAGACTTAACAAGCACTTCTAGGGTTTTTTTTTTTTTCCAATTGTTTGATGACTACTTGTACTACTTGTATGATGTGTTTGATTGAAGTTTTTGATTCACATTAACTTGAATGTATGGATTACATAGCTCAAAATTTTCAGTTGTGACAACTGCTCCGTGCGGTAGCCAACAAACCCGAGAGCATTCCAGATACAAGCTGAGGGCCCGGTAGGTATTCCAGACTCGTGCTGAGGGCTCGATGGCATTCCAGATACGAGCTGAGGTCCCGGTAGGCAGTCCAGACTCGTACTGAGGGCCCAGGGGTAGTCCATCTTGTAAAGCTGTGGACCCAGTGCATGTTGTTCTGTTTTGATTGATATGATATGCTAATGTTGATATTGCTATGTGAATTGTATGTGTATCGGTATTTTGGGGGTAACTCACTAAGCTCTTGAGCTTACAGTTTCAGTTTGTTGTTTCAGGTACCTCAGGGGATCGCAGCAAGGCTAAGGCTTGATCGTACAGCTCCTCCTATTGTGTTATGTTTCTGGGAAAACTCTGATATAAATGTATTTTGAAAACAAAGGTGTAATGTTTTGATGAATTTGACATGTTTTTAAAAATTTAAATTTGGCTTAAATTTTGAGTGTTACAAGTTGGTATCAGAGCCTTGGTTTGAATGAATTGGAGGAACATTCGTGTGAATGCAGTCTCAAATCGAGGAAAGATTTTCAAAATGGTTTTAAATGGTTTTCAAAATAAGTAAAGGATGATGCAGGGTGTACGGTCAGCCGAAGCCAGTAAGTAGACCCTAAAATACCATACAGTTATTT
Organism: Lactuca saligna; assembly: GCF_052625555.1. NCBI lineage: Eukaryota > Viridiplantae > Streptophyta > Magnoliopsida > Asterales > Asteraceae > Lactuca > Lactuca saligna. The sequence continues at coordinate 209,712,719 of NC_136419.1, forward strand.
GATATTGTGATATGTTAGAACAACATGCTAGTACTAGGCTAGGGATCTTCAGGAATTGCATGATAGAATTGCCTGATTATATGATGCCTAATAGCCTAGGGATCCTTTATGTGAGATTGACATCATTACTGTAGTTGTCTAATGTATGCATCACAGTTGTACCTAATTAAGATCTTATAGCATGAGAATGTTTGATTTGGCCTTATGTTCTGTTCTTGTTTGATTGGGAGCTTGGGGTAGGATTGGATATTCGAAAGTATATAGGGTCCAGCGTTATGTATGGCTAGCATACATTAGTGTTGCAGGGTTGGTGGAAGTTTCACGTGTAAGAGGGATTGAGTGAGACCGAGAGGTCAGTTATGAGATATGTAGCATTCCTGTAGGAGTGAGGGTTGAGAGCTCACCTTATTGTGCATATTGTTAGGGTGTTGTGGGGATACTTGGGACAAATATAGGTAAGTGTGGAAGGTAGTAGGGGCCCATGCTACTGAAAGCACAGAACCTATACGCGTGCCAAGTAAGTCACAATCCCTAGGGTTAGTAGGGAGTTGGCTCCCAAATATTTATATGAATTATCTAATATCTTGTGCTATGTTTCAGAATGGTGATGACGAGACGCTTCGTGATTGGATCCGGTTCGGGATCAGGATCAGGGGATGGAGGTCAGGAGGGGCCGACAGCACCTGAGCCAGTGGTGCAGATGGGTACAAAGGAGTTGGATGCTAGGATTCGGGAAATCCTGCATGATGAGGTTGCTGTTGCATTCCAGGCTCAATTACCGGAGATGTTCGGGTCGATTAAGACCTCCATGGTGAAGTATTTTGATGAGAGCTATGTATCCCTTGTAGAGACAGTCGCCGCAGCAGCTGCATCAGCTATATCAGCGACGGGGGGAGGAGTTGGTAGGGGTTTCCAGTACAGGGACTTCGATAACACGAAGCCCCCTACTTATGATGGGACGCAGGATCCCATCAAGGCTATGAGGTGGATTTCATATGTGGATGGGTGTTTCTTCACCTGCTCGTGTCCTGCTGACCAGAAGGTCAGGTGTGCTCTGAACCTGCTTAGGTCGGGGGCCAAGGACTGGTGGAGACTTGCGACTGGGTCATTCTCTGATGATCAAAGAGCTGCTGTTACTTGGGAGCAGTTCAGGGATATGTTCCGTGCCCCTTACATTCCACGGGTTGAACGGGACCGATTGTCACAGGAGTTTTTCAGTTTGAGAGAGGATGGGGAGTCGGTGATGGAGATCACCCTGATGTTCACTGAGAGGATGATGTTTTACCCGGAGTTTGCTTCAGAGCAGGCTCAGATGACTCGTTATCTGAGTATGCTCAAGATGGATATCCATCAGTTTGTGTCTACCCAGCGATGCGATACTCTTCTAGAGTTGCAGGAGGCCACCAGACGGCGTGAGTTGGAGATCGAGCAACAGTTGAGAGAACAGCGGCAGGCCGCGGCACATTCTCAGTCGGCGCCGAAGCGGTCTAAGACCGCTGATACTAGGACTGGGGGTCAGCAGAGCCGCATATGTGGGAAGTGTGGCAAGGGTCATTCTGGTGTGTGTCGAGCTGGTAGTGGATGCCACAAGTGTGGAAGGGAGGCGCATTTCGCGAGGGACTATCGCTAGGCTGCTTCGGTTCAGAGTCTAAGGTTATGTTACCATTGTAATCAGGTTGGCCATTTGAAGGCCAACTGCCCGTTGCTCGCCGCCAAGCCGGCGCAGGCTCTAGCGCCGACTACTTTGAGGATCACGGATGGGAGACCAGTCAGGACTGAGCCTCCAAAGGTTCAGGGTCGTGCATTCCAGCTTACAGCGGAGGAGGCCATAGAAGCACCGGATGTGGTTGTTGGTATGTTTCTATCCTTATCTGGTTATTTTTATATATGTTGCATTCTTATCTGTGTCACCTATGGTTAGGTACGTTTTTAGTGAACTCCTTGCCTGCTTTGGTTTTATTCGACTCGGGGGCGAGTCGGTCTTTCGTATCTCAGACATTTAGTAGGGGGTTCAATGCATCAGTGGACGAGTTAGAGTGTCTGTTGCGAGTGTCTATCGCCAACGAACACGGGGTTTCTGCTTCTTCATTTTATTGAGGGTGTGACTTGGAAGTTTTCGGGGTGTCATTTCTGATAGATATGATTCCGATTCCCATGGGGGAGGTATGCGTGATTGTAGGCATGGATTGGCTCAGTCGATTCAGTGCCATGATCGACTGTGAGGGGCAGTGTGTGGTAGTTCGAACCCTAAGTGGGGAAGAACTGATTGTTTATGGCGAAGGCACTAGAGTGGAATCAGGGTTTTGTTCGGTTGCCAGGGAACGGCAGTACCTACAACATGGGTGTACAGGTTATCTAGCGTACGTGATAAATACGCGAGCCAGGGACCAGATTTCAGTTTCCGACGTGCTGGTGGTCAGGGAATTTGCAGATATATTCCCGGAGGAATTACCAGGGATACCTCCGGAAAGGCAGGTCAAGTTCAGGATTGACCTGGTGCCAGGTGCCGCCCCTATTGCTAAGGTGTCATACCGGTTGGCACCGCCAAAGATGCAGGAGCTGTCATCGCAGCTGCAGGAACTGTTGGGCAAGCAGTTCATTCGGCCTAGTAGTTCTCCATGGGGAGCACCGATACTTTTTGTCCGGAAAAAGGATGGTTCACACTGGATGTGTATCGACTATCGAGAGTTGAAGAAGTTGACGGTAAAGAACCGTTACCCGCTCCCGAGGATAGATGATCTCTTCGACCAATTACAGGGTGTATCTTGGTTTTCTAAGATAGACTTGAGGTCTGGGTATCATCAGGCCAGGGTCAGAGAGGAGGACGTGGAGAAGACCATGTTCCGAACTCGTTATGGGCATTCGGAGTTCGTGGTGATGCTGTTCGGGCTCACCAACGTGCCAGCGGTGTTCATGGAATTGATGAATCGAGTCTGTAGACCGATGCTTGATCGCTCGGTCATAGTATTTATAAATGATATTTTGGTGTATTCCAAGACCCGAGAGCAGCATGCGGAGCATCTGCGGGAGCTGTTGGGGGATCTGAGACTGGAACGGTCGTACGCCAAGTTCTCGAAGTGTGAGTTTTGGCTACGGGAGGTCTAGTTCCTCGGACATCTCGTTAACCAGGAGGAGATTTTGGTCGATCCGACCAAGATCGAGGCGGTTATGCAATGGGAGGTTCCGAAATCTCCCTCGGATATTAGGAGCTTTCTAGGTTTGGCAGGGTACTACCGGAGGTTTATATAGGACTTCTCCAAGATTGCAGTGCCACTCACTCATCTGACTAGGAAAGGAGTAGATTTCCGGTAGGGTCCCGAGCATCAAAGGTCGTTTGAGACCCTCCGTCAAAAATTGTGCGAGGCTCCATTGTTGACACTCCCGGAGGGAGTTGATGATTTTGTGGTGTTCTGTGATGCATCCATCACAGGTTTAGGGGCGGTCCTCATGCAAAGAGGACGAGTGATAGCTTACGCATCGCGACAGCTAAAGCCGCATGAGACGAGATACCCTACACATGACTTGGAGTTGGGGGTGGTGGTGTTTGCTCTCAAGATATGGAGACACTACCTATATGGGGTCCGTTATACCATTTACACAGATCACAAGAGTTTGAGACATATCATGGATCAGCCAAACCTGAACATGAGGCAGCGCAGGTGGCTGGACGTAGTCAAGGACTACGATTGTGAGATTCTTTACCATCCCAGTAAAGCAAAAGTAGTGGCGGACGCTTTGAGTCGCAAGTCAGCAGGGTCTTCCGCCCCAGCGGTATGTATGAGGATATCAGTGGATTCTCCGCTGGTGAGTTTGATCAGAGATACCCAAGTCGAGGGCATCCACCCAGAAAATTGGAAGCTGGAAAGGAACAAAGGCGAGAACACCCAGTTCGTGAAGGATAGTCGGGGACTATTAACCCGATGTGGTTGGGTTTGGGTTCCGATGACGGGTGGGGTTAGGCAGACGGTTATGGAAGAGGCTCATAAGTCTCATTTTTCTATTCACCCGGGGGCCACCAAGATGTATCGAGATTTGAGGTTGAGTTATTGGTGGTCGTGCATGAAGCGGGAAATAGCTTGGTACGTTGAGAGATGCTTGACCTGTAGGATGGTCAAGGCCGAGCATTAGAGGCCACATGGGAAATTGCAGCCCCTAGAGATTCCCATGTGAAAATAGGAACAAATCACGATGGATTTTATTACCAAATTGCCAAAGACGGCAAGGGGGTTTGATGCTATATGGGTCATCGTGGATCGATTAACCAAGAGTGCCCATTTCTTGGCTATTCGAGAGGGCTCATCGGCCAAGAAACTGGCCGAATTGTACGTTCGGGAGATAGTGTCGCGCCATGGAGTTCCTGTCTCCATTGTCTCTGATCGGGATGTCAGGTTTACCTCTCGTTTCTGGCAAAAGTTTCACGAGGAGCTAGGTACGCGGTTGCACTTCAGCACAGCATTCCACCTGCAGACCGACGGCCAGAGCGAGCGGACTATTCAGACCCTCGAGGACATGTTGAGGGGATGTGTCATTGATTTTGGCGGGAGCTGTGACTCCCACCTACCGCTTGCGGAGTTCGCCTACAACAACAACCATCACTCCAGTCTGGGCGCCCTGCCATTCGAGTTGTTGTACGCGCGGAGATGTCGCACCCTGGTCAGTTGGGGCGAAGTTGGACACAGGGTGATGGGTAGTACGGAGGTGGTTTTGTAGACTACCGAGAAGATCCAGCAAGTTAGACAGCGCTTGCAGACCGCTCAGAGTCGACAGAAGAGTTATGCCGATAATCGCCGATCCGAGTTGGAATTTCAGGTGGGAGACATGGTACTCCTGAAGGTCTCGCCCTATAAAGGCGTGATCCGCTTTAGGAAGAGGGAAAAAATAGGTCCCCGATATATCGGACTGTTCAGGATCACTGTCAGGGTTGGTAAGGTGGCTTACAGGTTAGAGCTACCGGAGGAGCTTAGTCAGATACACAGCACTTTCCACGTTTCGCAGCTGCAAAAGTGCGTTATAGATCAGGAGGCGGTGGTGTCGTTGGATGATATTCAGGTCGATGAGCGCCTGAACTATGTGGAGAGGCCCGTGGCCATAATAGAGAAAAAGGTGAAGATACTAAGGAACAAGGAAATACCTTTGGTGAAGGTACAATGGGAGCATCGGAAGGGATCCGAATGGACGTGGGAGGCAGAGGCAGAAATGCGAGAACATTATCTGGGACTATTCACCACAGCAGACTTCGAGGACGAAGTCTAGTTCAAGTGGTGGAGAATTGTAACGTCCCGATTCCAGGTATAAATTTAATTAAAGAATAATTGGTCTTATGTCGTACTCGGCGAGTTGCTTGCCCTACTCGCCGAGTAGTAGTGGGAATGGAATGCGTGTTTAGTGACCTACTCGACGAGTCCACTAAGGGACTCGGCGAGTAGGAGCTGGAAGATAAAACCCTAAATTCTAGGGTTTCACACCCTATTTAAAGGATCATTGGCCTCCACCAGCCTCCCCTTATGCCTCTTGTCCCTCTCAAACCCTAAAACGTGTGTGTGTGTGTGTGTGTTCTTGGTGTCCAAGCTTGAAGAAGTAACTTTAGAAGGAAGCATTTGAAGAAGAAAGGAAAAGCAAGGCAAGGAACTCGGGAAAGCTAAGGGATTGCATTAGACATCACTCTTTGGAAGGTAATAGGCCATTCCCTTAAGCTCTTTTCACTTTGAACCTCCCTTGGATGGGTGTTATGAAGGACTCTCCATGTTTAAGCTAAGATCTGAAGTTATAACATCAGATCTGGACTTCCCTTGACCTCTAGATCCATAAAGTTCCCAGATTGTGCAAGGTTGAAACTCTATCAAGGTGTAAAACTCCATTAAAGAGCTTAGATTGATCATTTTGGGCCTTTAGAGCCTTGCATGTACGTAAAGATTGCAACTTTACGTAATAAACATGCCTTAGGAGCTTGGATCTGTAATTTGGGGCCTTGCCATGGCTTAAAGAGCATCTGCATGGATTAAGATCTGCATGGACTCGGCGAGTTGATTAAGGGACTCAGCGAGTCCGTTGAAGATGACCATAAACTCGGCGAGTTGGATGAACAACTCGGCGAGTTCGTTGAAGATTTCCTTGAACTCAGCGAGTGTTAGAAAACTCGGCGAGTTGGCTAGGGTTTCTCCCAAAATCTTGGCTGTATATGAACTCGATGAGTGAAAAGGAGACCTCAGCGAGCAAGTCGAGGATTCCACGACTTCTCAAACTCAGGAAGAACTTGGCGAGTCGGAGACCTGCACTCGGCGAGTCGAGTCAACATGGAATGTTGACTCTGACTGTGGACTTTGACTTGGACCAAGGGGTTGCCCAATTGAATTCTGTGGGTTTCTGGGATTGGGAGATTTATGAAAAAGGTCGTGTGGTACTTTTAGGTGGTGGAGTTCATGTTGGACCCGGGAGTTGAGCTTTCTTATTTTCGACGACAGTTGCGAGGTGAGTTATCCTCACTATACTAAGGGGTCTAAGGCACCAAGTCCGACCCATTGGATTTGCTATCCTAGTAGTTATTGTTATGTTGAGTTTGAGTTAGTAATGCATGCCAGTTGATGTGCTAGTTGGGTAGATCTGTAGGACTGCCTGTGATACTGATTGATTACCTGTATGTGCATTTATTTGTTACATGTCGACATGTTATGTGGGGTGGGTTGAGGTTGTACTGCTCCGTGCGGTAGCCAACAAACCCGAGAGCATTCCAGATACAAGCTGAGGGCCCGGTAGGCATTCCAGACTCGTGCTGAGGGCTCGATGGCATTCCAGATACGAGCTGAGGGCCCGGTAGGCATTCCAGACTCGTGCTGAGGGCCCAGGGGTAGTCCAGCTTGTAAAGCTGTGGACCCGGTGCATGCTGTTCTATTTTGATTAATATGATATGCTAATGTTGATATTGCTATGTGAATTGTATGTGTATCGGTATTTTGGGGGTAACGTACTAAGCTCTCGGGCTTACAGTTTCAGTTTATTGTTTCAGGTACCTCAAGGGATCGCGGCAAGGCTAAGGCTTGATCGTACAACTCCTCCTATGGTGTTATGTTTCTGGGAAAACTCTGATATAAATGTATTTTGAAAACAAAGGTGTAATGTTTTGATGAATTTGACGTGTTTTTAAAAATTTAAATTTGGCTTAAATTTTGAGTGTTACAGTTTTCCTCAAGTTATACGTGTAAACAATCTTCCAAAGCATAAACCCTAATCTAACATATCTAAGAACGAAATTCATATGTAAATAAGATTTTGAAATCTTACCTTACTTGTTATGTAGCAATAACAAGAACTATCCACAAATTCATTGACTCTGAAAAAGCTTAGTGCCCCAAGTGTTTCACCTGTAATGGAGTCACAAACACCACTAGCAACAAGATGACTTAAGAGAGGGGAGGAAATTGGCTAGGGAAACACCAAGAAGCATAAGGTCAAAATCCTTATGTTAGGGGTCTATTTATACTTGTGGCTACCCCTGGAAACCTACAATATCCCTTGGACGAATTCCTTATAGGCTTCCCATATCCAAAAACCCAATTGCAATTATCTTATAATCACAATATCAGTCCCCTTGATTTAATTAATCTCTTTTGATCACAAAATTAATTCAAAATTAATTCTTGATCAATATTAATTAAACAATATGATTTCTCTTTTAATATATTATTCACATAATATATTAATAAATCACAATTAATCCTCTTTCTCCATAATTCATCTTATCAGTTGCTATGGTGAAGGCAACCCAAAAGGACCATGCTCATAATCATGTGAAGTACATACCAAAATAGTTACGGGCTTAGACACCTAATCCAACAATCTCCCACTTGGATAAGGAAAATAACTATTTTCCAAGTACGACTTCAAAACCTGATTAGCAATCGCAGATTTCAAAAGCCGTTATCGAAATCTAATCTTATCAACAACGCGACCTTTAGATAAGGGATCATATATTCCTCCATTCTAGATATTGTATGAACTGAGACAAGGATTATAATCATTCTCTCTATTCATGTGTTGTTTCCCAATTTCCAATTTATGACGACTGAAAACAGGCTACATTTGAACACATTAACTTGGTCCAGGCTTGGCCAAGCGCTTAAGGTGAGATCACTAAATTATCGAGGGGCCCACAGATATAGCTTTTATCCCACATTGGGTAAAAGGAACGAATAAACTTCGACTCTTATGCTTTCTCTATTTACTCATCAAATCACACACAACAATATGTTTTATAACACCAAGTTGTTGGTACGTTTACATATTATCAATGAGAAACCGACTCGTAAACCGTAACTATATGTCTCCATATCAAGAATATAAGATGTTATCATCTCAAAATCACTCGTGATAAAATCCATGAAGTGATTCACATGAGCGTGATTTTATTCCAAAACTCAAATCTTATTTCAGGAACACTCATGAACACTGCAACAGACTTTTGCTATATCTAAACACTTTAGACAATCTACAGTCGGATTCATGACAATCTTACCACATTACCTACTTCCAAAGTATGATTGTTTGTGGATGTTTGAATAACCTAGTTATCGGGAAGTCAAAACATGCGAAGTGAAACACAAGAATAATCTAATCCAACATGGCCTCAAACTTGTGAGTATAAATAAAACACCTTTTATTTAGTCACCATATTGATTACACATTATTCAGTGTATAATGTTTCGAGTAATCAACTTATTACTTGAATCTAAAAACAATAGTTATCCCATGCTCTAAGCATGCATACTATGTTTGCCTATGGTCCTTACTTTGTGAAATCGATCAATTGAGCACATTCCCACTGATGCTCATTTCAAAATTCCTAATCCTTATCATAAGTGTAAGAATACTAATTCTTATCACTATTAGAATATGTTAGATTCTAACATTTTATGCAATGATCCCTTTGTAACGCCATGGCTTCCAAGACCCTCCGCACTTCAGATCTAGGTTTCAACCTCAAATCATACACAAAATGCTCAACAACTCTAAGAAATGGAAGAAAACCCTAGAAAACTCACATATCAAGATCTCCCTAGAAGATTAAGCAAGTCAGCACATTTACCTCAAGCAAACACGGCTGAATCTGTGGATCTAAAGCCTCCTCTTGCCCCAGCCTCAATACTCTTCACTTCTCCTTCAAAGAATGCACCAACAACCACCAACTTAGCTCCTTACTCACTTTCTAGCTCTAATGCCGATTAGGGTTTTCTCTCAGGGGTGTAGGGTAACTGGTGAGGCGGAAATGGGGGCATAACTTCACTTATATAGGTCCCAACCCCGGGAAATTAGGGTTTCTCTGCCCAACACCTACTTGGCAAGTTAGCCCTCTGCTTGTCGAGTCTACTCATTAATTCCACGCGGGCCACTCGACCCTACTCGGCGAGTTGAGCTCACAACTTGTCGAGTCACTCCATAGATTCCAAAATTTAAACACACAATGATATCCTGAAAGTTCGGATGTTACAAAACATCCCTCAAACTTCAAAATACATTACAAACTAATCTGGAAATTACATTTTAACCCCCAAAAATAACTCCTTGCCACACTACTCTGCTTTTATGGCTATTATTCATTTATTAATTTGTCTATTTATTTATTAAATGAATGCGGTGTTACATATGTCTTCGCATATGTTTATTTAATTTATGTTGCAAATTGGAGAAAATCAAAAATTTAGTGTCAAAATTGCAAAAGATTGAAAACTTAATGTCAAAATTGCAAAAAAATAAAAACTATTGACTTTTTTTTTTTGTTTCTAACACGTTAGCAATGGCAACCAGATTACCTAAAACAAACGGTTCAACGAATCAAAATCGCAACAAATTAAAAACATAACGACTTAATTGTAACGAGAAAAAATACGGTGTCAAAAAAAAAAGTTAAGGATTTTTATATCTTTTACCCATTTTTCAAAATTATAACTAACCGCGTACAAAGGTACAAACCATAAAGACTCTAGGAGTGATTTACCCTATGTTTATTGAATTTCCAAAATAATTTTGAAATGTCTCAATTACACTTATCTAATCTTACGCTTAAATCGGTATATTTTCTACATCACATTACTTAAACCTTCATTCTTTAGAAAATATATGTTTTTCAACACATCCGATAACAATGCGTCTTTTGTTTTTTTAGAACGACAAAAATATGATTAAAAATAACAACTAGAAAGGTGCTACTGAGAATTATATAGTATTAGTACAAGCAAAAGTAGGAGAACAACACCAAAAATTTCAATTTAAATAACTAAGATTAGCACAATACTTAAACCACTTGTACCAAATAACTTGGATGTCACCGGCTGTCTTCGAAAGGGAGCATCACAATTTTTAGAAAATAAGGTCATTTTGGGCTTTTCAAATAATCCATATTGTCGAGTAAATGAGCCTAAGTTTTAGTTTTTTAGAGTTGTTACTAAGCCCATTGCATGTCAACATGAGACAAATATCCGATATACACGTAGGATGCGAGGGAATGATGATCGACCATTACAGTCATTTCCAATTATCCATAGAAAATCGACAACAAAAAACATGATGATCAACGTCTTCGTCAAAAACTACACAAAATAGAGAGGAGATAGACATCAACTCACCCTCCTAATGATGAAAATTATAATAACCGGTTTTCAGTTTAATGTCACACGCCACATAAAACAATTTGTCTTTATCCAAACCCAATTATTCCAATGGAAAACAGTAGACAAATCAACAATTCTAGCATTATACATCAACTTTCTTAGCAATCTAACAGAAAAATTGTCATTAAAATCATTTTTCAAGCACCACAAATCAAGATCCATCGACAGCCGCGTTCCGGCGATCAACCAATTAAGTGCGTGTAATGGAGTTGTCTTATCAATGTTTCTTGGGTTTCTTTTCCAGCCCCATTGTCCAATGGCTCCAGGATTATATCCCTCTTTTGGTAACAACAATTTTTTTTAGTAAATAATAATGGTATTAGATAAATAAATAATTTAATTTAATATCTATATTTAAAGGAAAACTGAAAAAGAGAGCGCATGAAAGGGGTGCACGTGCCTTTGTGTTGCATCGGGATCATAGTCCTGATCACGTGATTCGAATAATGTGAGAGCACGTGATGGGTGGACGGAATATTTTCAATAAATAAATAAGAACGTGACGTCCGAGGCTGCCTAACGCGCTTCAAGAATGGAGCTGTTAACTACGAGATTTATCCGCTCTATTATAAACTTTCAACGTTTTGACTTTTATTTACAATTAAATAAACATTTTTTCATCCTTTGTCATCGTATCATAGACTATTTCTTATGTAAGTGTGCTTTTTATGTTAAACAATATTACGTCTTAAAATTAGATTATTTTAAGATCAAAGTTTCATAAACTTATAAAAAGGTTTATGTATGAGCTATAGTTGACAAATTTTATTACAAATTCGTTATCAAATTAAAGGTAATGGGTTTTGTTGATCATTTTAATATCATTAATATTATAATAATATAGAATTGGATTTAAGACAAGTCTAGGATACTTTTGGTTATACTATAAGATATGAGTTGTTTAATATACATTTACATAACTTAAGAGGACTCGGAAGCATGGAGGGTCCGAAGCCAACGCTCATGGTGGAGTTTCATGCGACAACGCTTATAGCGGTGTCTAAGAGGTATAACCCCTTGCCTTGGTAGGTGTCCCGATAAACATATTTTCTATCACAAAATCCAATGTTTGCGTCAGTTACAACAAGGTGATGTTTTCCTTCATAATCATACGATATCACATTGGAATTCTTTTTATACTTTACGGCTAAACAATACAATCATTATATGAAACAATAATTCATCATCTTAGATTTATACGTAATTGACATTCTCATTTGCGGTTGCTAGCTACAACCATAACGGTCAAATCATAACAAAGGTAATTGTGTAAACTTTTATGACGTCTCATGAAGCCTCGTGCGAAGTACAAACTTTTCATCAAAATTATGGAAATAGAGTATAACATTGTTTGGCATGCTTACCTTAAAAGGGATAGTAATATATTCATACATTATATTATTTTATACTATAATGGGGTAAAGGGTTATATATATATATATATATATATATATATATATATATATATATATATATATATATATATATATATATATATATATATATATATATATATATATATATATATATATATATATATATATATATATATATATATATATATATATATACTCATTTGAGATCATGCTGATTTTATAAGATCATGAGACCAAATCTAAAAATAATTTTAAAATACAAAATAAAAGGAAAAATCCAAAAATTCTTTTTTTAATTATTATTTTCGGAACTTTATTTAACTAAAAAAATATAAAAAAATGACCGTTTTTTTTTTTTTTAAATACGTGAAATATTCTAATAGAATATTAACTGTACATATTCTAATATGATTTTTAGAATGTTTAGAATATTCTACTAGATTTGCCAGATATGTAGAATATTCTAAATATTCTACTAAAATATGTAAAAAAATATTTTTTTTTTAATTTTTTGAAAATATATATTCCGAAAATAATATTGGAAAAAAATTTCAAAAATTTTCAATTATTTTGCATTTTAAAAATGTTTTTGTTTTATTTAATAAATGAGTGGCTAGGATTGTGTAACAACGTGAATTTTCAAAACAATTTTTCATTTTAAACACATAATTCATTCATTAAAAAATCTCAAAATTCATTGTTTGCATATCATCCAATAAAAAAAAATCCCAAGATCTCAATACATAAAATCCCTCGGTGTGTACGACTCATGTCGGTGCCTTCCCGCGATCCTTGTTGGTACCTGAAACACATATCACATAACACGGTAAGCATAAATGCTTAGTGAGTTCCCTAAAATACCACATGCAACACATACACCACTCGAGGCTACAGCATGACCCTTCGGTTGATGTGTCTTAGCAGGACCCTCCAGTCTCGTAGCTCGTTGGACCCTCTGGTCCGGTCTGTACAAAACATAGCATACATATATCACAATGTACATAATCTCATACATACACATAGCACACAAGACCCTTCGGTCTACACATAGTTACCACTCTAGGTAATGTCTAATAAGAAGACTCACCTCGAATGAAGTCGGATAAACTCCCGTGCTCGACGTCCCGACCTAGCCTCCTCCTATCATCCGAATAACAGTCCTGATCAATACCCTTTCATAGTCTCATCTCTAAAGAATGGGTAGAAGGCCATTCTACCCCTCCCTGAACTCTCTTGAATCAGCTTGACCAAATCCCTAAGGTCAACTGAAGTCAACGGTCAAACTTTGACCCGACTCGTCGAGTGCACATGGGCGACTCGACGAGTCCATGCGGGTCCTCTGAATCCTTCTAGTCTCACTTGGCACGTCGAGTCATCCCTTCACTCGACGTGTAACTCCTGTCATGAATCGCGGGGCAACCCTGACTCGACTCGTCGACTCCATATGGACTCGGCGAGTTGCTTCCATGATCACACTCAAATGACCTTCTGAGGTCAGATCTGTTTCTCTAACCTATAGATCTGCCCTTCCCATACACAATAATCATGTAAAGGTCCAGTCTTGACATTCATGCAACGCACACAAGGCTTTCCTTGGTGATCTCATTTCCTCCGTGAACCAACATAAAGGAGAATGGATAAGGCCCTTTGGTCTCTAAAGGTCCAGATCCAGAGTCTAACACTCAAAGGGACAACATACTCAACAATTTAAGCCAATAAAGGGTATAGAAAACCCTAAAATTCAAGGATCTTAAACAAAACAGAGAAAGGATCGATTTGCTACCTCAACATAGATGTAAGCTTGGAAAGCACGGATTAGCAACCCTCTTGACCTTTTCTTGCTGGAAACACCTTCTTCTTTGCAAAACCACAACAAAAAGGGATCAAAAAGCTCTCTCTCTCTCTCTCTCTCTCTCACACACACACACACACACACACAAACACACACACACACACAACTCGCTCAAGCTCTCTAGGGGTTCTCTCTCTGGACTGGTAGCCGCAAATGAGGGCTTGATGTGTGTAAAATGAACTTGTTTTATCCCTACTTTTTATTAATAAATTTAGTACACAAAGGTAGTGAACCTGTCTTTTAGTGGTATAGTTTAATAAGTATGGTGTCGAACTCAGCGAACGGAAAATTAAACTAATAACTAATTTTGACTAAAACAATTAATGAAAGTAAAAGGGGTTTCTTCTAGTTTTGCAAGACTAGAAACTTAAGCACACTTAACTAACCAAATAACTAAAGCAAACAAATAATTCACCAAATTTGATAAAGATGTTTCTATTTAGGTTCAACCAATTCACTCCTATGGTTATTTGTATTTATGATAGATTAATTATTATTGGCTACCAATTATAGTGGTTAGGTTCATGTTCATTACTCCTAACCCTTAGACAATTAACTAATTTAAACAGTGATCAAGTGTTTAAACTAATTAATTCCCTAGATAATAATTTTGATTAAATAAGATTTGTAGTGGTCAATTAAGTTACTAATTCAATTAACCTCTTTGTTTGATGGTTTCTCAAACAAGCTCACACATTAATCTTCCTATTGTCTTATTAATCTTAGTTTCATAATTATTACTCCTAAGAATATGGTTAAGTGTTCACATAGACATATGAGGTTAACAACTAAAAGATGTTCATGCAGCCTAATTGTCTTCCAATAAACAAAAAATAGTAGTGATTAATGCATAGGGTTCTTTAAGAAACTTAATTTAATAGATAACCAATAAACAATCAATAAAAAACTAAGAATCAAACCATAGGAGTTCCTTGGTATTCTCCAAACAGAAACAAAAATGTATTTAGCTCATAGTTGTAGTAAATACAAACACAAAAACAAGTTTAACTAGATTAAACATATTCAATTCCTAAATCTAAGTGGTAGGATTAACCTAGTTGCTTGAATTCTTCATGAGATTGAAGATTAGAATTCCGCAGCGTCTTCTAGGGTTCTTAATCGCAACTTGACCTTCAAAAATCGCCAGGAAAGTTGTCCCATTGGATAAAGACTCGGTTTTTATAGATATCTCAAAACATGGTGTACTCGGCGAGTAGCAGACCTAACTCGCCGAGTAGGTGCATAGTTATCCGTCTTAAATCAGGAGTCGTAGCTATCTTCTAGAATATTCTAATGAACTCGCCGAGTAGATGGGATTTTGTCCCTCAGTCTTCATTCTTTAGTCTTCAATTGCTTTCCCTTGTTCCCTTTCACTCCCAAGCATGTCTTCTGGATTGAAAACAAAATTCAAACAGTTTTAAGTACCTTTTGTCCACATTATTCACATAAGTAGTTAAAAATGATTAAAAATGTATACTAAATAATTAACTAATTATGCACATATCAAAATGCCCCACACTTGACCTTTGCTTGCCCCCAAGCAAAACTAAATTTTAAGCATATTAGAATCACATATGACAACTCCAATCTAACCCAACCATTATGCCAAGACCGCAACGCATGCATTTGTGTCTAAAATTTTTCCTAAGGACCCCCATAATCCAAATACTCACAATCCTCATAAACATTCTCCCACTCACCCCGAACTATGCTCATTTTATGCAACCCTCCGAATCCATCCTCAGAAAACCTCTTACCCTTAAGGTGTTTTTAGTTGAGCAACCCAAGAATACATAATCTAGACAATTACAATTTATGATACCACATTGGAGCTCTTTTGAATTCTTCACTTCCTTGATAATTTGATCTTTGATTTCTTTGAATTCACCACCTTTATTGTTTGATTTTTGGTATCTTCAACTTTTTGAATTTCTTGGAATTTTGATCTTTAGATCTTCACTTTATTTGCTCCAAAATTCTTACAAGTTTTCTTGTAATTCTCTTTTTTTTTTTTTTTTTTTTACCTGTATTCCTCACTTTTTTTTTTCACTCAAATCCCTACATGCTTAAGCAGGGGCGCTCAACCTCAACCTTTATTGGCTAACGATAACAATTTTCCTGGATACATTTCAGGTTTAGGCTGCTAAACGTATTGCATCCCTCAGGCTAAGCGAGGCCGTGTTTTTGTCTCATGATTTTACTGGAATAAGGAAGCCACAAATGTACTAGAACGTGTATAGGCTCAACTAAACATTTGGGTTTTCATGCAATTATCAACACAATTCTAACATGGAATCCTAATTTGCTTTTACCAAAATTTTCTAAATTAAATCCCTAAGTAATATTTTTGGTATGCAACAATTTTTTTTTTTAAAATTAGCCTAAATTAAGATTCTAAATTGTCTAATATGTGACCAACCCCCTACCTCACACTTATTTTATGCAATGCCCTCATTGCATATTATGTAAATAAAAATGCAAATATAGAGAGAGAATTGGAACAAACTCCCCTGGGTAGCAGTCGATAGGTTGATACTCTCTTCTTCAGCTCCTTCTTTTCTTAACTTTAGCCATGGGAATAGCTCATCCATCGCTCGGGTGTCATGCGTCTCGTGTGGTGGACAGCTCGAAAAATTCACGGAACAAGTTCATTAGAAAATCTCCAGTGGCAATTCCTCACAAGAAGTGGGTAAATGTTGCAGTGAAAGTGCTCAAAGCAGTTCTGGAAATCGAAAATTGGCAGTCTACTCGGCGAGTAGTAGCGTGGACTCGGCGAGTAGCTCTTGATTTAGAACGATATCGTGTAACATCTCAGGTACTCGCCGAGTAGAGTTTGTGCACTCGGCGAGTAGGCGCTGTTTTTCCAAAACTAATCTAACTGATGCTTCTTTCGACTCTTGTTTTGAAATCGGAAATGCAAACTGACCCTCACTCTAATTCCTTCAGCAACAACACTCCCTATTACTCTCGACTCTCACAGACTCAATCCTAAGGACAAAACTCCATATTTTTCTTGAAAATCTCTCATTCCCTTCTTGACCCTCACAAATTAGTATGCTTCCTTATCTTCTACCCCTGAAAAATAAACAACTAAAAGTGACAATAATAATCAACCCAAAATAAAAATCATCCAAGTGTTTGACAATTGTTGAAAACATAACAAAACATCATAAACATAAAAACATAAAAAAAAACAAATTCTTCATTCTTCATCCTCCATGTCAGCTCCTCCCGCGCCACTTCCTCCTTCACCATCTCTTCTCCTCATTTTCTCATCCTAATTCATGATATATGGATAGCCGGGTCCGGGTCTCGGGGCAATGTGCATCTGTTGAAAGAGGTATTCAAAAGATTGATTAGTGTAATTCACCCCTTGCCCAATGTCATCCAAGTAGTGTCGGTACTCCAATTGGTTCCATCCATCATTGTCCTCCTCTACCGAAATAACCGGTGGATCTTCCCGCACCCGCTCACTACGTTGTCGGACCTGCCTTCCCGGCTCCTCGGGAACTGCCGGCTCGTCTTCATGTGGAATAGTGAATGAGTTGCCAAACTTCTCGACTATCCGAGCCCTCCGATATAGTGCAGTGTTGAATGGTGGAGGGTGGATAACCGTGAGTGCCCGAGCTTGTGGTAAATCTAGGATCCCAAATGATTTGGCCAGCCGAGTGATAAACATGCCTCCATTGATTTTTGAATTGATTTTTTCTTTGACCGCCCCTTCAGCAAGGAATTTTGCAATGCAGTAGGGAAGGTTGCAAAAAGCGTCGGGAGTAATGATGCTCCATAGGTAGAAGATGTCAAGGGTTGGGACCTTGTCCCAATCCTTCCACATGTTTATAGTACTAGCCACAAATCGGTGAATAAGGCAGTGGATTGGTGAGCGAATGTGGTCCTCTTGAGCGGTGGAAGGGATATAAACTCGGTTAGCAATCGTGTTCCACCATGTAGAAGCTACCACTTCCTCGGGAAGTTCCTTATGACAGTTTTCCAAGAAAGCTTCAAAGTAGTCAGTCATCATCATGTCTTGATCATAAATTCCTAACCTCCAAGAGAACTCGACCATGTTGCATTGTCGCAGCTCCCCACCCAAAGAAAAAGAGATTGTGTTGGGATTATAATACTCACTACCACCTCGAAATGAGATGGTAGCGAAAAATTCCCAACACAACTAGGCATATACAGGCTCTTGAATCTTGAATAATTGTAACCACCCATCACATGTGATTGTGGCATACCCTAGATTGCAGTCCTTCACCAAGTAAGGTGTAAGTTCCTCTTCCAATCCCACATTTCCCAGCCACCCCCAGTCAACTGCATTTGGTAGATGAATTTCCTTTTGTCTGAGTGCCTCTTGTCTATTTATGGCCCTTGTTTTTGATGACTTAGAAGTGATTTGTTGAAAAGAAAGCCATGGCATATCACTTTGGCTTCCCCCACGAAAAGACTACCCCCTTCTGGCCATGATACCTGCATACAAACATCAAAAACACACAAACAAACAATACCCAGTAATTAAAAACGAAAAAATTGGGTCTGCATAGTCATCTACTCGCCGAGTACACGACCTACTCGGCGAGTAGGATGAACATCGGGACTGTTTTGGTGCTAGATCTGTATAGATTTTCCAAAAATCCAAATTTTTCACAGGGTTTTGTTGCAATGACTTATCTAACCATAAATCCTGAAGAAATTCCTTCTAATATTACCTACTTTATGTGTAACGACCAAAAATTTCAACACAAT
Organism: Lactuca saligna; assembly: GCF_052625555.1. Classification (NCBI taxonomy): domain Eukaryota; kingdom Viridiplantae; phylum Streptophyta; class Magnoliopsida; order Asterales; family Asteraceae; genus Lactuca; species Lactuca saligna. The sequence goes on from NC_136419.1 coordinate 209,731,354, forward strand.
TTAAACTTTTCAAAAACAACCCATTTTAATAATGTTATTACAAAAACGTTTTCAATACATTTATTATCAGAGTATTCCCAGAACCATGTCATAAACATAAACACGAGGAGCGGTACGAACACGCTTTCGCCTTGCCACGGTCTCCTGAAGTACTTGAAAACATTTAAACCACAACTGTAAGCCTGAAAGCTTAGTGAGATACCCCTAAAATACCAACCACATATACGCCCTTCCAGGCTACTACCTTCCGGTCCAAACATATTGCCTTCCGGCCCATAACATATTGCCTTCCGGCCCATAACATAAATAACATACATATCATAACAGAACATAGAACAGCCATGCATATCGGGTCTACTGTGTGACTGGTCTGCCATATCGGCCTTCAGTCCACCCTCCGTGTCTAGTCATGTCCTTCGAGTCTGCAGTGTGGTTGGTTCACCCGCACCGGGCCTTCAACCCACCTGGTTCACTCCCTGAGTCTACAGTATGACTGGTCTGCCCGCATCGGCCTTCAGTCGGCCTGGTCCACTCTCCGAGCCTCGGCACGTCTGGTTCGCCCTCGTGGGGCCTACAGCCTATCCGGACCACTCGCTGGGCCTTCGGAACAACCAGTCCGCCTTGGGTATCTTGGCCTACAGCACAAAGCAGGACCCGCCTCAACCCAACTCTAGTCCAAACAACCATGTGCACATAACATACAATAATATAACAGTTCTTAGTCAACAAACCGATGAAGCAGATCACATAACATATCATTACCCTAACCAGGATACCAACCTAACCGGTCACTAGCATAACATCACTCTACATATCGGGAAATCGACCTTAACCAGGTCTCTAGCATATACCATCCTAGCTACCAGGATGTAGACATATCAAAGCAATAACATAACAACAATATACGAATCTCAATCCAATAAATGGTCGCCCTTGGTGCCTTAGACCCTGTCGATATAGTGAGGATAACTCACCTCGCGAATGCCAATACTCTGAACTGAAGAAGCAGACTCTCGAATCACCAACTCACCGCAAATCCTGAACTAACCATCATAACAAAATAAACATTAGGTCAATCATACTTCACATATCGGGCCAAGACCAAATTCCAAATCTCATACAAAGTCCAACATTGGCCCAATTTACCAAATTGGGCCCACTTTACCAAATGGGTCTAGAACCAATGTCCACAACAATAATTGGGCCCAAAATACTCTATCCATAAATTCCCTGACTTGGCCCAATAACCAACTGCCCACCAACAGTCCAAACTCAAAAGCCCAAAATGAAAGTCCAACAGGAGGAGTATGCTGGGCGTACAACAATGTTCACAAAAGAAAACGAGGCACTGGCCCACTACGCAGGGCATACTCACGGGTTATGCGGGGCGTAACTGCGAGATTCATTAAGTCCTTCTAATCTCTTAATGGCTTAAGCTTTGAAGCCCAAACTTCAGATCCCTAGGCCAAATATGATTAGAATCCATAAAGTCTCAAACTTTATCACTTGGGACGTCCATAAGCTCTTAATCCAAGGTCTTCATCCATTAAGACCTATATATCTCACACATGGAACAACTACAGCCCTAGGGACCTCATTTTTTCCACTCAAGACCTCTCAAAAGGTTTGAAATGACAGGTAATCTTGACCAATTCAATACATGCAACAAGGTGAGGACTTTTGGGACAAGAATGGTGTCAAAGCTTCAAAATACATAGATTTACACAATATGAATGTCAAGAAAGAAGCTGTATACCTCAAACAAGCTCCAAAGGATGGTATCTCTTCAGATCTACAAGCTCCAATCGTTCCTCTTCTTCCTTGACAACTTCTCTTTTCTCCTTCAAGCCTTTCTTTTGCCAAAAAGAGCTTTCCAAGGTCAGACACACCCAAAAATGGAGGGAATACGAGTTCTAGCATTTTTTTGAGGTTAAGGATGAGCATAAGGAGGCTAAGGGGTGAACCAACATGTTCCTTATATAGTGGCTAACCCTAAATTAGGGTTTGGAGTATCTGAGAGTATGCTGGGAGTACCTCCATGGTACGCTGGGCGTACTCACCTCGGCCACCCGCAAACTTCTCTCCCCTTTATGCTGGGTGTACGTCCAACATAAGCTAGGCGTACCCAGCCAGACTTCAAAAATAATTGCATGCATGCATGGGACCATTTCCCTCTTATTCCACAAAGAGCTGTAACAATGATTAACTTCAAAACACCGCAACTCCTCTAATCTAAACCCGCTCCCAAATAACTTATCATTCATACGAGAGTGACAAGAATCCCAATGCTTCTAACACATACACCAGCCCGAAACCTTCTCGGATGAAACTCATTTTTCGTAAAAGGACCAGAATTACCCTTTCTCTTAAATCTCAGGGACTCATAATTAAACACTTAAAGAATGGGGTGTTACAATTCTTCCCCACTTAAATTAGGCTTCATCCTCGAAGCCTGCGACAACTCTACTCCGAAACTATCTCTGCAATGCACCGCCTCACATTCACCGAACCAGGCTAACCAAGACTCAACCATCGAAATCCGAAACCCAGCTTTATTTTTCTTGCGGACAGGATGACACAAGCTTTAGCCCTAGAGCAACTCCCATGAGTTCTCCACCGCAATCTCATAACCGCACCGAACTGGTTCTAGTGTCCTCGGGTTAGGAAAACCCCGATACACTGATGACACTTCCAAACATCCTACCGGATGAATTTTCACCACATAAACAAATCTATCTGGAAATCCGAAATTCCATCCATACATTCCTGCCGAGCCTCAACAACCATCCAACCCGGATGTGATCCCATACCACTACCGTAATCTCGTTGCTCAATGACCATAATTGGACCACTCCCATCATAACCCTGCGCTGCTACTTCCACTTCCATGAGTTTACATTCCCTTATAGCATAACTGCTATCCATGCAACACATATGACCTGAACCTGCTCGCAAGGACTCTCGAGTCCATGCACCATCTCCACTAATCACAATCAATACCCGGGGTCAGACCTTCAAATGCTAACACATCACCACTTGACCAACCCAATTCCTTGAACCGATCCAGTAATACCTGCAGAGTCTTCAGCATGACTGGACCACCTTACCAGGTCTTCAGCCAATCTGGACCACTCTCAAAACCTTCAGCCAATCTGGACCGCCCTCCAGAGCCTTCAGTCTCGCTGGACCATCCCCCGAGCCTTCGGCCTGACTGGTAGGCCTACCGGCCTTCAGTCTATCCGGACCGCTCGACTAGCATCCATCATTCCAAGTTATCTCTCCGGGAATCCTCCCATGCATACTGTTCTAGCCCTCTAGGGGTTCCGAACTCTATCTCTGTCATACATACTCGATCCCAGCCTGATCCTAGGTCTTCCACAATCAATGCCATAGGTCTGTATCCCGCCCCGCTCACCTGCTACTCACCCATACCAGCCTGCTCTTGGCCGAAAGAAATACCGCTGGATCCCAAGAAGCCAAACAATCTCTCAAGCCTATCAACCATCCGGAGAATTTCCAATTCTCCCCCACTTAGGGCACTGACTATCAACCACCGGTCGCTATCACCGACCTCCCAAAACAACCTTGCATAAAACCCAACACTTACATACGGACTGATTCCCACTAATAACCCTCACGAATGATAACCAACGAAAATCCATAACCATACCAAACCCTCAAGGAACAACGGATACCAGAACGAAAAAACCACACCACGAGACTAGCAGATAATAATACTCCACAATAATCACAAGATAACAAGATAACAAGAAAGGAACATACCCGCAGCTGCATCTGGCACTACTTTCACCTCCTCTGCTGAAAGCTGAAAAGCACGACCCTAAGCCCTTGGGGCTCCGCTCCACCTGACCTCCACCTGTGATCCTCAAAGTGGCCGGTGCTAGAGCCTGCACCGGTCCTGCAACAAGCTGTGGACAGTTGACCCTCAAGTGCCCAACTTGATGACAATGATAACAAATTCTCAAATCACGAACCGACACTGACTGCCGACAATCCCTCGCATAGTGCCCCTCCTTTCCGCACTTGCGGCATGTACCACCGGACAGGCAAACTCCGGTGTGACCCCTCCCACACTTCCAACAAACGTGGCTGCCCTGATCTTCCATCCTAGAATCAACGGTCTTAGACCATTTCGTTGCCGGTTGCGACTGCATTGGAGCTTGCCTCAGCTCATGCAACTGCAACTCAATCTCTAATTCACGCCGCTTGTCGGCCTCCTGCAACTCCAACAAAGTATTGCACCTCTACGCGGACACAAACTGTCTGATATCTCTCTTTAGCATACTCAGATATCGGGACATCTGAGCTTGCTCCGAAGCGAACTCAGGGCAAAACATCGCCCTCTCAGTAAACATCCTGGTGATCTCCGTCACCGACTCCGAATCCTGCTTCAGCTCAAGGAACTCCTGAGCCAACCTCTCCCTCTCGACCTGCGGAACATAACAAGTGCTGAACATTTCTCTGAACTGATCCCATGAAACCGCAGCCCTCTGCGCATCTGAGTATGACACCGTGGTCAATCTCCACCAATCCTTTAGCCCGAGCCTTAACAGGTTCAGAGCACACCTCACCCTCTGATCAGCAGGGAATGAACACGTGAAGAAACACCCCTCCACGTCCGATAACCACCTCATAGCAACGATCGGGTCCTGAACTCCATCAAAGGTGGGAGGCTTCGTATTATCGAAGTCCCGATACTAAAAACCTCTACTAGCTCCTCCCCTTGCTGCTGCTACAGCCGTTGTAGCCGCGGCGGCAGCCGTCTCAATGAGAGCCGCATAGCGCTCATCAAAATACTCCACCATGGCGGTCTTGATCGACCCAAACAGTTCCGGTAGCTCGGCCCGGAACAACGCAACGACCTCATCATGTAGGATCTCACGAATCCTCGCATCCAACTCACGCGTGCTCATCTGTCCGATAACCTCGGGCGGTACTGACCCGCCCGGAACTCCCTCTCCTGTACCCGATCCTGACCCGGATCCACTCCCAGCATGCCTCGGAATCTCCATACTGAAAATAAACCACAAAATCTCAGACACTTCCCATTATCCCGGGAACCAACTCTCAACCCAATCCTAGAGGTCATGGTTTCCTTGATACGCCTGTGGGTCCTGTGCTTTCCGTAGTACGGGCCCATACTACCTTCCACACCTACCCATATTTGTATGAAGTACTACCACAACACCCTAGTGATAAATATACATAGCAAGCGCTCGATCCTCACTCCTTGAGGAACACTGGAAATCTCATATAGAGGGAAACCCTAGGCTAGCAGGCATCATAAAAGAAACAACATTATCATGAAATCCTGAAGATCCCTACCCTAGTACTAGCATGCTGTTCTATCAAAGCTCGAAAACAATTATCATGTATGGTATTTTGGGGTTACTTACTGGCCCCGGCTGATCGTACCTCCGCGTCCTCTTTTACTTAATTTGAAAACCACTTTAATTTCTCTTTTAAAACTCTCCTTGATTTGAGACTGGATTCACACGAATGTTCCTCCAATTCACTCAAACCAAGGCTCTGATACCAACTTGTAACGACCAAAAATTTCAATACAATTTAAACTTTTCAAAAAAACCCATTTTAATAATGTTATTACAAAAAGGTTTTCAATACATTTATTATCAGAGTATTCCTAGAACCATGTCATAAACATAAATACGAGGAGCGGTACGATCATGCCTTTGCCTTGCCACGGTCTCCTGAAGTACCTAAAAAACATTTAAACCACAACTGTAAGCCTGAAAGCTTAGTGAGATACCCCCAAAATACAAACCACAAATACGCCCTTCCAGGCTACGACCTTCCGGTCCAAACATATTGCCTTCCGGCCCATAACATATTGCCTTCCGGCCCATAACATAAATAACATACATATCATAACATAACATAGAACAACCATGCATATCGGGTCTACTGTGTGACTGGTCCGCCGTATCGGCCTTCAGTCCACCCTTCGTGTCTAGTCATGTCTTTCGAGTCTGCAGTGTGGTTTGTCCGCCCGCACCGGGCCTTCAACCCACCTGGTCCACTCCCTGAGTCTACAGTATGACTGGTCCGCCCGCATCGGCCTTCAGTCGGCCTGGTCCACTCTCCGAGCCTCGGCACGTCTGGTCCACCCTCGTGGGGCCTACAGCCTATCCGGACCACTTGCTGGACCTTCGGAACAACCGGTCCGCCCCGGGTATCTTGGCCTACAACACAAAGCAGGACCGGCCTCAACCCAACTCCAGTCCACACAACCATGTACACATAACATACAGTTATATAACAGTTCATAGTCAACAAACCGATCAAGCAGATCACATAACATGTCATTACCCTAATGAGGATACCGACCTAACCGGTCACTAGCATATCATCACTCTACATATCGCGAAATCGACCTTGTTAGGGTTTGTATTGTAATATCTCGAAGTATTGTTTTTGTTACGAAGGGTTGTTAGTCTTCGTAAGTTGTGTCTTTGAATGTAACGTTATAATTACTAAGGCATTTTATCTATGCTTTAATTTCTAGTCCTTAGTATTTTATTATGCTTTTGTACGCCTATAAATAGGAGTCTGTACAACGTGAGAAGTAGAGACTTTTCACACACTTTACAGAGAATTCTGTTATACTCTGTAAATCAGAAAGCATAATATGAGCTGATCAAAGATTATATTTACTCTCTTGTTCATCGTGATTCTTTTTCCTTAATTCTTACATAAATTGATCTTTAAACTCGATTACAAATCTCTTCAATTGGTATCAGAGCAGGAATCCTTTCTGTGATCTGATTTTCATTCGATCAAAAAGGTTTTTGAATCTATTGTTTGATTCAAAAAAGTTTCCGCCCTTTTTGAATTTGAAATTTTCATCTAGATCTCAATTTAGGATTTGATTCTGCAAAATTTTTTGTTAATCGAGTGTTCTTTGTGTAATTCTGAATTGAATTATACAATTTGATTTTCATAATTCTCAAAAGTCAAGTTTCATCTTGAAGTTTTTGTCCGTACAACAATATCCGAACATCAATCCAATAAAGGGTCGCCCTTGGTCCGTTAGACCCTGTCGATATAGTGAGGATAACTCACCTCGTGAATGCCGAAACACTGAACTGAAGAAGCAGACTCTTGAATCATCAACTCACCGCAAATCCCGAATTAACCATCATAACAAAATAAACATTAGGTCAATCATACTTCCCCATATCGGGCCAAGACCAAAGTCCAAATCTCATACAAAGTCCAACATTGGCCCAATTTACCAAATTGGGCCCACTTTACCAAATGGGCCTAGAACCAATGTCCATAACAATAATTGGGCCCAAAATACTCTATCCACAAATTCCCAGACTTAGCCCAATAACCAACTGCCCACCAACGGCCCAAACTTAAAATCCCAAAATGAAAGTCCAACAGGAGGAGTACGCTGGGCGTACCCTCCTTGGTACGATGGGTGTACTGCAATGTTCACAAAAGAAAACGGGGCACTGGCCCACTACGCGGGGCGTACTCACGGGTTATGCGGGGCGTAACTGCGAGATTCATTAAGTCCTTCTAATCTCTTAATGGCTTAAGCTCTTAAGCCCAAACTTCAGATCCCTAGGCCAAATATGATTAGAATCCATAAAGTCTTAAACTTTATCACTTGGGACGTCCATAAGCTCTTAATCCAAGGTCTTAATCCATTAAGACCTATATATCTCACACATGGAACAACTACAGCCCTAGGGACCTCATTTTTTCCACTCAAGACCTCTCAAAAGGTTTGAAAGGACAGGTAATCTTGACCAATTCGATACATGCAACAAGGTGAGGACTTTTGGGACAAGAATGGTGTCAAAGCTTCAAAATATATAGATTTACACAATATGAATATCAAGAAAGAAGCTGTGTACCTCAAACAAGCTCCAAAGGATGGTATCTCTTCAGATCTACAAGCTCCAATCGTTCCACTTCTTCCTTGACAACTTCTCTTTTCTCCTTCAAACCTTTCTTTTGCCAAAAAGAGCTTTCCAAGGTCAGACACCCAAAAATGGAGGGAATACGAGTTCTAGCATTTTTCTGAGGTTAAGGATGAGCATAAGGAGGCTAAGGGGTGAACCAACATGTTCCTTATATAGTGGCTGACCCTAAATTAGGGTTTGGAGTTTCTGAGAGTACGTTGGGCGTACCTCCCTGGTACACTGGGCGTACTCACATGGCCACCCGCAAACTTCTCGCCCCTTTACGCTGGGCGTACTTAGCCACACTTCAAAAATAATTGCATGCATGCATGCCATGCATGCATGGGACCATTTCCCTCTTATTCTACAAAGAGCTGTAACAATGATTAACTTCAAAACACCGCAACTCCTGTAATCTAAACCTGCTGCCAAATAACTTATCGTTCATACGAGAGTGACGAGAAGCCCAATGCTTCTAACACATACACCAGCCCGAAACCTTCTCGGATGAAACTCATTTCTCGTAAAAGGACCATAATTAACCTTCCGTTTAAATCTCAGGGACTCATAATTAAACACTTAAAGAACAAGGTGTTACATTATGACTAAATCAAAACCCTAGAATTTGGGGAAACCCCCAAATCCGAAATCAAGCAAAAACGGGGCAAATGTATGATCAAGATCGAACGTTTCATGAGTTTATAGTGTAATGATGTTACCTTTTTCCTTCAATAATGAAGATTGAGTAGAAAATTGAAGAGACTCGGAAGAAATCGCTGAAATCGTGGGCTTGCTTGAGAAGACGTTGTGCACGGCAAGTATGGGGCTTAAATGGTGAAAAACGTCTTTTTTACAGATTTATATTTCACCCATGTAAATTGGCTACCCACCAAGTAGAAAGGTTCTACTCGCCGAGTAGAAATGCTATTTCATGTTATATCAGACTAAACGGGCAGGTACTCGCCGAGTATACGTGCCTACTCGGCGAGTAAACCTTGCAGATTGAAAAAATTGTGTAAATTTTGAAAAATTAATGTATTTTCTCATGTTTCTCATGTTTTTAAGCAATCCACCCCACACTCTAGGCATTGCTTGTCCTCAAGCAGTTATGTTCTTAAAAGTAGATGAAGAAAAGGACAAAAAAAATGAAACTAAAGAAAAGGAAAGAAAATGCAAACTTGAAACTCGGGTTGCCTCCCGAGAAGCGCTTCTTTTTTAGGGAGTCATTAGCTGGACTCCTCCCCTTCTACGTGGTTGCAATCCCTTCCAGCAGCAGCAACTCTTCCATTCCTTCATTCCGGGGGACTCGTTCTTCATACTTTTTGACACTATGACCATTGACCTTGAAAGGCGTGCCATCTCTTGATAATAGCTCTATAGCACCATGTGGAAACACCGTTTTCACTAGAAAAGGACCATCCCACCTTGACTTGAGTTTCCCCGGGAAAAGCTTTAGTCATGAATTGAAGAGCAACACTTTTTGGCCTTCATAAATTTCTTTATCTTTAATCCTTTTTTCATGCCACATCTTGGTCTTCTCTTTATACAGCCATGAACTAGAGTATGCATCATTCCTTAGCTCTTCAAGAGCATTCATTTTCATCAACCGGTTGCTCTTTAGTTCCTCCATGTTGAAGTTACACCTCTTTAAAGCCCAAAACGCCTTATGCTCTAGCTCTATCGGTAAATGGCATTGCTTTCCATAAACTAACCTATATGGTGTAGTACCAATAGGTGTTTTGAAAGTTGTACGAAAATCCCATAGTGCATTCCTTGCGGTTGCTCCCCACCGATTTCTCCAAAATTCGCTTTAAGGCTCGATTTGTCACTTCGGTTTGTCCACTAGTTTGTGGATGGTATGATGTGGAAAACTTATGGGTAACCCCATATTTCTTTAACACCTTTTCCAATTGGTCATTGGCAAAATGTGTGCGTCGGTCACTTATAAGGGCTTTCGGGACTCCAAAACGTGAAAATAATTTCTTTAAAAACCGCACCACTACCCGACCGTCATTTGTTGGTAACTCTTTTGCCTCCGCCCATTTGGATACATAATCAACCGCCACTAATATGTATTTGTTTCCTTTGGACATGGGAAATGGTCCCATGAAGTCAATTCCCCACACATCAAACACTTCGCACACTTGGATACTATGTTGTGGCATTTCATTGCGAGATGAAATGTTTCCCACTCTTTGACAAGCATCACATTCTTTGCCAAATTGGGCTGCATCTTTAAAAGTTGTGGGCCAATAGAACCCAATGTCAAAGATCTTCTTTGCAGTGTAGTGTGCTCCATGATGTCCACCCGTGGGCCCGCTATGACAATGCTCTAATATTTTCCGGCTTTCCTTCCCGAATACACATCTTCGTATGATCCCATCCGCACAGCTCCGGAAGAGGTATGGCTCGTCCCAAAAGTAATATTTTAATTCAGCAAAGAATTTCGTCTTTTGTTGAATGGTAAAATCTTTCGAGATGTATTTTGTAGCTAAATAATTAGCTATGTCTACGAACCATGGCTCTTCTCCCACTGTCACCATAATGTATTCGTCCGGGAAGTCGTCTCCAACTTTATCTTCTTGCAATTGCGGGTTCTCAAGCCTTGACAAGTGGTCAGCTGCTACATTCTCCATCCCCTTCTTGTCTCGTATCTCTATGTCAAATTCTTGAAGAAGCAGCACCCATCGTATCAGTCTTGGCTTAGCATCCTGTTTGGAAAACAAATACTTGATAGCCGAGTGGTCAGTAAAAACAGTAGTTTTTGATAAAACCAAGTAAGGGCGGAATTTTTCAAAGGCATACACCACAGCTAATAACTCTTTTTCAGTGGTGGTGTAGTTTTCTTGGGCTGGGTTTAGAGTCTTGCTAGCATAATATATGGGTTGAAAGTGCTTATCAACCCTTTGACCAAGGACAGCTCCTAATGCATAGTCACTAGCATCACACATAATCTCAAAGGGTAAGTTCCAATTTGGTGCAATAATGATCGGGGCATTAGTTAGTTTTTCCTTTAAAAATTCAAATGCCTCTAAACACTCTTTAGTAAAATTAAATGGTGCATCTTTTAGTAGTAATTGTGTTAGAGGTCTAGTTATTTTGGAAAAATCTTTTATGAAATGCCGGTAAAAACCTACGTGTCCTAGAAAACTCCTAATGCCCTTCACATTAGTTGGTGAGGGTAATTTGGCAATGGTGTCAATCTTTGCCCGATCCACTTCAATTCCCTTTTTGGAAACCTTGTGGCCGAAAACTATACCCTCCTTGACCATAAAGTGACATTTCTCCCAATTGAGGACCAAGTCGGTTTTTTCACACCTAGCAAGCATTAAGTCAAGATTTGTGAGACAATCATGGAAAGAAGATCCAAAAACGGAAAAGTCATCCATAAAAACTTCCATGAATTTTTCCACCATATCGTGGAATATAGCTGTCATACACCTTTGAAAAGTCGTGGGTGCATTGAATAACCCAAAAGGCATGCGTCTACAAGCAAAAGTCCCACTTGGGCAAGTGAATGTGGTCTTTTCTTGGTCCATTGGGTCTATGGGTATTTGAAAATAACCAGAGAATCCATCTAGAAAGCAATAATAGCTATGGCCCGATAGTCTTTCTAACATTTGATCAATAAAGGGTAAGGGAAAATGGTCTTTATGAGTGGCATCGTTTAGCTTTCGATAATCGATGCACACTCTCCAAACGGTTACCGTTCGTGTCAGAATTAGCTCGCTCTTTTCATTGGTTATGACTGTCATCCCTCCTTTCTTGGGTATCACTTGGACCGGACTCACCCATGGACTGTCGGAAATGGAATAAATAATTCCTACATCTAAGAGTTTGACCACTTCCTTCTTGACTACTTCTTGCATGTTCGGGTTCAACCTTCTTTGGTGCTGTACAACCGGCTTTGCTCCTTCTTCCAGATTGATCTTGTGGGAGCAATAGGATGGGCTTATTCCCTTGATGTTGGTGATGCTCCATGCTATGGCCCGTTTTCGCTTTAACACTTGCACGAGCTCTTCCTTTTCAGAATTGGATAGGTCAAATGCTATAATTACTGGCTTTTGGTTGCCTTCTTCAAGAAAAGCATACTCCAAATGTTCTGGTAAAGTTTTGAGCTCCGTTTCTTTGTTCTGAGTGCTGGACTCGCCGAGTGCAGGTAGGGTACTCGGCGAGTTTGTGACTGTATTCACGACTTCTGACTTTTCTTCATAGGAACTCAGCGAGTAGATCGGTCCTACTCGGCGAGTAGGACTGTCAGTTTGTTTCACCAATTCTTCATACTCTGCTTCTTCCAACAGTCTTTCAGTTTCCATTAAGTCTTTTTCTGGATCAAATGCTTCATCATAAGCTGTAAACTTGCTGGAATCTTCACTTATGTCTTCCTCTAATAATTCATCAAGCATATTGATTGAGAATATCGTTTCGTCACTGCTCCTAGAATACTTCATAGCTTGGTCTACCCCGAATGTGACTGAATCTTCTCCTACCCGCAAGGTGAGCTTTGAGTCCCTTATGTCTACTATAGCGCTTGCCGTGTTGAGGAAGGGCCTTCCAAGGATGATTGGAACTTGTGGATCCGCCTCCATGTCTAGAATGATGAAATCAACGGGAAAGACAAATTTTTCCACCTTCACTAGTAAGTCTTCGCATATGCCTCTTAGGAAGGTGACTGTCTTGTTTGCCAAGTGTATTGCCATGCGAATTGGCCTTAGCGTTGGGAGATCCAGCTTCTTAAAGAATGAGTATGGAATTAGGTTCACACTTGCTCCCGAATCAGCTAAGGCATGAATAGCAGCAAAGTTGCCGAATTAGCAAGGTAAAGTCAAACTCGCCGGATCACCTTTCTTCTTTGGTAGCTTATTTAGCATAGCAGCATAGCAGTTTTCATTGAGTACTACCTTCTTCACTTCTTCCATCTTCCTTCTATTGGTGAGAATTTCCTTAAGGAACTTTTCATATTTGGGCATTTGCATGACGGCTTCAATGAAGGGTATGTTGATTTGAAGAGTCTTGATATCATCTAGAAACTTCTGATACTCCTCTTCCTGCTTCTCCTTCTTAGCTCGGGCTGGGTATGGCATTGGAGGCTGGTAAGGCTTTTTAGGAACCTGCTCGTTGGTATTTAATGGTGTACTCACCGAGTCCATATGAGGTACTCGGCGAGTAGGACTGTTAGATTGTATATTTTGGTTTTCTGCTTGCGTTTCTGCCTCCTCCTTCTGTGAATCCTTGGATGCTTCAGTCCGAATAGGTGCCAGGGGAGTGATTATCTTCCCACTTCTTGTTGTGACTATGTTTATGTGCGCGCCTCGTGGGTTATTTTCAGTTTTGCTTGGAAGTTCGCCCGATGACCTTTGGTTAATTTGTTGAGCAAGTTGCCCAAGCTGTGTTTCTATATTGTGGATACATGCTTGCTGGTTCCTAAGCATGGTTCCTGTTTCTTGAATTGCAACATCATGATCACTATGTCTTTTTTCTGAGGCAGCTACAAATTTGGTGAGCATTTCTTCCAAGCTTGGCTTCCTTTCTTGCACCGGCTCCTCCTTTTGGTAGAACCCTCTCCCTTTTTGCCTATACCTGTCCTCCTTGGCTTTCTTGTACTCTTCATAAGGGAGCCACTCCTTCTTTTGTTTGGGCCAGTCTTCATCATATTGGTCTCCACTTGAATAACACACTTGCGCCTTCTTGTTGCCATTATCATCTAAATCGCAGTCTCTAGTGAGGTGAGGCCCATTGCAGTTTTCACAACCCACCCGAATAGCATGGATCGTTTGATCCATTTTATCCATTCTCCTATCCATGGTTTTTAGCATAGCCATGACCACGAATAAGTCTTCAGTAGCAGCATAAGCGGCTCCCCTAGTGACATCATGTCTAGGGTTGTGGTATTCTCTAGAGTGTTTAGAGAATTCTTCAATTAATTCTTGGATCATCGGGGGCAGCTTCTTTGTGAGCGGGCCTTGCGAGTTAGTAACTGGCTGGTTGTGACATTAACTCCGTCATAGAAGATGGAGACTTCTTGTTGGTTGTTTAGGTCATGGTGTAGGCATTTTCTTAGTAAGCTCTTGTACCTCTCCCATGCTTCATATAGCGACTCTCCGGCTTGTTGTTCAAAGTTAGCAATGGCCTTCTTCAGCTTGGCTATCTTGGAATGTGGGTAAAAGTGATCAATGAATTCTTTCTTCATCTTGGCCCAAGTGGTGACTGATACGGGAGGAAGTGACTTGAGCCAATCTTTTGCAGCACCTTTGAATGTCACCGGAAGCATACGAAGTAGTTGAGTCTCGCGGGGCACATTTGGAATATTGAAGTAATCAGCTACATCATTGACTTCATCCAAATGCTTGTAGGCATCTTCATGATCTTTTCCATAAAAAGGTATTTCTTTAAGTGAAGCTAGGATATGATCCTTTAGCTCGAAGGTAGCAGTCTCGGGAATTACGGGTTGCATAAGTTCCGGGCCAGTGTCGTCGCGCATCCTCTTCTTCCATTCTGAAAGCTAACTCTTCCTCGGACTCGGTTTCGTGCTCATATGTAGGCTCCTCTTCTTCCTCGGTCTCGTACTTGATATCTTCTTGAATTGGATCTTCGATTATCAAAGAGGCACTGGATGCTCCTGATTTGCTGCTCTTCTTTTTCCCAAAAACAGTCTTCAAATTGGACAAAGGTGACTTCTTTGGTGTACTTGAGCTCTCCACGTCCTTTCCTTAGTTCCTTTTAAATGCGGATTCGGGATCTTCAAACAGGGGTACCAGTGGGGTGTTTGATCCTCTGGTCATGAAAGTCCTGAAATAAATAGAATAAAAAAAACGTAAAAAGAACAAAAAAAATTTACCAAAAAAAATCGAAAATTAACTACTAAATAAGCTGGTACGCGACTCGGTGAGTATTAGTGTGATTTTGAAAAAACTTTAAACTTAATATTAAAACTAAAACAGATGCTAAAACCTAATTACTAAATACTAAATTGCAATAAATGAACTCTATGCAAGTAAACTCACACAAAGGATCGAAAAAATTAGGAATTAGATTAATTATTTAGAACCGTTCCCCGTCAACGACGCCAAAAACTTGATGTGTGTAAAATGCACTTCTTTTATCCCTACTTTTTATTAATAAATTTAGCACACAAAGGCAGTGAACCTGTCTTTTAGTGGTATAGTTTAATAAGTAAGGTGTCGAACTCAGCGAACGGAAAATTAAACTAATAACTAATTTTGACTAAATCAAATGAAAGTAAAAGGGTTTTCTTCTAGTTTTGCAATACTAGAAACTTAAGCACATTTAATTAACCAAATAACTAAAGCAAACAACTAATTCACCAAATTTGATAAAGATGTTTCTATTTAGGTTCAACCAATTCACTCCTATGGTTATTTGTATTTATGATAGATTAATTATTATTGGCTACCAATTATAGTGGTTAGGTTCATGTTCATTACTCCTAACCCTTAGACAATTAACTAATTTAAGCGGTGATCGAGTGTTTAAACTAATTAATTCCCTAGATTAATAATTTGCATTAAATAAGATTAGTAGTGGTCAATTAAGTTACTAATTCAATTAACCTCTTGTTTGACGGTTTCTCAAACAAGCTCACACATTAATCTTCCTATTGTCTTATTAATCTTAGTTTCATAATCATTACTCCTAAGCATATGGTTAAGTGTTCACATAGACAAATGAGGTTAACAACTAAGAGATGTTCATGCAGCCTAATTGTCTTCCAATACTCGAATGATGGCTGTTGTTATAGGAAAACTCAGCCAATGGTAGGTACGTGTCGCAACTTCGTCCGAAGTTCAACACACATGCTCGAAGCATGTCCTCGAGCGTCTGAATCATCCACTCACTCTGTCCGTCTGTCTGTGGGTGGTATGCAGTACTGAAATGAAATCTCGTACCCAAATCCTCATGGAACTTCTTCCAGAACCTGGAAGTGAAATGTACATATCATTCTGACACAATCGAGATTGGTACACCATATCGCGATACCACCTCTCTCACATACATCTCTGCCAGCCTCTCTGCGGAAGAGCTCTCACTAATAGCAAGGAAGTGAGCGCTCTTCGTCATCCGATCATCGATCACCCAAATTGCATCAACACCCCTCGCAGTTCTCGGCAATTTGGTGATGAAATCCATAGAAATATGATCCCACTTCCACTGGGGAACCTCAAGTGGATGCAACTTGCCATGCGGACGCTAGTGCTCGGCCTTAACCCTGCGACAGGTCAAACACCTCTCGACGACCCATGCGATATCCCTCTTCATATAGGTCCACTAATAATCTCTCTTTAGGTCCAAATACATCTTAGTGGCCCCCGGATGGATCAAGAACCTCGATCTGTGCGCCTCCTCCATCAAGGTGGTACGTGCCCCGCCTACAAACGACACCTAAATCCGACCTTAAAAGGTCATAAGCCCTCGGCCATCGGTAACGAACTCCGATACCTGCCTAACCACTCGCTCTCACTTGTGGTTTTGCAATCTCATGACCTCTGCCTGGGCCTCTCGAATGGTATCCAACACCAGAGTCATCACCGTCATCCTCATACAAATATCTCGTATCGGGGTACTCTCCGCCCTACGACTTAGGGCATCAGCTACAACGTTAGCCTTGCCCGGGTGGTATAGAATCTCGCAGTCATAATCCTTTACCACATCCAACCATCTTCTCTGGCGCATATTCATGTTGGGCTGATCCATCAAGTACTTCAAACTCTTGTGGTCCGTGTATATGATACACCAAACCCCATACAAATAATGACGTCATATCTTGAAGGCGAACGCCACGACCCCAACTCCAAATCATGGGTGGGATACCTCGTCTCATGAGGATTCAGCTGCCTCGATGCATATGCTATCACGTGCCCTTTCTGCATCAGCACCGCACCCAACCCTGATATCGATGCGTCACAATACACCACAAAATCTTCCATCCCTTCCGGAAGCTTCGCATAATCTCTGGCGAAGTGTCTCGAATGAGGCCTACTGCTCAGGACCCTAACTAAAAGTCCCTCCTTTCCGGGTCAACCTGGTGAGAGGAACATCAATCTTAGAGAAATCCCTGATAAATCTCCGATAGTAGCCGGCCAACCCCATAAAACTTCTGATCTCGGTGGAGGATTTTGGCACTTCCCATCTCATAACCACATCAATCTTGTCCGGATCGACCAATATCCCTTTTTGGTTCACGAGGTACCCCAAGAACTAGACCTCTCGTAACCAGAAATCGCACTTGGAGAATTTGGTGTAAAGCCTCTCCGATCTCAGAACTCCGAGGATCTCCCTCAAATGCTCCTCATGCTGCTCTCTGGATCTCGAATAAACCAATATGTCATCGATGAACACGATCACCGAATGATCCAACATCGACATGCACATCCTGTTCATGAGATCCATGAACGCTGTTGGTGCATTGGTGAGCCCAAACGACATCACCACGAACCCGTAATGCCCATAACGAGTTCTGAACGTCGTCTTCTGGATATCCTCATAACGCACTCTCATCTGATGATATCCAGACCTCAAATCAATCTTGGAGAACCAAGACGCTCCTCGCAACTGATCAAACAGATCATCGATCCTTGGTAAGGGGTAACGGTTCTTGATCGTTAACCTGTTTAACTCCGGGTAATCAATGCATATCCGGTGCGAACCATCCTTTTTCTTGACAAAAAGGATCGACGCTCCCCACGGTGAGCTACTCAGTCGAATAAACCCCTTCCTCAGCAGCTGTTGAATCTGCAAGGATAACTCTTGCATCTCTGGACGCGCAAGGCGATAGGGTGCCTTGGCAATAGGCACCGCTCCCGGGACTAAATCGTTACGAAACTCCACCTGCCTCCCGGGAGACACACCCGAAAACTCCTCAGGGAACACATCCGCAAACTCTCGCACTATTGGTACGTCACCAATCAAACTCGGCCTCTCCACGGCCACAGTGTGTCCATCACATAGGCCACAAACCTAGTACAACCCTACTGTAGACTATGTCTTGCTCCACCAGCTGAACAAAACGCTGACCCAGACCGGGTACCCTCATCGTACACCATAAGTACTCCCCCACTAGGGTCTTGTATGGGCACCATCTATTGCTCGCAGTCGATAACCGCTCCAAATCTGCTCAACTAGTCCATGCTCCGAATCGGGACAAGATCTATCGGGAACTCAACACCGAAGATCTCGAGCACACATCCTCGAATCACCTTAGTAGCATATATCGCTCGCTCTTCAGCTATGAAAATCCTAAGAGGCCGACTCAATGCCTCTCGATAGATACTGATGTGTGGTGACTAAATGCTAAAGACACGAAAGATCGACTCGCACCCGAGTCAAATAACACCAAAGCAGGTACAGAACTCACAAGAAAAGTACCTACGCATACCATAATATAAGCACAATATCTCAAACTCAAAATAAATGGATGAAAGAATACATACCAGCCATGACACCGACCGCTGCGCGGACCTCCTCCGCTGCAACTAGAAGGCTCTCCTGCGAGCCTTCGATGCCTCAGCCTTTGCTAGTCGGATCTCAGTAGCTCGGGCAGCAGGTACGGAACCCTGTGCTGATCCCTACAGCAGTTGTGGGCACTCGGCCTTCCAATAGCCGGTCTGGTTGCAATGAAAGCAAACCAAGAATCCCTTAGGGCCATTCCTCACATAATTCCCCTCCTTCCCACACTTGTAACACATCCCAGCTCTGCACACCCCCTCGTGACTCTTGCCGCACTTCCCACAAGTGCGGCCCGTCGGTATAACTATTGGGTTTTGAGCATTCTAACACTCCTAAGTGTACATCCAACCCTAAATACCTTGGATCTATGTTTTCTCTATTATACATGCAAATAAGATCTTTCCAAGGCTTTAATCCTAACTAGCATATTATGAAGTTCTTATACTACAAAGTACTAGTTGGATAACATACCATTTGATGTAGCTTGATGTCTTCAAGCTTTAGGAGCTTAGCCCCAATAGTGTGGAAGCCTCAAGTGGAATCACAAATCACCAAAACACCTTGGAAGACTTTAGAGAATATGAATACTTGGTTCTCTTTAGTGAAACCGGCTAGCCCTTCTTGGTGTACCCACACTAGTGCCAATTTCACCAACCAATGACATCTTTATATAGTATGGAGACTAGGGTTAAACCCATGACCTTTCATTTCATATGATCCATGGGTTAAACACTCCATGGACTATCCATGAAAGCTTAACCCAACCTAAATGAACTTGGCCCATTCCATATATATAAGAGTCCATATTTAATTAGTTCATTTTTGATCACTTAATTAATTCTAAATTAATTCTTGATCAATACTAATTAAATAATATGATTCCATATTAATATATTAGAACTTATAATATATTAATATTAATCATAAATATACTATTCTCAAAAGATTATCCATATAAATTGTGTCGATGAAGTGCAACCCAAATGGACCATGCCGGGTCGGGTCAAGTACATACCAAATATAGTTATGGACTTAGACATTAATCCAACAGTCTCCCACTTAGATAAGTCTAAAAATATTATTGAGTATGACTTCAAATCCTAACTGGCAATCGTAGCTCTTAAAGCCGTTGTCGAACTCTGATCTTGTCAACGAACTTGTCCATTAGATAAGGGATCATATATTGCTCCATTCTAGATATCATATGGACTGAGACATGGATTATAATTATTATCTCTATCCATTTGTTGTTTTGTGATTTCCGATTTATGACGACTGACTAATTGAACAAATCAAATCAGTCCTGGCCCGGCCGAGCACATCCATTTATCATCATCAAATCATCGAGGGGCCCACAGATATCGCTTTTATCCCAAAGGTGAAAGGAATGGATAAACTTCGACTCATATGGCTTGTTCTACTACTTGTTGAATCATACACAAAGGCACGTTTTATAACACCGAGTTACCGAATTCATTTTCGTGCAATCAATGTACAACCAACTCATAGTAACAACTCATATCTCTAGGTTTGAAGAATATAAGATGTTATCGTTCTCATGATCACTCGTGATAAAATCCGTGAAGTGATTCCAATGAGCGCGGGTTGAATCCAATACCCAGAACTTATGAGCACTCATGAGTGTTGTAGCCCTTTGTCCAACATCTTAGACCTCTACAAGACAACCCATGACAGTCTTAGTTCATATCTACTTCCAACATATGACTGACTGTGGATGGCTTGAATAACTTAGTCAATCAGAACAATGACCGAGTTATTCTGGAAGTCAAAACATGCAAACTGAAACACAATAATAATCAAATCTAATATGGTCTTAGAACTTATGAATATAAATAAAACACCTTTTATTTATCACCATATGATTACACATTATTCATTGTATACTGTTTCAACTATCAACTTTATTCTTGAATTCAAACAATAGTTGTCCCTTGCTCCACGCATGTACACTATGTATTTCTAAACACTAGTCATGCCACACATCAAGTATGCATACTATGTTTGTCATTGATCTTTACTTTGTGAAATAGATCAATTGAACATAACTCCAATGATTCTCATTTCACAGTCCAAAATCCCTACCGCAAATGCAAGAATTCCAAATTCTTGCCATTTGCTAAAATCTGTTAGATTCTAAACTTATATGCATTGATCCTCTTGTAATGATTATGCACAAATTCTTAAAGAATTGGCAAGAATCGTTACAGAGTATTCCAAAGGAGATCAACTCCTTGGAAACATCTTTCTTGGATTAAGTTTCCTAATCATAAAGATTAAATACTTTCTAACTTTGAAGCATTTCCATATTCCACTTTGACTATCACTTCTGAATAAGAGTTGCCTCCTTACAGATTATGTCAATATGGTCCTTCTAGAATTAATACTATACTTCCAACTATCCTTGAGCACCTAATCTTTGGTAAACCTTAGATCGTCCTCGACAATTGTTTAATCCTTTTAGTCATATCCTATTCTAGAACTTTTCCCTTCTTAATGCCCCAGGCATTTGGAAAATTTTAGAACGGATGAATATAGCACATGTAATCGATCCTATATTCGAAGCATATGGGACACGATTCATGATGTCTCACATAAGCACTACACTAGTCTTTTGCTATACTATTTCCATTTCAATTTGCCAAGTTCTCATAATTCATATTATGAAAAGGGATGTCATAATCATAATCGAGTTTTACAACGCAAATAATGGACCCATATACAAAATTTCCTTATGTTCATCCATTCCAACATGAAATTCATAGATATATATATATATATATATATATATATATATATATATATATATATATATCCTTAACTAAATATGATTAAAACCTCAATCTAAGCTTTTAGATTTGAGATGAAGTATAGTTTCCTCTCCCTTAATTATAGCAAAACAACTCTTTCCCAATTGAAACTTTGTTTTCTATAATTAACATTGCTAACTTGCAATATTTATCATAATTATCATGCTCCCACTAACATGATGATTATGAGCATAACACTTATTCTCCCACTAGCTTTGACATGTACTCAGAAATCATCTGACTTTCTTACCAAAGATCAGATTTCTGATACGAGATTGTTTTGATAAAACTTTATCAAAATCATACACCTTGCCTTAGATAGCACACGTATGTGTCTGAACAATCTTAAGAACTATGAAAAGGGATGCCGTAATCATATTCTCGATTGTTTAGACCTTTGCTACTTCTCACAAGTCTAGGTTAGTGTGCCGGTAAACCACACACGCTCCACTAACGACTTTGAGAATGCAAATATTACAATTGCTATCTAGCTAAAATCTACTTAGTGAAAGAGTTTCCTCACCATCATTTTCATGAATCGGAAAGAAACCTTATGACACTTAGATTTACTGGTGTATATGTTCTTATCCATGTGAATTGTCAAAACCGTAGTCACAAGACAAGGATAGTGACAAATCCAAACGCATATGGACTGAACTCAATCTTGATTTCTTGCCACCTAGCAACTTCAGGGTCTGCCATTGCATCCAAGTTGTTGCGCAACCAATTGAGAACTCTAAGAACTCGTATGTAAAGCAAACTTTAACTAGAATGGGCACAAAATATGTCAACATGATAGGTTATGAACCTCACGTCATGTGCTAGTGAAGAACTTCAGGTTTTATTCTTGATTAGTTCTTGAGACTTTCAAGACCTTTAAGACTCCCACTGTCCTCTTGACCTATAAGACTCCCTTGTCAAACATCCAAGAGATAGTGCGGATTCTAGTCAAGACAAACACTTCACACAATTGGCCTTAGTTGGTCTTTGTTTTATCCAAAATATCCCAACTTACCAATTTCAATTGTACAAGAGTAGGAAAATTTTACTCTTACATTTGAAGAGTGTTTTAAACCTTCTTTAAGACATGTCACTCAAATTACAATCTTGGAGTATGACTCTAAGACTTGTGTTGGAACGAAGTATGACTCATCTTCTTGATTTAACCATTTCAACAATTCAAGATTCCTCTTCTTAGTCATAAGAATGCACTAAGATTCCATTAGAGAAATAATTGTGCTATGGTTTCTTAATCATTAAGATGATCACAAAACTGATACTAAAGTACTCTCCCATCTTTTCAGATTTGAGAAACTTTTATCTTTCTACCCAAGTTGATTCATCTTATTCGCTCTGCCTTACATTGGAACCTTTTCCAATGTCTTAGAGTTACACTTAAGCTTGTAAGTATAATCATATTTACTGAGCTTTAGTAAACTATGACGAATAGTCTCATCGATTATTTGTGGTGGACTCAACCATTGCACAAGAATGTGTAGTCGATCCTTTAGTCCTTTACTTGACTCACACATCCATGTGAACAAGTAGTTAGTCTTAATTTTTCCAATACTTGAAAGTTCTCATCCATCATGCTATACAACTTGCATGATTCCAAGTTTCGGTCCAATTGAAACTTGGGTGATGAGAATCTATCCTGATTTGGTAAATTTAGACATTACCACAAATGAAAGAATCAATTTCATATTTCCAGTCTTGCTATTACTGGAATCTTATAAGCAACAAAATTTTCACAGATGCCATTGTAAGGATATTTTAAAATAAATAAAATCAGAATTTTTCCCTTTATTTTAAAAACTTTGCAGAAGAACTTATCCTTACAATCCATATGAAAACTTGTGGTTATCTATTCCTAAGCAATATCTCATAACTCCTAAGAAGTAACTCAAGAATCCAATCTTCAAACTATGCGATGGAAATACATCTATGCGAACTGATTCAGCATATTCTTTCTTTAAGTTTCTTTACTTTCCTTTGATTCTTAAATCATCAACATGTGACCCAGTCACATCATGTATCAAGAATCTCAGAATAGAAACTTAGTAGAGTTCGATACCGGATTTTACCTGAAGTAGAGTCAAAATTATTGACTTTAACATCCTGAGGTAAATTTGGCAGCTTCGCAATTAATGCCCCTTCCTTTGGCAATGGACTCTTGATAATGAGACTATCTCAGACTTAGCCTCCATCTTTACCATTTGGTCAACCGAGTTGACTATGGCCGATCCCTTTCCATTGGGAAGAGAGAGCTTCACTGGATATTCAATGTCATCATTGTCAACGTACATAAAGTTTTAGGAAGTTGATCTTAACAAATGGATAAGATCATTAAGGGTCTCGTCTTAGTCAATTTCATAGGAGTCCCAAAGGAACTCACTATGTGACTTAGAAAGTGATTGAACCACTAACTTTCTCAAGACTTTGACACCCAACTCTCCCGGCTTGTCAATATGTGACTACATCTCCAAGATATGACCACATATAGACCTTTACTTGCCAAAAGGGCTTGAGTGACCTTAAACTTTTCAAGAACTTGTGGGTTAGGGAGAATAATTGGAGGAGGTGAAAGAAGTATGATTTCCACAGGACATCATCTTCATTTAGGAAAGCTTGTTTCAAGAGATTTGGGAAAATCATAAATGTCTAAACCAGATATCTTTTGGGAGATATTCAAGATAGTTGATCTTAAGTCCTTAATATGACACCCAATATAAAATATTAAGGCTAGGATCCAACAAACTATTTTATAACTTAGAAGAGGGATGCCGTAATCCAAGCTATAAAATATTTTAAGGTAGGTGAATGACGATTCACCAATTTCCACCAAGATAAACGAAATGTATTATTAGGTTTTAATTGGATTTGAAACTCCTAGATCTTTGAGATTAATTGAAGTGTTCAATGGCATGTTTCAATCTCGTGTGTGCCCTTCATGTTTTGTGACTGGGATGCCGAGGATCACAAAACAAGGTGTGAAGTAACCATGAAAATTACTTGGTACCCTTAAGTGTTTACCCCTCAATCGATGTGCCGGTTAACCACACACGTGTTGGGTTATGAGCATTCTAACACTCCTATTGTGTACACGCAATCCTATAAACCTTGGATCTATGTTTTTCTCTATTATACATGCAAATAAGATCTTTCCAAGGCTTTAATCCTAACTAGCATATTATGAAATTCTTATACTACAAAGTACTAGTTAGATGAGATACCTTTTGATGTAGCTTGATGTCTTCAGGCTTTAAGAGCTTAGCCCCAATAGTGTGGAAGCCTCAAGTGGAATCACAAATCACCAAAACACGTTGGAAGACTTTAGAGAATATGGATTGGTTCTCTCTAGTGAAATCGGCTAGCCCTTCATAGTGTACCCACACTAGTGCCCATTTCATATAGTATGGAGATCTTTATATAGTATGGAGACCAGGGTTAAACCCATGACCTTTCATTTCATATGATCCATGGGTTAAAGACTCCATGGACTATCCATGAAAGCTTAGCCCAACCTAAAGGAACTTGGCCCATTCCATATATATAAGAGTCCATATTTAATTAGTTCATTTTGATCACTTAATTAATTCTAAATTAAGTCTTGATCAATACTAATTAAATAATATGATACCATATTAATACATTAGAACTTATAATATATTAATATTAGTCATAGATATACTATTCTCAAAAGATTATCCATATAAATTGTGTCGGTGAAGTGCAACCCAAATGGACCATGCCGGGTCGGGTCAAGTACATACCAAATATAGTTATGGACTTAGAGGTTAATCCAACAGTCTCCCATTTGGATAAGTCTAAAACTATTATTGAGTATGACTTCAAAACCTAACTGGCAATCGTAGCTCTTAAAGCCGATGTCGAACTCTGATCTTGTCAACGAACTTATCCATTAGATAAGGCATCATATATTCCTCCATTCTAGATATCATATGGACTGAGACATGGATTATAATCATTCTCTCTATCCATTTGATGTTTCCCGATTTCCGATTTATGATGACTGACTAATTAAACAAATCAAATCACTCCTGGCCCGGCTGATCACTTCCATTTGTCATCATCAAATCATCGAGGGGACCACGGATATCGCTTTTATCCCGAAGGTAAAAGGAATGGATAAACTTCAACTCATATGGCTTGTTCTACTACTTGTTGAATCATACACAAAGGCACGTTTTATAACACCGAGTTACCAAATGCATTTTCGTGCAATCAATGTACAATCAACTCATAGTAACAACTCATATCTCTAGGTTTGAAGAATATAAGATATTATCATCTCATGATCACTCGTGATAAAATCCGTGAAGTGATTCCAATGAGCGCGGGTTGAATCCAATACTCAGAACTTACGAGAACTCATGAGTGTTGTAGCCCTTTGTCCAACACCTTAGACCTCTACAAGCTAACCCATGATAGTCTTAATTCATATCTACTTCCAACATATGACCGACTATGGATGGTTTGAATAACTTAGCCAATCAGAATAATGACCTAGTTATTCTGGAAGTCAAAACATGCAAATTTAAACACAATAATAATCGAATCCAATATGGTCTTACAACTTATGAATATAAATAAAACACCTTTTATTTATCACCATATGATTACACATTATTCATTGTATACTGTTTCAGCTAACAACTTTATTCTTGAATTTAAAACAATAGTTGTCCCATGCTCCAAGCATGTACACTATGTTTTCTAAACTCTAGTCATGCCACACACCAAGTATGCATACTATGTTTGTCTATGATCTTTACTTTGTGAAATAGATCAACTGAACATAACTCCAATGATCCTCTTTTCACCGTCCCAATTCCTTACTGCAAATGCAAGAATTCCAAATTCATGCCATTTGCTACAATCTGTTAGATTCTAAACTTATATGCATTGATCCTCTTGTAATGATTATGCACAACCTCACAAAGACTTGGCAACAATCATTACAGAGTATTCCAAAGGAGATCAACTCCTTGGAAACATCCTCCTTGCATTAAGTTTCCTAATCTTACACAGATTGAATAATTTCTAACTTTGAAACATTTCCATATTCCATTTTGACTGTCACTTCTGAACAAGAGTTGCCTCCTTACAGATTATGTCAACATGGTCCTCCCAGAATTAATACTATACTTCCAACTGTCCTTGAGCACCCAATCTTTGGTAAACCTTAGATCGTCCTCAATAATTGTTTAATCCTCTTAGTCATATCCAATTCTAGACCTTCTCCCTTCTTAATGCCCCAGGCATTTGGAAAATTTTAGAACGGATTAATATAGCACATGTAATCGATCCTATATTCGAAGCATATGGGACACGATTCATGATGTCTCACATAAAGACTACACCAGTCTTTTGCAATACTATTTCCATTTCAAATTGTCAAGTTCTCATAATTCAGATTATGAAAAGGGATGTCGTATTCATAATCGAATTTTAGAACACAAATAATGGACCCATATATAGAATTTCCTTATGTTGAGCCATTTCAACATGAAATTCATATATATATATATATATATATATATATATCCTTGACTAAGTACGATTAAAACCTCAATCTAAACTTTTAGATTTGAGATGAAGTATAATTTCCTCTCCCTTAATTATAGCAAAACAACTCTTTCCCAATTGAACCTTTTTTTTTTCTATAACTAACATTGCTAACATGCAATCCTTATCATAATTATCATGCTCCCACTAACATGATGATTATTAGCATAACACTTATTCTCCCACTAGCTTTGACATGTACTCAGAAATTAGCTGGACTTCTAGAAATCAATACTTTATTGACTTTCTTACCAAAATTCAGATTTCTGATACTAGATTACTTTGATAAAACTTTATCAAAATCATACACCTTGCCTTAGATAGCACACCTGTGTGTCTGAACAATTTTAAGAACTATGAAAAGGGATGTCGTAATCATAGTCTCGATTGTTTAGACCTTTGCCACTTCTCACAAGTCCAGGTTAGTGTGCCGGTAAACCACATACGTTCCACTAACGTAATTGAGAATGCAAATATTACAATTTCTATCCAGCTAAAATCTACTTAGTGAAAGAGTTTCCTCGCCATCATTTTCATGAATCGGAGAGAAACCTTATGACACTTAGATTTACTGGTGTATGTGTTCTTATACATGTGAATTGTCAAAACCATAGTCACAAGACAAGGATAATGACAAATCCAAACTCATATGGACTGAACTTAATCTTGATTTCTTGCCACCTGGCAGCTCAAGGGCCTGCCATTACTTCCAAGTTGTTGCGCAACCAATTGAGAAGTCTAAGAACTCATATGCAAAGCCAACTTTAACTGGAATGGGCACATAATATGTCAACATGATAGGTTATAAACCTCAAGTCGTGTGCTAGTGAAGAACTTCAGGTTTTATTCTTGATTAGTTCTTGAGACTTTCAAGACCTTTAAGACTCCCACTGTCCTCTTGACCTATAAGACTCCCTTGTCAAACATCCAATAGATAGTGCGGATTCTAATCAAGACAAACACTTCACACAATTGGCCTTAGTTGGTCATTGTTTTATCCAAAACATCACAACTTACCAATTTCAAATGTACAAGAGTAGGAAACTTTTACTCTTACATTTGACAAGTGTTTTAAACCTTCTTTAATACATGTCACTCAAATTACAATCTTGGAGTATGACTCTAAGACTTATATTGGAACGAAGTATGACTCATCTTCTTGACTTAACCATTTCAACAATTCAAGATTCCTCTTCTTAGTCATAAGAATGCACTAAGATTCCCTTACAGAAATAATTGTTCTATGGTTTCTTAATCATTAAGATGATCACAAAACTCATACTAAAGTACTCTCCCACCTTTTCAGATTTGAGAAACTTTTATCTTTCTGCCTAAGTTGATTCTTCTTATTCGCTCTACCTTACATTGGAACCTTTTCCAGTGTCTCAGAATTATACTTAAGCTTGTAAGTATAACCGTATTTACTGAGCTTTAGTAAATTATGACGAATAATCTTATCGATCTTTTATGGTGGACTTAATCAGTGCACAAGAATGTGTACTCGATCCCTTAGTCCATTACTTGACTCACACATCCATGTGAATAAGTAATTATTCTTAATTTTCCAATATTAGAAAGTTCTCATTCATCATGCTATACAACTTGCATGATTCCAAGTTCCAATCCAATTGAAACTTGGGTGATGAGAATCTTTCCTTATTTGGTAAATTTAAACATTACCACAAATGAAAGAATCAATTTTATATCTCCACTCTTGCTATTAATGGAATCATATAAGCAACAATTTTTCCTCAAATGCCATTGTAAGGATATTTTAAAATAAATAAAATCATAAATTTTCCTTTTATTTTAAAACTTTGCGGAAAAACTTATCCTTACAATCCATATGAAAACTTGTTGTTATCTATTCCTAAGCAATATCTCATAACTCCTAAGAAGTAGCTCAAGAATCCAATCTACAAACTATGCGATAGAAATCCATTTACGCGATCAGATTCAACATATTCTTTCTTTAAGTTTCTTTAGTTTTCTTTAATTCTTAAAACATCACCAATTGACCCAGTCACATCATGTATCAATAATCTCATAATAGAAACTTAGCAGAGTTAGATAGTGGACTTTACCTGAGGTAGAGTCAAACTTATTGACTTTAACATCCTT
Organism: Lactuca saligna; assembly: GCF_052625555.1. Classification (NCBI taxonomy): domain Eukaryota; kingdom Viridiplantae; phylum Streptophyta; class Magnoliopsida; order Asterales; family Asteraceae; genus Lactuca; species Lactuca saligna. The sequence goes on from NC_136419.1 coordinate 209,760,314, forward strand.
AGGTAAAATTTGGCAGCTTTGCAACTAATGCCCCTTTCTTCGGCAATATAAACATATGGACCCTTTGATAATGGTACACGGGACTATCTCAGACATGGCTTTTCTATTTACCATTTGGTCAACCGAGTTGACTATGGTCGATCCCTTTCCACTGGGAAAAGAGAGCTTTACTAGATATCAAATGTCATCATTGTCAATGTCCATAAAGTTTTAGGAAGTTGATCTTAGCAAATGGATAAGATCATTAAGGGTCTTGTCTTAGTCTGTTTCATAGGAGTCCCAAAGGAACTCACTATGAGACTTAGAAAGTAGTTGAGCCACCAACTTTCTCAAGACTTTGACACCCAACTCTCCCGGCTTGTCAATATGTGACTACATCTCCAAGATGTGACCACACCTAGTCCTTTCCTTGCCAATAGGGCTTGAGTGACCTTGAACTTGTGGGTTATGGAGAATAATGGGAGGAGGCGAAAGAAGTATGATTTCCAAAGGATGTCATCTTCATTTAAGAAAGCTTGTTTCAAGAGAATTGGGAAGATCATAAATGTCTAAACCAGACATCTTTTCCGAGATATTCAAGATAGTTGATCTTAAGTCCTTAATATGACACCCAATATGAAATATTGAGGCTGGGACCCAACAAACTATTTTATAACTTAGAAGAGGGATGCCGTAATCCAAGCTATAAAATATCTAAAGGTAGGTGAATGACGATTCACCAATTTCCACCAAGAAAAACGAAATGAATCATTAGGTTTTAATTGGACTTGAAACTCCTAGATCTTTGAGATTCATTGAACTATTCAATGGCATGTTTCAATCTCGAGTGTGCCCTTCAGGTTTTGTGAGTGGGATGCCGAGGATCACAAAACAAGGTGTGAAGTAACCATGCAAATTACTTGGTACCCTTAAGTGTTTACCCCTCAATCGATGTGACGGTTAACAACACACGCTCCATCGATACTATGATAAACATTAAGTTACCCTTTGCCTACCTTATTAAATAGGAGTTACTGTGCCGGTTAATCACACACGCTCCACTAACTGACTTAAACAAAGTGCAAAGTGTAATTTCATGGATTAGTACCTTATTCACATTTTCCTAAGTAACTAAGATTGGGTATTATTAAGAGTTTAGTTACTTAGTATTTATCATTAATACTTTTAATGAAGGGAGAATTATAGTCCTGTCAAACCCGTTCGGCTAACGACCCTCCACCAGTCAAGGAAGCGGTGGGTGAGAGGGGACACCCGTTAAACTGCCATTTTATAGGCAGTAACCTTATACCCCGCTTATAGACCGGCTTCGTGACTGAGGCCTACTAACTGTAAGACTGACTTTACTCTTATACATATATATAAATATTATTAACTGATAATATTATAAAGTATAAGGGTTGAATTTTAACTTTTAAAATTCTAAGGGCTAACTTGGAATTAAAGTATTCATAAGTGAACACTTTTTAAATTACAAAACTTGAGGGCAAGTTTTGAAAGTATTCAAAACTAATTAATTACATAACTTATGTGTTTAAAGTAGTTTTAATTAAAAACTCTTCAAGTTCCATAACTTGAAGACACGTTATGGAAGACTTTAAACTTAATAAAAGAATGTAACTTTTCTTTATTTTATAACTTATGGAATTATTAAGGTTACATATTTTTATTAATTATTTAATGAAGAGACTCTTGAACCTCCAGAACTTGTGGACAAGTTATGGAGTCATCAAAGCATTCATAAAAGGTGTTAACTTTTATGAGTTTTAAGATTCATAAATGTGACTTTTAAGTTACACAAACACATTTTATGAACTTCTTTTGGATTAAAACCAACTATCACATAATTTTTTTCATTAATCTAAATTCACTCATAAAACAAGGTAACACAAAAAACTTTTGGTGATCCATAACTTATTCTTAAGTTATGGAATTCTTTAAAACATTAACAACAAATTTTGTAACTCCATAAAAACTTTGAATCAATTTTTTTTAAAACTTTTTCATATCCATAACTTATGGAGGTTTTAAAAAATAAAACTCTTTAGATCAAACTTTTAAAACTAATAAAATAATCATATCATTTTATATTTTACTAAATTTGACCTAATTCAACTCATATAGCAAATGATTCAAATTTTACAAATAATTAGTTTTTCACAAAAACAAGAAATTATCTTAAAATTTGACAAACTTCATGTTTTTTTCCTTTTTTTTTTCCTTCAACTTGAAAAAAATACATTTGCATCAAATATAATAGAAAAATGCCCCATGGCTCTGATACCACTGTTGGGTTATGAGCATTCTAACACTCCTATGGTGTACATGCAACCCTGTAAACGTTGGATCTATGTTTTTCTCTATTATACATGCAAATAAGATCTTTCCAGGGCTTTAATCCAAACTAGCATATTATGAAGTTCTTATACTACAAAGTACTAGTTAGATGACATACCTTTTGATGTAGCTTGATGTCTTCATGTTTTAAGAGCTTAGCCCCAATAGTGTGGAAGCCTCAAGTGGAATCACAAATCACCAAAACACCTTGGAAGAGTTTAGAGAATATGGATACTTGGTTCTCTCTAGTGAAATCGGCTAGCCCTTCATAGTGTACCCACACTAGTGCCCATTTCATATAGTATGGGGATCTTTATATAGTATGGAGACTAGGGTTAAACCCATGACCTTTCATTTCATATGATCCATGGGTTAAAGACTCCATGGACTATCCATGAAAGCTTAGCCCAACCTAAATGAACTTGGCCCATTCCATATATATAAGAGTCTATATTTAATTAGTTCATTTTGATCACTTAATTAATTCTAAATTAAGTCTTGATCACTACTAATTAAATAATATGATTCCATATTAATATATTAGAACTTATAATATATTAATATTAATCGTAAATATACTATTATCAAAAGATTATCCATATAAATTGTGTCGGTGAAGTGCAACCTAAATGGACCATGCCGGGTCGGGTCAAGTACATACCAAATATAGTTATGGACTTAGACATTAATCCAACAACACGCTCCATTGATACTATAATAAAAATTAAGTTACCCTTTGCCTACCTTGTTAAATACGAGTTAGTGTGCCGGTTAACCACACACGCTCCACTAACCGACTTAAAGAAAGTGTAAAGTGTAATTTCATGGATTAGCACCTTATTCACATTTTCCTAAGTAACTAAGATTTGGTATTATTAAGAGTTTAGTTACTTAGTATTTATCATTAATACTTTTAATGAAGGGAGAATTATAGTCCTATCAAACCCGTTCGGCTAACGACCCTCCACCGGTCAAGGAAGCGGTGGGTGAGAGTGGACACCTATTAAACTGCCATTTTATAGGCAGTAAACTTATACCCCCCCTTATAGATTGGCTTCGTGAATGAGGCCTATTAACGGTAAGACTGACTTTACTCGTATACCTATATATATATATATATATATATATATATATATATATATATATATATATATATATATTATTAACTTATAATATTATAAAGTATAAGGGTTGAATTTTAAGTTTTAAAATTCTAAAGGGCTAACTTGGAATTAAAGTATTCATAAGAGAAAACTTTTCAAATTCCAAAACTTGAGGGCATGTTTTGAAAATATTCAAAAATAATTAATTCCATAACTTATGTGTTTAAAGTAGTTTTAATCCAAAAACTCTTCAAGTTCCATAACTTGAGGAAAAGTTATGGAAAACTTTCAACTAATAAAAGAATGTAACTTTTTCTTTATTTTTAACATATGAAATTAATTAATGTTACACAATTTTTTTTATTTAATGAAGACACTCTTGAACCTCCATAACTTGAGGACAAGTTATGGAGTCACAAAACCATTTAATGAGGACAAGACTCTTCATTTTGTAACCTAGTACAACTTTTATGAGTTTTAAGAAACTTAAATGTGACTTTTCAAGTAACTTGAGGACAAGTTACAAAAACACATTTTATGAACTTCTTTTAGATTAATTTGGATTGAAAACATATTATCCCATAATTTTCTATTAATCTAAATCAACTCATAAGATCAAAATAATTAAAAAAAACTTTTAGATTCCATAACTTATGGAGTTTAATGTTTGTTTAATGATGAAACTTTTTATGTTCCATAACTTATGAACAAGTTATGGAATTCTTTAAAACATTAACACTAATTTTTGTAACTCCATAAAAAACTTTGAATCAATTTTTTTTAAACCTTTTTATATCCATTACTTATGGAGGTTTCAAAAAACTCTTTAGATCAAACTTTTAAAACTAATAAAATAATCATATTATTTTATCTTTTACTAAATTTGACCTAATTTAACTCATATAGAAAATGATTAAAATTTTACAAATAATTAGTTTTTCACAAAACAAGTAATTATCTTAAAATTTGACAAACGTCAATTTTTTTTCAACTTTGAAAGTAAAATATTTGCATCAATATAACTAAAAAACAACCTGGCTCTGATACCACTGTTGGGTTTTGAGCATTCTTACACTCCTAAGTGTACATGCAACCCTAAATACCTTGGATCTATGTTTTCTCTATTATACATGAAAATAAGATCTTTACAAGGCTTTAATCCTAACTAGCATATTATGAAGTTCTTATACTACAAAGTACTAGTTAGATAACATACCATTTGATGTAGCTTGATGTCTTCAAGCTTTAAGAGCTTAGCCCCAATAGTGTGGAAGCCTCAAGTGGAATCATAAATCACCAAAACACCTTGGAAGACTTTAGAGAATATGAATACTTGGTTCTCTTTAGTGAAATCGGATAGCCCTTCTTAGTGTACCCACACTAGTGCCAATTTCACCAACCAATGACATCTTTATATAGTATGGAGACTAGGGTTAAACCCATGACCTTTCATTTCATATGATCCATGGGTTAAACACTCCATGGACTATCCATGAATGCTTAACCCAACCTAAATGAACTTGGTCCCATTCCATATATATAAGAGTCCATATTTAATTAGTTCATTTTTGATCACTTAATTAATTCTAAATTAATTCTTGATCAATACTAATTAAATAATATGATTCCATATTAATATATTAGCACTTATAATATATTAATATTAATCATAAATATACTAATCTCAAAAGATTATCCATATAAATTGTGTCGGTGAAGTGCAACCCAAATGGACCATGCCGGGTCGGATCAAGTACATACCAAATATAGTTATGGACTTAGACATTAATCCAACAATAACGAGTTCAGCACGAACTTATGAATGTCCCTCCTCAAAATGCTCAAGTACCGGCTCATATGTGCCTGATCTGAAGACACGTGCTCAGGGAAAAACAACGCCCTCTCGTGAAACATCCTCGTAATTGCTGTCACAGACTCAATTCCCTATTTGAGGGACAAAAACTCTTGAGCTAAACGTTCCCTCTCCACAGGGGGAACATACTCATCTCGAAACATCGCAGTGAACCTCTCCCAGTTCATCGCGGTAAGCTTTGTCGTAGTGAAGTCCGCCGTCACAAACTTCCACCAGTCCTTCGCCCCCAGGCGAAGCAGGTTCAGTGCAAACCGAACCCTCCGATGCTCCAGACACGAGCAGGTATAAAAGCATCCCTCGATATCAGACTTCCACCTCATCGCAGCAATCGGAACATGCATCCCATCAAACTCCTGTGGCTTCGTGTTGCTGAACTCCCGGTACAGCAACGAGTCACCCCCTGAGGTCTAGCAGCAGCCACAACTGTAGTAGCTGCATCAGCCGCTACCTCAGTAACTGCTACGTATCTCTCATTGAATGTCTCAATCAGGGTGGTCTTGATAGACCCAAACATCTCCGGTATCTGTGCGCGGATAGCCGCAACCACCTCATCGTAGATCATCTGACGAAGCTCCTCATCACTCATGCCAACGGTCTCTGGTCTGTGGCGTGTTGCAACCATGATGTGTCTGAAATAAAACATAAATATATCAGAGACTCATTTGAGCATACTCACACTCGATAACTCAACCCTACTTGCTCCTTAGTACCCTAAGGATTCTTACTTGGACTGCGCATTGATCCGGTGTCTTCAGTAGTACGGGACCTATAATACCGTACACACCACATCAGTATTCACCCCAAATCCTCCACCTAGGATCCCAGATCACAAGTACTCTAATCTCACTATGCGTAGGCTACTCTCTAGCAGACCTCTCGTAAGCTCCTCATTGGTACCTACTCACACTTAAGCATCTCATAGCAGTAGTAATCTCCTACGCTAAGGCATCACAAATCAGGCCACCCTAGTCCTAATATGAATACCTAGCCTACTCTAGCATGGATAACATATCATATCATATCTCATAACACATAACGTAAGGGTATTTTAGGAAATCACCATTCAGGCGCTGGCTGATCGTACGCACTTGGTCTGTTCTACTGGTTTCAAAACCTTTTACTCATTTAGAAAATTTGTTTTATTGTGAAAAATTTCTCAAATCCTCAGTTTGAGTTCAGATACGCCCGAAGGTGCATCCGAATCCCTCAAACCAAGGCTTTGATACCTACTTGTAACAACGTGAATTTTTAAAACAATTTTTCATTTTAAACACATAATTCATTCATTAAGAAATCCTAAAATTCAATGTTTACATATCATCCAATAAAAACAAATCCCAAGATCTCAATACACAAAATCCCTCAGTGTGTACGAATCATGCAGGCGCTTCCCATGATCCTCGCTGGTACCTGAAACGCATATCACATAACACAGTAAGCATGAATGCTTAGTGAGTTCCACAAAATACCACATGCAACACATATGCTACTCGAGGCTACAACATGACCCTTTGGTCGATGTGTCTCAGTGGGACCCTCTAGTCCTGTAGCTCGTTGGACCCTATGGTCCGGTCTGTATCGTTGGACCCTTTGGTCCGGTCTATATCGTTGGACCCTCCGGTCTGGTCTGTACAAAACATAGCATACATATATCACAATGCACATAATCTCATACATATACATAGCACACAAGACCCTTCGGTAAGCATAAATGCTTAGTGAACTCCCCAACATTATGTTGACCATTTTCAAAATCATATGTATTCCTAGGAAACCTAGAAATGAAAGCTTGTATTTCTGGAGATCAAGTTATGAAGGCGCAATCATCTATAGATTAGTAATGCAATTTTATCTTGCAACGTACTCTTTAAGGCATTATAGTATTTTAATCTCATTTCATCAGTATTTACATTCACCATTTGTGTTACATTTTTGTAATGTTCAATGTATGTTTCTTAACTGTAATCCATGACAAAAAAAAAAAAAAACATCGTGCAAGCAAATGTTTCCGTTGGCGGTTAAGGGTATGATAGATTGGTATCAGAGCTATTGGTTATAGCGAACTAATATTTTCTTAGTAAATTACAACTATAGTCTAGGGCTTAAAGCTCATATTAGGTTTCTCTTCAAACCTAAAAGTAAAAGTATTATTATTATTATTATTATTATTATTATTATTATTATTATTATTATTATTATTTTTATTATTATTATTATTAATTATTATTATTATTATTATTATTATTATTATTATAATTATAATTATAATTATTATTATTATTATTATTATTATTATTATTATTATTATTAATTACCCTACTGATAAACTACTTAAGGGAAAGGTATCAAAAATGGTCTTATCCTCCGACTTTTCACATCTTACTGATTCTTACTTGATAGTCTTTGAAGTACAAAACAACAATTACTAATATACACAAAAAAACACAATATATAGAGTTATATGTATATAAAGTCAGACCTACAATGAGAACGCATATATAGACCCCCCTCCCAAAAAAAAACAATGCATGGTTATCGATCAAACACCTTATCTAAGTTGGTTGTACATGGGCCGAATCACAACTAAAGATAGACTAATCACCTATGTTTAATTATGGTTAGACCGATGAACAACTAAACTTAGATGTGGTGGCTGATAGACTAAAGTAGTTGGAAATTATAAAAGAATCAGGAAAGATGACAATTCAAAATCACAAATGAGAACATATAAGCATATCGATAACATAGTATAAATAAACGGTATACACGTCCAAATACAAAATACTACCAATAAACATATAACTAATCGTCACCCTCATCTTGATCCTATTGTGCCCAGAAGGACCATCCTCGTCACCGAACTATGGGAATGATGGATAATCGACCCTATGATAACGAAGTAAACTACCCATTGCACCAACCACCCACTACTTCCCTCTCTTAAGATCCAACTTCTCCATCATAATATATTGTTTCCCACTCTCCGGGACCTCGATGCGCTGAAACAGATAATGAAGATTGATTCCCTACTCAATTCCTAGATGTGTTGCCACCAGAGTACGTTGTGGTCGTTATTGTCTCTATGGCGCAATCTATGGCGCTACCTACTGAAGTGGAACAGCAAGATTATCATCCGAAATCATCCATGCCCTATCTACACCCCTCTCGATCACCCTTATCTTCTATAAATCCCTCAAAACCATGTCTTGAGAGGTGAGTGGAACCATCCATGTATATCGATACCAAAGGATGGGCCAACCTCCTAACAAAGTGACCTTGACATATATTTCTCTCAGCCGAGGATCAGATGGCCAAACACAATAAGAAAACAACAAGCATATATGTGAGGTTGATGTGAACCTCAAGAGTTATAAGTCACCATATATAGAATAAGTCACTGATTGGCACCTTGTGACTATCGCCACGGTGAAAAATAGTAGTAGAGATAAAAGGATAGAGCAACTAAAAGATAAGAGACCTAATGCTTTGCTCCTTGGCACGCCTAGCCACGTAAATCCCATTGACTTCCATCCACATATAATTCAACCTATATTATACTCAGTCGCCTGCAAAAGAATACAGCTCTCTAGATAAGGTGCAAAATGAGGGTTGTCTATCTCATCAGTAGTGTAAAAACCCAAGCAGACTCCCAACTTGATAATGTTGCAAGAACATGGCGCCCCTCCCACACAGAATGTAAATGCACATCGGTTACCCCAATCCCTGGAGTCGATGCCATACTAGAAGTAGAGAAGAACTCACAGTATAACTTCTAATAAATGATATCCCAGACCCCAATGATATGACACCATCCATGATGGTTGAATACCTTTTGATTGATATGACACCATCCATGATGGTTGAATTCCCTAGGGTTATTCTAGGGTTAATCAAAAGATATCCCAGACCCCAATGATATGACATACAATTAACAACTAAACCTAGAATAACCCTAGGGAATTTTGAAAATTACCAAGTAGGATTAGAGTTACATACCTTTTGATTAATATCGCAACTAATCAATACAAACTTCCTTTGAGTTCCTTAGAAAGAAAGGACCAAATCTTAGATGCCTCTAATGGCTTGTACCAAAAACCTAATAACTATAAAACTTAAGGAGATGGATGTTTAAACGATAATTCTGGCTATTGGAGGCTTGGGAAGAGAGTGGACGAAAACTAAAGACCCTAGAGTCCTATTTATAGTTGATAAGGAAGCCTTGGATAATCCTAGTTTTAATATAATAATAGTATCTCAAATATGACAATTATCTTACTCCTTAGTTATCAATAAGGAGAATTTTAGAAACCTTAAACACATAGCCAAAATAGCTAAGAGGGTTCTAGAATCCCTCTCTTTTTCAACTATTGAACAATTACAACTTAGTCTCTGTACTTCCACTTAATTCTAATTAACCCCAAAATTAGTTCCAATTAATTTCTAATTAATTTTATATTAATTATAACTATTTTAAATTAATATATTAATCATATAATATATTAATAAATCATTTATTTCAATTTCTAGTTAATTTATTAATCAAATAATAAGTTAGAAAATCAACGTCTTTCTCCAGAAGTCATTCTATTTAGTTACGGGTTATGAGGGAAACCCAAAAAGGACTTTGCTTTTATTTCAATAGTATACCAATTTAGTTATTGGCTTAGACACCGTAATCCAATAGTCTCCCACTTAGATAAGTCTGTTACTACAATTGCAAGTATAGACCTTGAAGTAAACAACAAATAGTTCTTTCCAAAGCTACAACCAAACTTTGATTCAAATCAGCCATCGACCCTAATATACGTGATAAGCTCTTCCTTTGTTCTTCAATATATCATTGGGACATGATACATGGATCATAATTAATCTCATTGCCCAATATTCTGTGTCTTGATTTCCTAATTTGTAAATACTTAATTGGACTTCAATTTGAAGATATCAATTAGTCCTGGCTGGGACCAACACTTATATAGTCAACATTAAATCATCGAGGGGCCAAAGAAATCGATTTTCCTATTAGGCAAAAGGAACGAATAAACTTTGACTACATAACTGTAACCTTTACTTACCAAATCGTATATGATACTATGTTTTATAACATTAAGTTACTAATGCGTTTAAATAATACTGATACATAACTGATTTATAAATTACAACTTATGTATCTCCATTTGAAGAATAGAAGATATTACAGTATTAAAATTACTTGTGACAAGATACATGAAGTAATCTCTAAGTGTGGGATTATCTAATACTTAAAATCTATATTTTCAAAGTCTTCATGAATATTGTAGCAATTCCAATTGCAATGTCAAACCTCAATTGACAATCTACAATCAATTCAGGACAGTCTGGATTCACTAGTTACTTCCAAAATTATGAACGAATGTGTAAGTTTGAATAATTAAATTAGTTGGGAAGTATAAACATGAAAAAACACAAGAATAAATAAATGAATAAGGCAGGATGATACTCATAAATAATTCTATATTCTTAATTTACCAAAACCATTACATTTATTTTGTTATAAATTTCAAAGTATCACCTAAAAACTAAAACTAATATCGTCTCTTAAGCTTATGCTCCTAGCATGATGGTAATGTTTGACTCTACTCAGGGCCTTTGTAAAAGGATCTACAATATTTTCCTCTGATGATTCTCTCTTCATCAAAAGGTGTCCTTCTTCTACCCGATGTCAAATATAATGATACTTTCTGTCAATATGCTTGGATCTCCCATGACCCTTTGGTTTTTTTTGTTAAATCAAATGAGCATTCATTATCACAGAAAAGTTCCATTGGTTCCTAAATAGTTGGGACAACTCAAATATCTCCAATAAAGTTCTTCAACCAAGCTGCTTACTTCGATGCCTTACTCCCTGTAGTGTACTCTGACTAAATGGTGGAATCAACCACCGTGTCTTGCTTGGAACTTTTCCAAGTAACCGCTCCAACATTTAATAGGAACACCCAACCATACTATGAAAAAAAGTTGTCCCGGTCTGTTTGAAAGTTGGTGTCACTATAACTAATCACTCTCAACGTACCATTGCCTCTATTAACTAGGAACATGTCTTTTGTTCATCGTAGATACTTAAGTATATTTTTCACAAAAATCCAATGGGCTCTGCCATGATTTCCATGAAATCGACTAACCATGCTCAAAGTATAAGACACATCATGGCGAGTACATATAATTGCATACATGATCAATCCTATAGCCGAAGCATATAGGACTCGACTCATTTTAGTTATCTATTCATCAGTACTGTGAATTTGAGTCTTACTCAACTTGATGTACTATGAATAGGCAATTGTCCTTTTTTTGAATTCTCCATACTAAAACGATTTAGTACTTTATCCAAATATATATTATGGCTAAGACTAATTAGACGATTGTTTCTATCCCAATGAATTCTTATTCCCAGAATATAGGCCCCTTCCCTTAGATCCTTAATAAAAACACTTTCCAATCCAAGACTTAACTTCTTGCAAATTTGGAATGTTATTTCCTATAAGGAGTATGTCATCAACATGCAACACTAGGAAGGTCACTATACTCCCACTATCTTTGACATATATACAGGAATCATATTTGCTTCTAGAGAAGCCAAACTCTTTGACTTTCTAATGGAACTAAAGATTCCCACTGCGAGATGCTTGTTTCAATCTATAAATGGATTTCTAAGATTACACGCTCTATTAGGAAATTTGGCACGTATAAAAGCCTCTGGTTGACTCATGTAAACGTCCTCAATCAACTTCCCACTAAGGAAGCAGTTCTAACATCCATCTACCAAATTTCATAATCATGAAATGCAGCTGTAGGAAGCATAATCTTGACAGACTTTATCTTAGCTACTGGTGAAAATGTCTCATCATATTCAATTCCTTAGGTTTGAGTAAAGACCTCTACATCCAGCCTAGCTTTGAATGTTTGTACTTTTCCATCCATGTCGGTCTTCTTCTTGAAGATCCATTTGCACTTGACTATCATTTGACTAGGTACATGATCAACCAAGTTCAACACTTAGATATCATACATGGGTTGAATCTCATTCTCCATTGCCTCCTTCTATTTAGAAGCCTCAGGGCCCGCCATTGCTTCCTTGTAGTTAGCAGGCTCATCCAAATTTATTAGTGTACAATCACTAAAAAATGTTTCACCATATGTGGTTATACAGAAACCATAAAACTGAGGTCGATCGTGTAGTGTTGGTGTTCCAGGTTTTTTTTTTCATTTTAGGATTGATTCCTTAAAAAGATTGCAAAATTGGTCCCTACGTTGGGGATACAAGATGGGTACACTGGGCGTAGGTCTTTAAATAACCCACGGAGGAAAAGATCTCAATCATGGAGGATAAGATCTCATCATGGAGATTAAGGGCTACATAAGAGGTATGTTTTTTTCCTTATCTTTTGTGTTTCATAAGGTAGTTGTAATTTGTATGAAGCCAATGATCCTAGGGTGCATGTACACTAAGGTATATAATAGCTTTATTTTTCCACTATCTATGTTTAAGTGTTTATGATGCGAAGAATACCCAACAACGGTATCAAAGACATTGGTTCATAATTACTAGCATACTTAAACCATATTTTCCATAAATGCTTGCTTGAAATTGAATGAAAGAAGAAAAATTGAAAAATTCATAATTGAGAAACCTTTTAATCATAGCTCACAACGTGAGAGTTTACTTCTTACGACGTGAGTCTGCCAAATAAGGATTTCCCTTTTCTTTTTACTTTTCAAATTTTAAGATCTATTAATTATTGAGAAATACCAAATTTAAATGTTTTAAATCTATAAAAATTAATAATTATTTTTTAAACATGATTATTTGAATTTGAATATTTATTTAGTATTTAAATAGTGAATTTAAATATTTAATATTCTTTGTAATAGAGATTTATAAATTTAAATATTAACCCCTCATGAATTATTAGTTATTATATTGCTTCATCACAATTAATTACAATTAATAACAGACAACTAATTTAAAGAGTTTTAAATATACCTCTTATATATATATATATATATATATATATATATATATATATATATATATATATATATATATATTGTGTCTATTATATGTATAAGAAAGTTACAACATGCGTCCTCGCATGTTTAAATACTGACATTGTTAGTCTTACCATGACTAGGATCATACATTCTGATACAGGGGCTTAAGGAGGTTTCTATGATTCATAATGAGGTTGGTTTTTAATATGATTCATGCTTACCACCCTTACTTCCGTATTGCATTTTGAGATGTGGAGTTATCGAAAGTGTTTGATATTGATAATGGTCAATCTAAAAGTATTATCAATACAAGTATAAAACAAAATACCATTTTATTAATGGAATATAAAGATCATGTTATCCATTAAAAGTATACATTCTCTGTATATTTATGTTGATGGAGCTCTTGTGGTTAACTACCACATCAATCTAGAGTATAGTTGAGAATGATGTGGAACTCGCGAATCTCATGCGTAACTTGACTCAGGGACCATGCGATTTTGCATGGTTAGTTCACAATCTATTAAAATGTGAAACTTATTTATCCATACAATTTGCACATTCTCTTTATAGCTTATTGACAGAGTTCGTGTGGTTAACAAACACGTCAATTTGAGAGTATAAGTAAAGAATGATGTGGAACTCTCGGATCTCAAGCTTAAGTTGAGTCGGGGACCACATGGTTTTGTATGGATGATTCACCATCTGTTCAATGATCTACGACAACCCCTTCATTGAATTTAAGAAGAAAATATTTCGATATTAACATGCCATTGACAGTTAATGAATCTCAAAGATGTAGACATATCGTTGTGATCAAAATTAGAAAAGGTATTTGCCTACCTATATAACTTTATCGCGTGATTACAACATCCCTTTACACATCATGAAGCCAAATATGGATTCTATCCTTATTAAATAATTTTATTTAGGGTTATTGTTATCTAAGTAAAACAAACTATAATGGAAATTAATATAGAATGATGTTTATAACCATATTTAACAGCCGTTTATTTATTTAATAAATTAATGATTATATAATAGCCCTAAAATCAATAATTATATAGAAAGGTGTTGGTCTCGAGGAGCTAATTGTTATAATTTTCGAGATTGGGGGTCAAAATGTATGTTTCAGATCTATTTTGTAAGTATTTATGAAGGCAGAGACTAAATGGTAACTTCTAGGACTTCATACGAAGAGATTTTGGGGCTAAGGGGCTGTTGGGTAAATTAGGGATCGAATTTTGTGAGGAATTATGGAAGCAGGGGTGAAATTGGTAAATTTTGTACCTAAGTTGTAGGATTTTTAAGGCTAGGATTTAATGAGTAAATATGGGATTTATTTTGAAAAAAGATCATATGGGGAGGGACTATAATGGTTAAATGGGAAAAATTGAACATGGACACAGGACAACTACTATCACCCACACTTAAACCATGTATACATGCATCCTAAATCACGTAAAACCCTAACCCTAAGGGTTATGCCTCCAACAACCACCTCCACTCTCTTAACCAAGTCCGACACAACACTACCTTATGCCCCCTTCGTCGCCGACATTGTTACCACCCAACTCCAACCCGTTTCCGACCAACAACGAAGGAAAGCAACCATGGGATGGCCGCCACCCTCATCTCCTTTCCTCTGCTGCTTGCGACCTTGCTGTCGGATGCCTTGCACGAATGAATAACCACCGAGAGCGACTTCCAGGTGGAGTTTATCCTACTCCATCTTCAGCCAACATCGCCGACGTTGCTAGGGTTGTCCAACGTCGTCGCTTTCTAGCCGGTATCAATGTTGCAGCCACCATTTCCCTTTTGTATTCCGACCGGATGAATTTCCAAGCAACACCAAAATGGTAGAAAACGGCTTCGGGGCTAGATGATTCCCTTCTCAGACTCAACGTCACCACCTTTCTTCTTCTTTGTTCCTTGGTGCAACGTCTCAGCCACGACTGTCGCCGCTGCAGCTCCGCGCGGCTGCCTTTGTGCTCCAGTTGCCACCTGCCACCAGAAGTCGCTAAGGTAGGTGCTTGTTTAGTGATGAACTCGTGTTTGTAGGCTGCTGGTTCACCGTGAAATGCTTAGGAATGCTCGTTTCGCCGAAAAATACTCTAGAAAACCACCATGACTGCCAACCATGGTGGTTGCCGCCATACGCCTCCACCGACCACCATTAGGTGGTTGTATGTGTGTATATATATATTTTGTTTAGTGTACTGTGTGTGCATTTATTTTGGTACTTACTTTGTTAATTGTAAAAAAATGATATAATGGAAAGAAATTGAATACCACAACCTTAGGCTGGTGGCTGCTGCCACCGGCCGTCGTGTCGGGTGGCGGTGTGCTTAGTTGTGTTGAGATTGCTTGTTGGATGTTAGACAAAGGACTAAAACCCTAATGGGCCTATTAAACCCTAATGGACCCAATGAAACCCTAATGGACCAAAAAGCCCAAACATGGGACTAATTAGTGTAATAAACCCTAATTAGCCTAAGGAATGGGCTTAAGGACTTGGTTTTGGGCCTATTGGGCTAAGATGGGATCGGAAACCCTAATTAGGGTTTAGAAAACCCTAATACCAGATTTGTGGGCTTAGACTTATCGGGACCCACATTTGGGCCATTGGAACGGAATTGTGTATTAAGCCTAATCACACGATATGATTTTATTTAGAAGAGTGATGGACTTAATGGATTAAGTCCTTAATGGGTTAAGTGAGAAACACTTAATCCTAGTTGTTATTTTATGAGAAACCCTAATTTGGGGATTTGATCGGGACCCACACTTGAATTATTCACTAAACTTAATATATTAATTAATAATCAGTTGTAATCAACCTAAAGCATTATCGGACTTGATGGATTAAGTCCTTAATGGGTTAAGTAGAAACACTTAACCCTAATCATCATTTCATGTAAGAAACCCTAATTTTTAATTGGGCCTTGAGTTGGGCCTTTCTATTGGGCTTTGGTAATTGGGTTATTAATGGGCCATCCAAGAACAATCATATGGACTATAATAATTTAATGGTCTTTAGGGTAAGGCCCATGTGAAGGTTTGGGCCCAATTTGGAAAATTAGGCCATAGATGGGCCTTCATGATTATGCGATCTTGGGCCATTAGAATGTCGAATGTTGGACTGGACTAAATGGTTGGGCCTTATGGTAAGACCATTTAAAGGTTTGGGCCTAATTTAAAAAATTAGGCTATGTGTTGGGCTTTGACCCATAGTTTGACTTTTGGGCCTTTCGATTGGGCCTTGTGCTTGTATCAAGCCCAGAGGGGGTAATGTAGCTCGTTACTCCAAAAATTTATGGTTATGTGTTGGGACCTAATTACTAATTGGGTGTTATTTTGGTGTTGACAGTTCGGGAATCTGTCATCCTGCAGTTGGGGTTGAGTCTGCGGGACTTCAGTAGTGTGGGGTTATGTCTTCAGGACTTCAACAGTGTGAGGTGAGTTACCTTCCAGTGGCTGTGGGTCTATAGCCACAATGCCGACCCACCAGTAGGAGTTGTTTGTTAGATGATTGTCTTTGTGATAATTATCTAGTATGTTGCTATCTATTATGATTATGTGCCAGTATGCTATGATGTTATATGTTATGTGATAGGAGGGGGTAGGTTAGACCCCAGTATTGGTCGAAAGGACCAAAAGAGTAGTTAGTACCTAGTTACATTAGACAATTTATGATATATGTGTTATGTTATTATGTGGTAGGGGTAGGGGTGAAATAGTCCCCGGTTACCGGTTAAAAGATACCAAAGGGGAGGCCAGCACCCAGATATGCTAAGCAGTTACCGGTTGAAAGATACCAAAGGGGAGGCCAGCACCTAGATATGCTAGGCAGTTACCAACTGAAAGATAACGAAGGGGAATCCATCACACAAATAAAACATTTGCATCAATATAACAGAAAACAACCCAAGGCTCTGATACCACTGTTGGGTTTTGATCATTCTAACACTCCTATGGTGTACATGCAACCCTAAATACCTTGGATCTATGTTTTCTCTATTGTACATGCAAATATATATTCTTTGGTATTACCCTATCTAACATACAATCTTTGAAACTTGGGTAATAAAACAAGTTAGAAGACATACCTTGTTGATGTATCTTGTCTTCATGAAGCTTGAGTGCCTAGTGCCCCAAGTGTGACACCTCAAATGGTTCACACAACACCATGAACACTTGGAATAACCTTGAGAATAAGGATACTTTGGTTCTCTCTAGTGAAATCGGCTAGCCCTCTTAGTGTACCCACACTAGTGCCAATTTCACCAACCAAGGATATGTTTATATACTGTGGACACTAGGGTTAGGCCCATGACCTTTAATTTCATATTATCCATGGGTTAAACTGTTGGATTAATGTCTAAGTCAGTAACCGTATTTGGTATATACTTGACCCGAGTGTGCATGGTCCTTTTAGGTTGCCTTCACCAAAGCAACTTGACAAGGTAATTTGATATGAGAGAGGAGATATTATGATTTATTAATATATTATAAGAATAATATATTAAAGGAGAAATCATATTTATTTGATTAGTATTAGTCATAAATTAATTAGGAATTGATTTGGTGACTAAAAGAGACAAATTAAATAAAGGGGTATAAACTGTCAATTGTGTGATAGTTGAGTTTTGGGCTAGGAAACCTAATGGACTAAGGGGGAACGAAATTATGATGAAGGATCATCATATTTTCGTCCAAGGCCTCATTCCATAAGGTTTCTTGGGCTGCTTGGTGGCTAAGCTGTCCATTAGGGTTTTGACTGAAACCCTAGCACCCTATAGTATAAATACATACCCTATGCTTCAATTTAAGGCCACTTGATTCCAAGGGAACCCTAGGGCCGAAATTAGCATCATTCCCTTCTCTCTCTTAGTTGCCTTCTTGCTTCAAGGTGTTTGTGAGCCATTAGAGGCACTACAATTGTGGTGCTTGCTTTCAAGAGTTCTAGAGAGTTCAAGAGATCAAGGAAACTAGTTGTTATTGCTATATAACAACAAAGGTATGTTTTCTACACTTCTATGTAAATTTCGAAAATGATAGAAGCATGCTAGGGTTTATTTTGTGTTCATAAAGTTGTATGTCTTATAGTGAAAACATAGATCCAAGATAGGGTTGCATGCACACATAGGATTGTTTGTATAAAACCTAACAGTGGTATCAGAGCCATTGGTTTTTTGTTTTCAATTGGATTTGATGCATATTATGAACTTGACAAATTAGGGTTTATGGCAAGTAAACCCTAAGGCTTGGTGATTTTCGCAAATTAGGGTTGCCAAACCCTAGTTGGCGATTTTTGATAGGGTTCTTGAAACCTTTTTGCCTAGCCTCCAAATTTCGAAATTAGGGTTATGAAACCCTAGGGATTTCGAAAATCCCTTGTCCCCAAGATAAGATCCCAAGATTTTAGGGATATGGATAATACTATCTTTGTGATTATCAATTTAATTGTTTAAACTAGATAATTGAAGATCTTGTATTATCCTTTCCATATATTTAAAAATAAAAAGGATTAAATAAATTAATAGTTTAATTTTATGATAATCCCTAAAGATTTAATATTTCAAATTAATTGTTTGATTTTGATAATTATTAAATCAAAGATTTTTGGTGTTTAAAATTTTAAATTAAATAGCCTTAATTCCGAAAATTTTAAATACACATTAAGATACTAGTATTTTTGAAATGTTTTAAAATACACCCTTATACAATTATGATATTATAAGATTAATTATTATATATGTATAAGAATAAGCTAGTCTTATCGCTAGTAGGCCTCATTCACGAAGCCAGTCTATAAGGTGGGTATAAGGTTGCTGCCTATAAAATGGTGCTTAATGGATGTACACTCACATCTACTGCTTGCTTGACTGGTGGACGGTCGTTAGCCGAACGGATAGGATAGGGCGCTTAATTCCTCATTAAAAGTATAATGGAAATATTAAAGTAACTATATTGTTTTACAAATTCCCACTCTTAGTTACTTTAGGGTAAAATGTGAAAATGATGCTAATCCATGGAATTACACTTCGTACCCTTGTCAAACGTTGATGGAGTGCGTGTGGTTAACCGGCACATCAATTTGGGGATGACATTGGTAGCGAAGGGTGACTCGATGTTTGTCATAGATCAATGGAGCGTGTGTGGTTCACCGGCACATTGATTAGGTGATAAAGACATTGAGTGCACCGCGTTGATTCGCATGGTTATTCACAAATTTGTTTGCGATCCTCGGCATCCCAGTCGCAAATTTGAAATGCATATCGAGATTTAAACATGCCATTGAAAAGTTCAATGAATCTCAAAGATCTAGGAGTTTTCAATACATTTAAAACCTAAATTGCTTTTTCGTTTTTCATGGTGAGAATTACTGAATCGTCATTCACTTACCTTCAAATTATTTACTTTTAGAGTACGACATCCCTTTCTAAGTTGTAAATAATGTTGTTGGATCCTAGCCCTAATTACTCATTTGGGTGTTTAATTAGGGATTCATTTCTAATCAAACTTTGTTCCTTTTCAGATGTCAACAAACAACAACAACAACGCTTCTGGGTCATTCTCGTTGATTAACTTGTGTCAGAAAGTGACATTTGATGGTTCAAACTTCACCGAGTGGATGAGGTATATCCGCATGATCACACGCTACGAGGACAAAGAATATGTCCTCGATGAAAAGCTTGAGAAGATCATCCCAGATGTTGCTACTCCTAAGGAATTGGCCGCCTTTGAGGCCTACGAGCGTGATGCCACGAAAGTTCACTGCATCATGCTGGCCACCATGAACCCCGAACTCCAAAAGTCCTATGAGGACATGTATCCATATGAAATGCATCAGGATTTGCTGGAAAGGTATCACCAGAGCGCGAGGCAAGAGCGTTATGAGATCATTACTAACATGATCACCGCTAAGATGGGGAGTGGAGAATCCCTAACCTCTCATTTGCAGAAAATGCAGAGGTATGTTGATCGTCTTCTCAAACTTAATGTTAAGTTTGATGAGGATTTGGCTATCGACATAATCCTCCACTCCTTGCCCTCCTGCTACAATCAGTTTAGGATGACCTACCATATGAATAAAGAGGAGGTCTCCTTGAGCAAGCTCCAAGGACTCTTGAGGACTGCTGAGAGCAACCTCAAAGACAAATCCGTTGCACTGTCCCCTGCTGTGGCCGCTCCTGTGATGGCGATAAGTCAAGGAAAGGGTAAAAAGAGGAAGGCTCCATGTAAGAGCCACCATAAGGGGAAACCCCGTGATGGTTCGTCCTCAAGTGGGACCAAAGTAGGCCCCGCTAGACCCTCTTCCGATCCTAAAGAAGCAGAGTGCTTCTATTGCCACCAAAAGGGCCATTGGAAGCGAAGCTGCCCACAATATCTGCAGGACATAAAAGATGGGAAGATCAAGCCCACATTTGCTGGTATGTATTCTATTAAATCTAATAACTCATCATTTGCTACTTCATGGGTTCTTGATACAGGATGTGGTTACCACATTTGTTCTGATTTGCAGGGCCTAAAAAGAAGTAGGGAAATGGAGCATGGGAAGATGAACCTGATTATGGGAAACAGAAGATCATCGCCTGTGACCAAAGTCGGTGTTTATTCTTTAGTGTTGAGAAATGGGTTAGGAATAGATTTAGAGAATTGCTGTTATTCGCCAGATATGGCAAGAAACATTATTTCTTTTCACGGGTTGTTTAGACAAGGTTTCAGATATTCTTTTGATAATAGTAATGGTTCTATTAATGTTTATTTGAATGGTGTCTTTTATTTCAATGCATTACCTTGTAATGGGATTTATGAATCTGTGATGATTGTTGATAATTTCGGAAATAATGTTTTGAATATTGATTCGTCTACTAGTCTAGACAAAGTATGCTTGTGGCACTGTCACCTTGGCCATGTCAACAAGAAACGCATAGCCCAACTCCAAAAGGATGGAGTGTTGGAGTCATTCGACCTTAGGGACGATGATACGTGTGAATCTTGTTTACTTGGGAAGATGACCAAGTCACCCTTTACTGGCACTTGTGAAAGGGGTGAGGGTTTATTGGATCTCATACACACTGATGTGTGTGGGCCCTTTAGATCCACCACAAGGGATGCTTGCCGCTTCTACATGACTTTTACAGATGATTATAGCAGATATGGATATATCTACTTGATCAAGCAAAAGTCGGAAACCTTTGAAAAGTTCAAAGAGTTTAAGAGTGAAGTGGAGAATCAGCTGGGCAGGAAAATCAAGATGCTTCGGTCAGACTGAGGAGGAGAGTACCTAAGTCTTGAGTTTCACGACTATCTAAAAGAATGTGGAATCGTTTCGCAATTGACGCCTCCAAGAATGCCACAATTGAACGGTGTGGCTGAGAGACGTAATCGGACCTTGTTGGACATGGTTCGATCTATGATGAGTCGGACTTCGTTACCAATAGCTTTCTGGGGGTATACCTTAGAGACTGCCGCCCGTATACTTAACTTAGTTCCCACTAAGAAGGTTTCCAAGACTCCTCACGAGATGTGGACAGGGAAGGCTCCCTCGTTGGCACATATTAAGGTTTGGGGTTGTGAGGCTTTCGTACGACGAGAGACTCACGACAAACTTGAACCTCGTAGTGAGAAGTGTTATTTCATCGGCTATCCACAGAAGTCTTTTGGCTACCTTTTCTATAGACCGAGTGACAATGTTGTCTTCATTGCTAGAAGAGGAGTTTTCCGAGAAAAGGAATTGATAGGCCAAGAAGACAGTGGGAGGCAAATTGAACTTGAAGAAATTCAAGATCAAAGCGATGAAGGAACCTCTGACACTGGCACTCAACTTGAGGAGGAAACTCCTGTTGAACCTGTTGACGTGTCCTTACCTCTTCGACGTTCCTCTAGGGCTAGTGTTCCACCCCAGTTTTATGGTTTTCATATTACTACTGAAGGGGATACGTTTATTAGTGATAGTACACTAGTAAATTTGGATGAACCTAGCAACTATAAGGAAGCCATGGCAGGCCCAGAGTCTGCAAAATGGAAAGAGGTTATGGACAGCGAGATTCAGTCCATGTACGACAACCAAGTTTGGAATTTGGTTGATAATGTACCAGGTCGTAAGACAGTCAGGTGCAAGTGAATCTTCAAGAAGAAGACGGACATGGATGGGAAAGTGCATACTTATAAAGCGCGATTGGTTGCGAAGGGCTTTACTCAAACTCCCGGAGTTGACTATGATGAGACCTTCTCACCAGTTGCGAAGATAAAGTCTATTAGGGTGATGCTTGCCATAGCTGCGTTTCATGATTATGAAATATGGCAGATGGACGTAAAGACCGCTTTCCTTAACGGAAAGTTGGCTGAGGATGTCTACATGAATCAGCCAGAGGGTTTTGTCGATGTGAAGCATCCGAATAGAGTATGCAAGCTTGAGAGATCTATTTATGGATTGAAACAAGCATCTCGCAGATGGAATCTTTGTTTTGATGAGAAGGTTAAAGAGTTTGGCTTTCTGCGAAGCGAAGATGAATCTTGTGTGTATGTCAAAGCCAGTGGGAGTATAATAAGCTTTCTCGTATTGTATGTCGACGACATACTACTCATAGGAAACGATGTCCCAACCTTGCAGGAGGTCAAGTCCTGGCTTGGGAAATGTTTCGCTATGAAGGACCTCGGAGAAGCTGCTTATATTCTGGGAATAAGAATAGTAAGAAACAGGGAAAAGAGACTGATAGGACTCAGTCAGGATACATACTTAGAAAAGGTGCTAAAGCGTTTTAGTATGGAAAATTCCAAGAAAGGGGAGTTGTCAATCCAAAGCAATACCAAGCTGAGTAAGACTCAGAGCCCGAGTACAGAGACAGAGATAGCTGATATGAGCCGAGTACCTTACGCTTCCGCAGTAGGCTCTATCATGTACGCTATGACTTGTACTCGCCCTGATGTGGCCTTCGCTTTAAGCATGGTCAGCAGATATCAGGGGAATCCTGGTAGAGCACATTGGATTGCAGTTAAGAATATTCTTAAGTACCTTCGGAGGACCAAGGAATGGTTTCCAGTCCTCGGTGGGAGTGATGACTTAAGGGTACGAGGGTACAGTGATGCTAGTTTTCAGACGGATCGGGATAACTTCCGATCGCAGTCGGGCTGGGTCTTTACCCTAAATGGAGGAGCAGTGACTTGGAAAAGTTCCAAACAAGAGACCGTAGCTGATTCAACGTGCGAATCAGAGTATATTGCGGCGAGCGAAGCGTCAAAGGAGGCTATATGGTTGAAGAACTTCATTGGAGACCTTGGAGTTGTGCCATCCATAAAGGAGCCCATGGAAATTTTCTGTGATAATGAAGGAGCGGTTTCCTTAACCAAGGAACCAAGGGATCATGGCAGATCTCGACATATCGACAGGAAATACCATTTTATTAGACATCGGGTAGAAGAGGGACTCCTCGTTGTGAAGAGGGTATCGTCAGAAGATAACCCAGCAGATCCCCTTACGAAGGGACTGAGTAGGGTCAAGCATTTTCAGCACGCTAGGAGCGTAGGGCTGAAGGACGATATTAGTTCAGATTAGATAGATAGGAAACTTGTAATAGATAAAGTCATACTCAACAATTGATGATTAAATAAAAGTGTGTTATTTATAAGAAAGTTTCTATCATGTGTTGATTATTTATCTATTTTTCTGATTTTTGCATGTTTTGACTTCCTGAATAATGAGATTATTCGAACAGTCCACAATCGCTCATATGTTGGAAGTAGATATGAAGAAAGATTGTCATAAATTTGTTTGTAGATTGTCTGAAAAGTTTTAGACATAGCAAAGGTTTGCTACAAAGTTTATGAGTGCTTATGAAATTAGTATTGAGCATTGGAACAGACCCACACTTGCTGGTATTACTTCATGAATGTCATCACAAGTGATCGCAAGATGATAATATCATATAATCTTTAAACCTAGAGATATGGTTATTGTTTGCTGGTTGATTATACATTGATAATGCGAAAACGCATCAGTAACTTGATGTCATAAAACGCATTATTGTGTATGGTTTAACTGGTAAATGATAAAGGCATATTAGTCGACGTTTTTCTGTTCCTTTTATTCTATGAGGATAAAAGCGATATCTCGGCCACTTGATGATTTGGTTTGACTTATGTGCCGGGCCCGGTCAAGATGAAGTTGATGTGTTCAACTGAGTTCTATGTCGAACGAATCAGAGATCAAGAAATAAAATGCTAGACAATAATTATTGTTAGCATGATATCTAGAATAGAGGATTATACGATCCCTTATCTAAAGGACAAGTTATTTGTCAAAGTTGACAGCGGCTATTGAAAGCTACGATTGCTATCGGGTACGGAAGTAATACGTGAGATATAGTTACTAGACTTATCCAAGTGGGAGACTGTTGGATTAATGTCTAAGTCAGTAACCGTATTTGGTATATACTTGACCCGAGTGTGCATGGTCCTTTTGGGTTGCCTTCACCAAAGCAACTTGACAAGGTAATTTGATATGAGAGAGGAGATATTATGATTTATTAATATATTATAAGAATAATATATTAAAGGAGAAATCATATTTATTTGATTAGTATTAGTCATAAATTAATTAGGAATTAATTTGGTGACTAAAAGAGACAAATTAAATAAAGGGGTAGAAACTGTAAATTGTGTGATAGTTGAGTTTTGGGCTAGGAAACCTAATGGACTAAGGGGGAACGAAATTATGATGAAGGATCATCATATTTTCGTCCAAGGCCTCATTCCATAAGGTTTCTTGGGCTGCTTGGTGGCTAAGCTGTCCATTAGGGTTTTGACTGAAACCCTAGCACCCTATAGTATAAATACATACCCTATGCTTCAATTTAAGGCCACTTGATTCCAAGGGAACCCTAGGGCCGAAATTAGCATCATTCCCTTCTCTCTCTTAGTTGCCTTCTTGCTTCAAGGTGTTTGTGAGCCATTAGAGGCACTACAATTGTGGTGCTTGCTTTCAAGAGTTCTAGAGAGTTCAAGAGATCAAGGAAACTAGTTGTTATTGCTATATAACAACAAAGGTATGTTTTCTACACTTCTATGTAAATTTCAAAAATTATAGAAGCATGCTAGGGTTTATTTTGTGTTCATAAAGTTGTATGTCTTATAGTGAAAACATAGATCCAAGATAGGGTTGCATGCACACATAGGATTGTTTGTATAAAACCTAACATAAACACTCCATGGACTATCCATGAAAGCTTAGCCCAACCTAAATGAACTTGGCCCACCACACATATATATCTAAGAGTCCATATTTAATTAGTCCCTTTTGATCACTTAATTAATTATAAATTAATTCTTGATCAATACTAATTAAATAATATGATTATATATTAATATATTATAACTTATAATATATTAATATATATCACTAGTATCCTTTTTTCTCATCTTGTCTATCCAATTGTCCCGATGCCATGCAACCCAAATGGACCATGCTGGGTCGGGTCAAGTCTTACCAATTATAGTTATCGACTTAGACCTTGTCGATAAACTCTGACCTTTGTCAATGACTTGTCCATTAGATAAGGGATCATATATTCCTCCATTCTAGATATCATATGAACTGAGACATGGATTATAAATCATTCTCTCTGTCCATTTGTTGTTTCCCAATTTCCGATTCATGACGACTGATTAAACAAATCAAATCAGTCATGGCTTGGCCAAGCACTCACATGTGTCATCATTAAATCATCGAGGGGCCCACATATATGCTTTTATCCCGAAGGTAAAAGGAATGGATAAACTTCGACTCATATGGCTTGTTCTACTACTTGTTGAATCATACACAAAGGCACGTTTTATAACATCGAGTTACCAATGCGTTTTCATGCAATCAATGTATAACCAACTCATAGTAACAACTCATATCTCTAGGTTTGAAGAATATAAGATATTATCGTCTCATGATCACTCGTGATAAAATCCATGAAGTGATTCCAATGAGCGCGGGTTGAATCCAATACTCAGAACTTATGAGCACTCACGAGTGTCGTAGCCCTACTTTGTCCAACATCTTAGACCTCTACAAGCCAACCCATGACAGTCTTGATTCATATCTACTTCCAACATATGACCGACTGTGGATGGTTTGAATAACTTAGTCATTCGGGAAGAATGACGTAGTTTATTTTGGAAGTCAAAACATGCACAATGAAACACAAGAATAATTGAATATGATATGGTATCAAAACCTATGAATATATAAAACACCTTTTCTTTATCACCATACTGATTACTCATTATTCATTGTATCGGTTTTATCAACTTTATACTTGAATCAAAGACACTAGTTGTCACATGCTCCAAGCATGTACACTATTTTTTTTCTATGAAATAGCTTTGCCATACACCAAGTATGCACTCTATGTTTGTCTATGATCCTTTCTTTGTGAAATAAACCAATTGAGCAAACTTTCAATGATTCTAATTTCACACTCCCAAATCGAAATCTGTTAGATTTTAAACTTAAAAACACTACCCTCTTGCAATGAATGTGTACAAAGTTACAAAGACTTGTCAACAACCATTACAGGGTATTCCAATGAATACCTACTCCATGGACACAAAGCCTTATGTTCAAAGTATGTATTGCTTTGAACATGCTTCTTGCACTAAGTTTTGCTAATCTTACACATACTGCTTTTATCTACGGAGACAACTCCATATTCCCATTTTGACTGTCATTTCTGAACAAGAGTTGCCTCTTTTAAGAATATATCAATATGGTTCTTCCAAATATTAACAATATACTTCCAACTGTCCCTGAGCAACCAATCTTTGGTAAACCTTAGATTTTCTTCGACAATTGCTTAATCATTGTAGTCATATCCAATTCTAGACCTTTTCCCTCTTAATGCCCCAGACATTTGGAAAATTTAGAAAGGACAAATATTATAGCACATGTAATCGATCTTGTACCCAAAAGAAATGGGACACGATTCATGATGTCTCACATAAAGACATGATTCTAAACCAGTATTTTGCTACAATATTTTTTATTTGCCATGTTCTTAAAATTTGACTATGAAGAGGGATGCCGTAATCATAATCGAATTTTAGAACACAAATAATAGACCCATATAGAGAACTTCCTTATGTTGATCCATTCCAACACAACATCATATATATTCTTGACTAAATATGATTAAAACCTCAATCTAAGCTTTTAGAATTGAAATGAAGTATAATTTCCTCTCCCTTAATTAATAGCAAAACAACATTTTCAACCCCTACGACTCCACGAATTGAAACTTTTATTTTCTATAATTAACAATGCTAACTTGCAACTTTTATCATAATTATCATGTTCCCACTAACATGATGATTATTAGCATAACACTTATGCTCCCACTAGCTTTGATATGTACTCAGAAATCAACTGGACTTCTAGAAATCAATAATTTATTGACTTTCTTACCAAAGTTCAGATTTCTGAGATGAGATTGCCTTGATAAGACTTTATCAAAATCATACACCTTATCTTAGATAGCTCACAGGTGTGTCTAAGCAATTTTAGAACTATGAAAAGGGATGCCATAATCATACTCTCAATTTTTTAGACCTTCGATATCTGCTTCAAATCTACTTAGTGGAAGTGTTTCCTCACCATCATTTTCATGAATCGAAGAGAAACCTTATGTCCTTTAGATTTTATGGTGTATGAGTTCTTATCCATGTGAATTTTTCAAAACCATAATTACAAGACACGGTTAATGACAAATCCAAACCCATATAGATTGAACTTGTGCAGCCTTAACTTCTTGCCACATGGCAGTACAAGGGCCTGCCATTGCTTCCAAGTTGTTATGCAACCAATTATGAACTCTAAGAACTCATATGCAAAGCCAACTTTAACTGGAATGGGCGCAAAAATAGAAATGTGTCAACACGATAGGTTATAAACCTCACGTCGTGTGCTAGTGTTAAACTACAGGTTTTTATTCTTGATTAGATCTTGAAATTCTTTTCAGGATCTTTAACACTCCCATTGTCCTCTTGACATATAAGACTATCTTGCCAAATATTCAAGAGATAGTTTGGATTCTTTATCAAGACAAACACTTCACACAATTGGTCTTAGTTGGTATTTGTTTTATCCAAAACATCATAACTCACCAATTTCAAATGTACAAGAGTAGGACACACTTAACTCTTACATTTGACTAGTGTTAATAAACCTTCCTTTAAGATATGTCACTCAAGTTACAATCTTGGAGTATGACTCTAAGAATTGTTTTTGGAACGAGAAATGAATCATCTTTTTTATTTGACCACTTCAACAATTCATAGCTCCCCTTCATAGCTATCAAAATGCACTTAGACGATGAATTGTGATAAGGTATCTTAATCATTAAGATGATCATATTACATGATACTAAAGTACTGTCCCATCTTTTCAGATTTGAGAGACTTTTATCCTTCTGCCTAATTTGATTCTTCTCATTCGTTCTACCATACATCGGAAATTTTCCAATGTATCAGAATTACACTTACTCTTGTAAGTGTAACCATATTTACTAAACTTCAGTAAAACATGATGAATAGTCTTATAGATCTTTTGTGGTGGACTTGATCAGTGCACAAGAATGTGTACTAGATCCCTTAGTCCTTCACTTAACTCACTTAAGCATGTGAACAAGGAATTAGTCTTAATTTTCCAAAGCTAAAAGTTCTCATTCATCATATTGTACAACTTGTATGATTCCAAGTTTCGATCCAATTGAAACTTGGGTGAAAATAAACTTTCCTTATTTGGTACATTTAGACACTACCACAAATGAAAGAATCAAATTCATATTTCCACTCTTGCTATTAATTGAATCTTATAAGCAACAAAATGTTTTTTTTTCCACAAATGCCATTATAAGGATATTTTAAAATAAATAAAATCAAAATGTTTTTTTTATTATTTTAAAAACTTTGCAGAAAAACTATCCTTACAGTGCAAAAAGCACATCAAAACTTTGTCGTTATCTATTCCTAAGCAATATATCATAACTCCTAAGAAGTAGCTCAAGAATCCGATCTTCAAACTATGCGATAGAGATCCATCTACACGATCAGATTCAACATACTCTTTCTTTAAGTTTCTTCACTTTTCTTTGATTCTTACAACATCAACACGTGACCTAGTCACATCATGTAACAAGAATATTTGAATAGAAACTTAACAGAGTTAGATAGTGGATTTTACCTGAAGTAGAGTCAAGCTTATTGACTTTAACATCATTAGGTAAAATTGGCTGTTTCGCAATCAATGCCCCTTACTTTGGCAATATAACCATATGGACCATTTGGTAATAGTACATAGGACTATCTCATACTTAGCCTTTATCTTTACCATTTGGTCAACTGAGTTGACTATGGCCGATCCCTTTCCATTGAGAAGAGAACGCTTTTTTTGGATTTCCAGTGTCATCATTGTCCATGTCCATGGTGATTTGGGTGTTCAAGAGATGTATTGATTGTATATGGTATTACAAAAAAGGATCCAGAATAACATAAATAACACACACTTACACACTCACTTTTACATCTCTCTAGCACACCTCGACAAGTGGACTAAACCCACCTTATATAGAGGTGTTTACATGTCTCTCTCTCACTCTCTATCTCTCATGTGTCATAAGGCTAATACTCCACATGCAAGTGAGTTTTACAAAAGTCAAACATTTACAAAGTCAATCATGAATAACTTTGTACCCCAACATTCTCTCCCTCAAAGTTAGGAATGAATGACCCACTTCAATTCTTCCAAAGTCGAGCAACTACGCGATTCAAGCCTCAAAGGTGACACATGTCGAAACAAACTTCAATCTTTAATTCTTCAATTTGGGCTCTAGGATGTGAGATCGTACAATTCGAGCATCAATGAATGATTAAGAGTATCCCAAACTCGAAATAATCACCCTAAAGTTAAGCATAAAGCTCACCCCAAAAATCTTCAATAAAACCAAACCCATTTTGAATACATCACTTTCGAACTTCTAATTGCATCATCTCGTAAGCTTCAAAACTTCAATATCACTTCGGTTATCGAATCCGAGTAATATGAAAAATTCAATTTCGAATTTCCATATAAACTTCTCCCCCTTTTTAAAATCGAAATTTGATTATAAAACTCCAAGGAAAAAGAATGTGCTCTATTTGGAATTTCTCGTCTCAAAACTCCCCCTTAACATGTGGCATAAATTTGTGCTTCAATCCGGAAAATCCAAAAAAATATTCAATTTTTAGCTTCGTTCACGAACCGCCTTTGACAAAATTTCTAAAAAATGGGTAGAAATTCTCAATTTCAAAATTCTATAGTGATGCGGTGCGCCCAAAACAGAAAAATATGCAAAACTCTCCCCCCTTTCCAAAGATGGGTAAAAAGCGTCAATTTGCACAAACTGCAGGGGCCTTAAATGCATTTTCTTCAATTTTCAGCAAAAACAGTCCTTTTCGAAATTGGGTATAAACCGCCAAAAATTCGAAGTCTCAAGGACTATTTTTGAAAATTATGCCCTTTGTGCACAAATCATACAAAGAATCCTCAACATATACGAAGCTCTAAAAATTTTTCAAATTCGGGTGAAAAGTGACAAACATTCGAAACTTGAGTTAATTTTCGAAGTGTCAAAAATTCGAAGGTTCAGCTGTCAAATTCGAAACTTTTACTTTTGTCCAAAATGATACAAAGCTTTTTCCCAATTTATACGAAGGGTTCAATCATACGAAGCTTTTCCATTTGACAAACATTTGAAACTTCAAGGACGAAATTCGAAACTTTTCCTTCTTCTTTAATTCATATGAATCCAATCTTTGTATTTCATACGAAATCCTAAACACCCCTTCGTATGAATCCTGTATAGAAACCCCCTTCGTATATTTCTCAAACAAACACCCCTTCGATCCATCGAATATCAAACCCAAAGCACAGTCTTCGTTATTCAACATCACCCAATCATGATATCAACACACCAACATCATCGACAACACACGAACCATTTGACCTTCGTTAACCCAGTAACCCCTTCATTCAAATCCAAAACACCAAACCAATTTCTTCAATCAAGCCTTCACTTTTTGTTCAAGAACCCAAAAACCATTCTATACTCAACCCATCGTTTGTTAACAATTAACCATTCAACCAAATCGTAAATCCAAACACAAAGACCTTTCGCACATCGGCATATACCATCATCATTAAGAAATCGATCCAAAAAAATAGTCAGCTCATAAGACCGATTCCTTCATCCATTGAAATTGAATCATTCCCTTATTCCAATATGAATTCAATATCAATCCATTCGATTCCTTAACTGCTAAACTCAATTCTTCAACACTTGTTCATCAAGTTCTTATCTCAGATTTATAAATTTCTCAAAAGTAATTCTTGATTTCAAAATCATAATGAGATCATCATCGATACAAAAGAGTATCAATTCACATACTTAGAATCATACTCTAATATCATTGATTCACAAAAGTAATGAGACGTGATAAATAAATCGATGAAAGATTTTAGACATTTGAATGAACCGAGAGAAAAAAACCGTAAAGTGAAGAACATCTCATGTATTGATCTTTATTAGATGATTCGGGATCAATTAAGTGTACAATAATGAATGAATTTACATTTGGTCTTAAACAATGATCAAAAGAATGGACTCTGATTCGACAAACAATATTCAATTTGAAATTTCGGCTCAAATAACCAACATGAACGCTAGAGGTCCTCGGATTTTGGGTGACTTTGAATACAATCAATATTAATTCAAAAAATAAATCAAAATGATTTTTGGAAAATATCTTGATTTAACCAAACAATTTCAATCGAGAATCAAATCGAACAACAAAATACGAGATTGGATTGGACCTTGATCAACAAAAAAATTATTAGATCACAACAAATGGGTTTTTCAAGAAAAATTTGATCCAACGAGTCAAACGATCACCAATCAAAAACGTAACACACGATTCAAAGAGATTAAGAGAGATCATAGAGAGAGACTCACCAAAATTTCTTAAATTGCGACAAAAGTTGCCAAACCGAGAATCGTTCTTCAAATATCACCTTGATCTTGAAGACCCGCTCTGACACCAATTGTAGTAACAAAGAACATGGTTTGGCATGAGGAATTAAGTTTGTACAATTGAACATGGTGATTTGGGTATTCAAGAGATGTATTGACTGTATATGGTATTACAAAAAAGGATCTAGATCTAGTCTACATAAATAACACACACTTACACACTCACTTTTACATCTCTCTAACACACCTCTACAAGTGGACTAAACCCACCTTATATATAGTTGTTTAAATGTCTATCTGTCACTCTCTATCTCTCATGTATCATAAGGCTAATACTCCACATGCAAGTTGGTTTTACAAAAGTCAAACATTTACAAAGTCAATTATGAATAACATTGTACCCCAACAACAAGTCACAATTTCATACACGGCATTACAAGGTAAAGCTTTAAATATAAAAAACCATTTTTGAAAGTAGAAATTGAACCAATATCATTATCAAAAAAGAATATTTAAAGACTTTTCTGAAAAATGAAAGAAAAGAAATAATGTTTCATTTCATTTTTGACGAGTATGAACAATATACCAAAACTAGTTCCTAAACTACAATCTAGAATTCATCATGATATTTCAACCAATGCAACAGGTGACACTCCTCCAATTCCATGAGTAGATTGATCCACACATCATGTTCATTCTTGATTTCCTGCAATACCGAGCATATGTGAGTATCACATCCAATATAAGGAATTTCATGAATCTTAGTAGTATGAAAGGTTT
Organism: Lactuca saligna; assembly: GCF_052625555.1. NCBI lineage: Eukaryota > Viridiplantae > Streptophyta > Magnoliopsida > Asterales > Asteraceae > Lactuca > Lactuca saligna. The sequence continues at coordinate 209,793,490 of NC_136419.1, forward strand.
TGTATCAACTTGAATTGGATTCTTGAACATTCCCATCCTCCATGTCATTTAGGTGTTTAGAGCAACTTCTTTTTTTGGTGGACTATCTCTTGATAGCAATGGCAAATGGATTCAATTGAAACATCATTGGGAGTAATGTTAGGAGCCACACTTTAGTCAACCTTTCTCTTGGTACCTTGATTGAAAACTTCAGTTACAACATTCTCATTTTCCTTGAGTAGAGAAACTACATTTTGCTCAAATTCATCTCCCGATTCAACAGTCATGGAATGAGATAGAGTTTAATTTTTTATAATATTTTCTTCTTTAGCCCTTAACATATTCGAAACCTTTCAAAAGTAACATTAAGATTCTTTCTGGATAAGTTAGTTACAAATTATTTGTAGCTCTCTAGGAGAGAGATTAGAATCATATATGTTGCAAGTTCCTCAGAGAATTCTCCTTCCATGTTACTTAATCATTTAATGTACCCTTTTAGCTTATTGACAAAAGTACACAAAAAAGTTCCTTCAATGTATTTTCATACAAGTAAGGGCTTTGTAGTGTCATGTTAATTGATCCTCATAAGGGTAGAGAGAATGAAGGTGATAGAGCGTCCAAAAGTGGAAAGTAAGAAGCAGAAGGAGGTCCATTATTATCAGTTATCTTAATAAAGAGACATCGTTTTTAGTTATTGATATAAATCCTTAATACTTTAACCCAATATAAATATTCAAGTCCAGGACCTAAAATGCAATTCACAACAAGGAAGAGGGGTGTTGTAATCTAATTGCGAATTTATTAAGGTAGGTAATGCAAATTTACCAATTTCTATCTAACATAAAATTCGTCGATCATTTGAGATTCATTGAATCTTATCAATGTCATGTTTTAATCTCAGATTATGCTCTTCAATTTGTGACCGGGACACCGAGGATTACAAATAAGATGTGAATAACCATGAAAACTCACTTTACAGTATAGATGTCATTTATCATCACAAATTAATGTGTTGGTAAACCACACACGCTCCATTAATAATGATAAATTTCTATTTGTCCATCAGTCAACTTTATAGTCCCAAATTAGTGTGTTGGTTAACCAAGGATGCTCCACTAACGACATATAAAGAGTGATGTGAGTTTTAATGGAATACATTTCACATTTTGTCCTAAACTAACTAGATTTGGGATTTGTATAAAATGTTCTAGTAGTTTAATAGCATCATACTTTTAAGAGGTTATGCCCTATCAATCCATACAACTAACGAACATCCACCATGCAAGGGAGAGGTTGGTGAGAATAGATACCCATTCAACGATCATTTTATAGGTTGTTTGTTTATACCCTCCCCCCCCCCCCCCCACCCACCTCACTCCTTGTAGCATCGCTTTATAAATGAGGCCTACTATCGATTAACTGACTTTTCTTATACATACAATACATTAAATGTATAATCATATTTAGTAAAAGGTATATTTTAAATCTTTTATAAAATACAAGGTTTAAAATTAATTATATAAATTATCATATAACTAATTAATCAATTTAAACATATAATGAATTTATAATTATCTTTTAGCTACTTTACAATTAAATTTATTATTAAACCCATAATGGATAAATCAAATTAATTTATCTAATAAAAAATTATCAAATAAGGATATCTCCTAATATTTAGGGATTCATTAATTATCACACAATGCATTCAAAATTATAATCAAGCAAAATAAATACCATATAATTATCAATATTATTACCATAAATAATATTAGGCAGATAATTACGAAAAGTGTGTAAATTCAATTATCACGTTGTGATAGAGGCCCTATCACATCATGAGACTAATTTTTGCAAAAAAAAAAAGTTTTAGTTTGATACATCTCATGTTCAATCAATGTTTGAGAAGTCAAATCTTTGATACCACTAATAAGTTTTATAGAAAATAAAATTATACAATATGGAAAACAATTAACATTTAATAAGGTACATGCATCATATAAATGGTCTATGTAATACACATTGAAAACAACATAAAATGAACAACTAAACTTAACATAACCCTAAGGAATTTTGAAAAGTACCAAGTTGGATTAGAGTTATATACCTTTTGATTAATACAGCAATTAATCAATAAAAGCTTCCATTGCGTTCCTTGGAAAGCAAGCACCAAAAGCTTGGATGCCTCTAATGGCTTGTACCTAAAACCTAGCAACTAGAAGACTTAAGGAGAGGGATGAATAGATCAAAATTTCAACTCCTGGAGGCTTGGGAATAGAGTGGGCGAAAGCTAGAGACTTTAGGGTCCTATTTATAGCTGATATAGAAGTCGTGGATAACCCTAATTTGAAATTAATAATAATATCTAAAATATGGCAATTATCTAATTCCTTAATTGTCAATAAAGAGAATTCTAGAAACCCTAAAGCATATAGCCGTAACTGACCATGCTAGGAGGGTTCTAAAATTTCTCTCTTGTTTAACTAGTGAACAATTACAGCTTAGTCCATATGCTTCCAATAAATTCTAATTAATCCCAAAATTAATTTCAATTAATTTATGATTAATTCTAAATTAATTATAAATATTTCAAATAAATATATTAATCATATAATTTATTAATCAATAATTTATTTCAATTTCTAATTACTTTGTTAATCAAATAATTAATTAACAAATCAGCCACTTTCTGCAAAAGTCATTCTATTCGGTTGCGGGTTATGATGACAACCAAAAAAAGAACTTTGATTTTATTTCAAGAATTTATCAATTTAGTTATTGGCTTAGATACCTTAATCCAATACCTCGGTTATGCCTCACTACAACATACAAGGCACATTGATCCACTTGACTAATAATTTAGTCAATACTGAGATATATCGATTTCGATTCGTTGATAGGAAAGCCTCACAAAACTGCAGATACGGATGAGTCGCCCAATTATGCGTGAAGCGATATGGCCTTTGTCTATGATCCTTGAATCCTGAAAGCAAACAAGAAACAAATCAAATAACATCAAAAACTGCATAACATGCTCCAAGAAGGAGCATTGTGCGCTCTAAGAACAGCGACAAGCTGTTTCATTTTCGAGCGTAGATTTCACCCAATTTTGACCTAATAATGCTAAGGGTTTGCTAATCAATGTATGCACATGCAATATACATAGAATCAAATAAACACCCAAATTAACGAATTCAACCTAAACTCCATTTCTCCCTAAACTTAAATCGCAAACAAAGGTTAAAAATCAAAACAATATCAGTATGTTTTCATGAATCTAAGCACAAGGGCTTGATGATCGGTCCATACATAACATGTTGGATTAGTGTCTAAGTCTATAACTATTTTGGTATGTACTTGACCCGATGGTGCATGGTCCTTTTGGGTTGCCTTCACCAAAGCAACTTGATAGGATGAATTATGGAGAGAAAGGATTCAATATGATTTATTAATATATTATGGGAATAATATATTAAAGGAGAAATCATATTGTTTAATTAATATTAGTCAATAATTAATTGGTAATTAGTTTTGTGACTAAAAGAGATTAATTAAACTTAAGGGACTGGAATTGTAATTATAAGATAATTGCAATTTGGGCCATGGATTGCCTTATATTAAGGGGTGGACGAATTCTATGGGGGAAGCCCATATGAAATCGTCCAAGGCCTTAATTAGAAGGGTCCATGGGTTGCTAAAGGCTTAAGCATCTAATTTAGGGTTTCCTTGTTAGATAATCCTAATAGCCCAACTATATAAAGACCCCTTAAGGCTCAAAAACGTGGCTAAGCTTCTTGTTAGGGTTTCTACACGTTTTGGTAGCCTCCAACCTCTCTCCTCTTCATCCTCTTGCTTATGGTGTTTGTGAACCATTAGAGGAGTGACACTTGTGACTCTAAGCCTTCCAAAGTCAATACAAGAAGATTTGGGATTGTTATTGCTACATAACAATCAAGGTAACATTATAAACCTATTCTTATGTTAATATGATCACTTGAATGCTCGAATTAGGGTTTATAGTCTTGGATAACTTGCATGTACAATAGAGAAACCTAGATCCAAGTATTAGGGTTTGTATGAGCACATAGGATGTCTTATGACCAAAACCCATCAGTGGTATCAGAGACTAGCTTGGTTTCAATTGTATTGATGCATTGTATATCTGAAAAATTCATTTTTTTTTTGGTGTTCTGGAGGCTGGACTCGCCGACTCCATGCTGACTCGACGAGTCCAGGCTTGACTCGATGAGTCAACTCGTCAGATAGAGCTTATCTCGGGATTTCTTGCTGGTTTTGCATATGGATAGTTACCTTATCATGTTAGATCAATATTAATCCGATTATATGATATATTTGACTATAATTTTGATCTAATTGAAGATATTTATCAATTAATAAGATAATTGTTTCCTTATGTGATAATTGATTAATTATTTTGAGTAAATTGATAAATTGTTTTGCAAGAAATCATTGAATAAATCAAATATGGATAATTATGTGATTAAATGTTAATTTGAATTATTTGTTATTTGATCCTTGTTGTTATGAAAAGTTTCATATTTTCCCCTTTAGGTTTTATAGTTTAAATTTGAACCCAAAAGTTTTGTAGTTTTGAAATTTAAATAGTTAAAACCCTAATGTTTTGAAAAAGGTTTCAAAACTTGCCCTCAAGTTTTGGAATTTAAATTTTGATTAATTGTTTAATTGTGATATATATTTAAATTCTAAACCCTAATGTTTTGAAATGTTTCAAAACTTGCCCTCAAGTTTTGGAATTTAAAAGTTGATTAAAAGTTTAATTAGGAATGTTAAATTCTAAAACCCTTGTAATGTTTTGAAAAAGTTCAAATCACTCCCTTATGGTTTTATTAATTAATTAAGGTGTATAATTAAAAGAGATTTAATAAATCCATAAAAGTTTAGGTTAACCATTCAATTGAATTAAAAGTGTAATTGTTAAAGTTAACCACATAGTATTTTAAAAGTGTAAAATACACCTTATACTATATATAACACTAAAAGTCTAAAATTATATATATGTATGAGTAAAAGTCAGTCTTACCGTTAGTAGGCCTCATTCACGAAGCTGGTCTATAAGGGGTGTTTAAGGAAATTGCCTATAATATGGCGATTGAATGGGTATCCACTCTTACCCAATGCACTCTTGAGTAGTGGAGGGTCGTTAGCCGAACGGGTAGGATAGGACGAAACCTTCCATTATAAGTATAATGTAATACAAAAGTAACTAAATGTTTTTACAAATTCCCAATCTTAGTCACTTAGGCAAAGTGAATTGATGCAATTCCATGAAATTACACTTTCTGCCCTTGCGAAGACGTTAGTGGAGCGTGTGTGGTTTACCGGCACACTAAATGGTTCTAAGCAAAGGTAGCAAAGGGTGACTCAATGTTTTTCATAGTTCGGTGGAGCGTGTGTGGTTCACCGGCACATCGAATAGGTGACTGTAACATGTGAGGGCACCATGTAAGTTTGCATGGTTATTCACACCCGCTTTGTGATCCTCAGCATCCCAGTCACAAACAAGAGGGGCATATCGAGATTTAAACATGCCATTGAAATGGTCAATGAATCTCAAAGGATCTAGGAGTTTTCGTAGATTTAAAACTTAAATTTGTTTTTCGTTTTTCGTGGTGGAAATTAGTGAATCGTCATTCACTTACCTTCAAATATTCTGCAACTAGATTACGACATCCTTTTTCTAGGTTGTAGCATATTGTGTTGGGTCCTAGCCTTAGTATCTCATTTGGGTGATTTACTAAGGACTCAATCAATCAATCAGCTAACTTGAATTTGTTTTCTCCCATTTTGTAGATGTCAAAGTTCAACAACTATGGTCTTCCCAAATCCCGTGGAACAAGCATTCCACATGAAGATGGTATTCCACGATTCGATCGAGGAACAAGAAATCGTGCTTCACTTCCTCCACCTCCTCCAATTGCTCTCCTCAACCCACAAGATTGTAAAATTGAAAGGTTCAATATCACTCAAGCCTTTTTAACAAGTAAACATAAAGAAGGAAAGTCGGTGTGTGCACACGTCTTAGAGATGAAGTCACACATTGATAGGTTAAGAATGATGGGATCCGTTGTCGGTGAAGACATGGCTGTTGATTGGGGTCTTCAGTCACTTTCTAACTCGTATAGTGAGTTCATAAGGGAGTTCTATATGATGAACCACGATGTGACCCTTATTGATCTCACCTATATGCTTATTGCTGCTGAATCAGCAATGGTTTAGCGCAATAGAAAAGCAAAATTGATTGGTGAATCTGCCTTCAAGACCTCTATGGATATAGACGATGGCAATGAAAGACATGCAATGATCAAAAAGTTTGATCATAAGAGAAAGGCGATGTCTGAAGTAGTTCCATGTGTTGTTCCAAAAGAGTCAATTTGCTTTTATTGCCAAGAGAAGGGGCATTGGAGACGAAGTTGCCCTATTTACCTAAGAGATCTAAGAGATGGGAGAGTCAAAAGTATGAGTACGCTTCAGGTAAAATCCACTGTCTAACTCCGTTAAGTTCCTATTCTTTGATTCTTAATACATGATGTGATAAGATTGCATTTAAATGTTTTGCAGGATCGGTGAAAAGAAAGGAAGCTTGATAAGAGAGCAAGATGAATCTAATCAGAAGAGATGGATCTCGATCGCATGGACTTGAATGAATTTTGAGCTTAGATAGTTATGATAGAGTTGTTAGAAATTTTCCTTTTACATAGTTTTCAATAGATTTTGCATTGTAAGGACAAATGTTTTTCCACTGCTTTTATAAATAAAATAAATTTTGTTTGACTTATTTATTTATTTGTTTACTTCCTTGCAATGAAATCGTTATGGAAATTGATGTTTGCATATTTCTACAACGATTGGATATGATTCTTAGTTATGTTATTTATGGAAATGTCGAGAATTTACCAAATAGGGAGATTTTCTCATCGCCCAAATTTCAATTGGACTGAAATTTGGAATCACGCAACTTGGTTGCATGATGAATGAGAAATTTCATATTTGGAAATTAGACAAATTCGTTGACAAAGTGTCAAGTGAAGGACTAGGAGATCGAGTACACAAAGTTGTGTGCTGATCAAGTTCACCATAAGAGTAACAAAGATATTCGTCATGATTTACTAAAGGCTTAGTAAATATGGTTACACTTACAAGATTAAGTGTAATTCTGAATTGATTAAAGGGTTTAGATCAATAGTAGAACGAATAAGAAGAACCAAGTAGGTAGAAAGATAAAAGTTTCTCCATTCTAAGAAGAAGGGAGAGTAGGTTTTATGCTTTATAATGGGTCTTAATGATTAAGAACCATATCTCAATTGATCCTCTAAGTGAGTCTTAGTACAATTGTATGTTTAAGAAGAGGAATCAAGGATTGAAGAAATGGTTAAATCAAGAAGTCTATCATACTTCATTCCAATAACAAGTCTTAAAGTTAAGATTGTGACAATGAGTGAAAAGTATTAAAGGTTTATAAAATTCATCAAATATGGAAAGTTGTGATGTCTTGGATAAGACAAAGTCCAACTAGGACCAATTTATGAAGTGTTTTGATAAAAACTACACTAACTCTTGAATTTTTGTTTGTCAAGAATTGTTTATTGACAAGAGAATATTATATGTCAATGAGTAAGTGGGAGTCTTAATGGTCTTGAAAGGTTTCAAGAACAAATCAAATAAACCTTATCGGTCATCACTAGCACACGAGTTGAGGTTTACAACCTATCGTGTTAACAATATTTTGATTCTTTGCCAATCCAATCGAGTTAATTATGCATGTGAGTTCTATGAGTTCTCATTTGAATGCATAAAAGGCAAGGACCTTGATCAATGAAAAGTACATTGATATGAAAAGGTGAGCTGCTTAACTACTTGGAAGACGTGGTGGGCAGCTGTGCTACCATAAGGCAAGAAATCAAGATTAAGAAAGTTCGATCCATATGAATTTGAATTTGTCGTAAACTTTGGTTTTGACAAATTCACATGGATAGGAACATATACACCATTAAAATCTAAGTTTCATAAGATTTTCTCCTTCATGAAAATGATTGTGAGGAAATGCTTTCACTAAGAAAGATTTTAACAAGATAGTGATTGTAAAATTGCATTCTCGAATTCGATTATGGTTACGGTATCCCTTTCCATAATTTGACTTGTGAGGTTTGGCAATTAGTCTTAAGTGTTTAGACACACATATGAACTATCTAAGGCAAAGGTGTATAAGTTCGAGAAGCCTTGATAAATGATTATCAAAGCATTAAGTATTAGAAACATGGACTTAAGAAATTCAATAGGTATTGTTTTCTGAAAGTTAAGATGTTTATGAATATATGTCGAAGATAGTGGGAGCATAAGTGTTATGTTTTATAATAATCATCATGATAGTGGGAGCATAAATATTATGATTGTATGATTATTAAGGAAAGTATTGCAAGTTGGCAATATTAATTATAGAAAGCAAGAGTCATTCTTTGCAAAGTTGTAAGGATGGAATAGTTGTTTTGCAATAATTAAGGGAGAGAATATTATGCTTCATTTCAAATCTAAAGGATTAGGTTGAGAAATGTTGATAAATTTAGTCAAAGGTACATAGTGTGTTCTTAAAATTTCGATTATGATTACGACATTCCTTTTCACAATTCGAATTTTGAGAACATAGCGAATAAAACATTATGCGTCGTGTCCCATACGCTTCGGGTATAGGATCGATTGCAAATGCTTTAATATTTGACCATTCTAAAATTTTCCAAATGTCTTGCACATTTAGAGGGAAAAGGGACTAGAATTGGTTTTGACTAAAATAATTAAGCAACTATCAAAGGACAATCCAAAGTTCGACGAGGATTGGTTGCTTGTGAGTAGTTGGAAGCATGGTATTGAATGGACCATATAAACATTATTATGAATAGACAAGATTCTATTAAGAATGAGTTGTCATATGGAAAATATGGAAATGTGTCCATATTGGGAAATTGAATATTGAAAGATCTATGACTAGATTAGAAACCTTTATGCAAAAGGATGTTCAAAGGAATGTACTTTGAGTGAGAGACATCGTATCTAACGAATTGTCTTGTAACAATCTCCGATAGAGGATTTTGTAATATCATTGGCAATAGTCTTTGTGACTTTGGTGCAGTGACATTACGAAAGAATCATTGCATAGAATGTTAGAATTTAGCATATTCTATAAGTAGCAAGAATTTGATATTCTTTCACTTATAAAAAGGATTTGGATTTGTGAAATGAGAATGATTGGAAATGTGTTCAATGTGATCTATTTCACAAAGTAAGAACCATAGGTGAACATTGTGTGCATGCTAGGATGTCACACCCCCCAAACCAGAACGGCGGAAACGTTCGGGGGCGGAGGACGTCATATTCAGTATCATAACAGTTCATAGAAAGGAAAGTACACACCACCATATACATTAAAGTTTCCAAAATGTTTACATAATTGTATTCGTTACATGTTCAAAAGTTAACTACATAAACATCTTTCAAAAGAAGTAATTAACGTCAGTACGTTAATCCCCAAAAGTTGATTTCCAAATCTGCTTAGCGGTTCCCTGAGAATACAAGTTATTTCAAAGAAAAAGTGTCAACAATTAAGTTGGTGAGTTCATGAGTAGTGTTTTGAGAAAATGTACGCCATTCGAAAGTTCGTGTATGTTTCCAGAAAACGCAGTATTTCAAATGTAAAGAGTTGTGATTTGTTGTGTTGAAAGTGAATGTATTAGATCCAGAAAATCCCATATTTTCCCTAATGGTTGAGATACGAATTGTTGTGTTTTCCAAGAAAAACCCTGATTTTCTTATAAAAGTATGAAATGCATATGAATGTTCGTGTTATAAGTTGTAAATAATTGCACAAGGAAAATCCCTTATTTTCCTATTAGTTGTTTGGTTTGTATATAGGAAAAACCCTTATTTTCCTAACATAACTGGCAGTCTCTAAGACCGAAAATCGCAAGAAACCGACGTTCTTAAAAGTTGTGTCATAGTTTTATATAATAAAGCTATACGAAGATCGCATTTGTTAGATGAAGAATAGTTTTAATAGCTACTCGTTCAGAAAAGCATAATACCATAATAATTGTATATCCGATGAGTTTTATAACCATACTAAACATAATATGCATGTAACGACGTTCTTCAGGCGTCGCATCGTTATGACAAATGTCACCACAAAAGACGGACTGTAGCTAACAGTCAGGGCGCGGGATCATGACTTCCCGTATAGATCTATACACATTTGACACGTTCTCCGAACGGGAGACTCTGGTTATAGGCAGGACTTGCAGCATTACTTTCTAATAAAGAAAAGTAACGTTTGAAGATATACACGTCTCATGGATTCTCAACTAAGCCTGTATTAAAGTGATAGTTTTTGTATGCAAAGTTTATCCTTTTTCACAATGTTTGACAAAGCATAAATCATAAGTTTTTAGAATGTATAAAACAACTTAACAATGAAAGGTACTTTGAAATCATTATATACTTTGCATAAGTCTAATGCACACAAAGTATGACAAGAGTTTTCCATAATAGTAATGAGTTCCAAGTGATTTATTCGGTAAAACAAGCGAAGTGAAACTTTATAAAATACACGATAATAACCGTATGTTTACTTGTATTCCCCCCCTAAAAGAGTATAAAAGCATTTAAAATGTATTTAAAGTGTGTTTGAAAGGGGTATGAACTCACTTGAAAGTTTGGAGATAGCAAGATGGAAAACCGGGCAGAGCTTCGTCTCGGGAAATGGATTTTCCTCGAGATTCTCGGGAATCTCGGGAACACAAAACCTTCCTTCCGGACTTGAAGGTGAAAACCGGGGCTTTGGGAGGGTCTCGGGGGCTTAAACGTAGAGTTTCGACACGAGAAAGAAGGGAATTGAGCAACTTTGGCCGGCACCCTCGCATCCTTTATATAGGGGCTGGAGGGCACACGTACGCGGGGCGTACTCTCGTACGCGGCACGTACACTCGTACGCGGCGCGTACAGGATGTCATCGCTGACCGCATCCTCGGTTGGAGCATTGGGCGACGTGGCCGAACCGGAGCCTAGCATCCGGGTACGCGGGGCGTACATCGGTACGCTGGGCGTATGAGGGATCGGACCGGTGACTCCTTCTTCGGATAATACCGGGCTTTAATTTAATTTATATATAAATTAATTAACAAACTTCAAATATTCATATCTTTCTCATACGAACTCCGTTTTCGACGTTCTTTATATCCACGCGAAGGTGAGACTACGATCTACAAATTTCATTTAGACTCCGTTGGCTAGTTTTGAATTTATTTTTTATATTATATTTTTAATAGGTCGGGACAGGAAAAGTCCGTTAAAGTTCCATAACTTCTTCATCCGACGTCCGTTTTTGTCAGACTTTTTACCGTTATGCTAGAATTGTTGATCCCTTTGATTCTCATTTAGGTTGTTTTGGCCAAAAGTCTCTCGATCTCTATTTTGAGTTTTTAGTTGTCTACTGCTACATCTGTAACTTAGAAAAATCACAACTTCCTCATACGAAGTCAGATTTGGACGTTCTTTTTATGTATGGTTATAGTTTGACGATATCTATGTCTTTCATTTAGACACCTAAGGTCAACAAGTGTTTTATTGAAACTTTGCGTTTTTACGTAGCTTCGTATTGCCAGTTTTTGTCGGGAAACTTAGAATGGTCATAACTTCTTCGTTATAACTCGGATTTTAGTGTTCTTTATATGTATGAAAACATTGTTACGATATCTACCACTTAGTATACTTAATTATGGTTTTATAAAAGTTTAAATTTTGACCTGAATTTTGCTGTTGTTAGAGAGAATTTCGTCTCGAAATTCGTATTTTGATTGGGACTCCAATGCTTGCGGGCAGGTGTGAGTGCTTATGGTCCATTTGTTCCTCTTGTTCCTTTATGAATCTAGATCCTAATGTGCGTGTTTCAGCGGACCTTCATTACTCCGCCTATCACTTCGACCGATCGGGATCGTGCGGTTTTGGGTTTATTTACTTATGTTCTTCTAAATGTTAGCATATGCACTCGATGAATTAGGGCAGCTATGTTTTCAAGTTCGTGGTTGGATTCACTGCTAGTTTCTGAGCTTGGATTTGACTTGTTCTAAGCGTGGTTTTTCTAAATGACCTGTTGGGGAATACTACGGGAAGGTTGTAAAGATTCCTCACATGAGTACTTCGGGGTTTTGAAAGTAGAAACCAATTGGTGTTTGTGTCGGGTTTGTCCTTATAAATCGATCGAGTTTCGTTAGTCGATGGTTAAAGTGAAAGGGTCTTTTATAACACATGGAACTGGTATGGGTAGGGCCACACCAATCCACGTCGAATGCTGATGTCGGTACTTCTCATTGTAAGACGTTCGTTAGTGAAATAGTTCATTCTCTGTGTGTGTTTTCAGTGCTTTTTAGTCTATCCCTATTATTACTACTATGAAAGTTTTGTTTAATGGTTGGGGTGTTTGTTCGAGTAGATTTTTAAACTTGTGACTCACGGAACTCCTCTGCATCCCTACTATCAAATGGAATGTACGTAAATAAGTTATCAAGGAGAAATGTACCCTGAATAATCGTGGGGTCTGCAATAGCCTCCTCTTGACCCATTGCGAATACTCGGCCTCCTCCACCAGTATTCATGATGTTTGACTCCAGGCAGTCCCTTTAGAAGTGTGCCGCTACTCCGCACTCATAACAAGCACGGTCTACTCCTACATTTGTGGCTGGAGTAGTTGGTTGGGCTAGTTCTCTACAGTAGCGGATGGTGTGTCCCTTTCTATTGCACCTAACGCAATGCATTTCACGGCAGGGTCCGTGATGCTGAAAGTTGCATCGGTTGCACTTAGGCTGGTTGACGTTGTACGACCTTTTGGGTGTAGGAGTATGGTTTGTTGATTGCTTTTTGGAATTTCTTTGAGTTGATTTGCCTCCCCTCTCGCTCCAGGGTTTTCGTTTCATGTTCTTGTGTTCGCACCTTGCGGTATTCTTGTAGGTAGCTACTGGTAGGTGGCTTCGATTGTTTCTTTGATTAGGATTTTTGATATCGTTTCCTTCCCTACTTGAGTAGACAGAGTTATTGTATGCTATAATGGCTACCACTGTGGCTATAACTGTAGCTTGCAAAGTGGCGGTGTCCAATTGCAGGAATGGGGTTGCGTTGGTAAGTTGGTTATTTCCTGTCCTTGTTGCGCCGCTAACGTTTGCTTGAGACAGTGCAGCTGTTACCGTCGTAGCGATAGCAGATTGCACTATGTTGGGGTCATATTGAGGGGTTGCATTTCTACATGCTGATCTACGGGGAGACATTGTTCTGATAAGGAAATAACAAGAAGAACTATAAGTTTTAATGATTCGAAAGTCGCGCATTAGTGATTTGTTATATCAGGAGTTTGGTTTACCCCTGAATAGGCTTTTGAGTTCGACTCATAAGGAGAGTAGATAAACTCTTGAATTGTAGGGGTATGCAAAGGGTTTAATAAAGTAAATACATCATATATTATAAAACATGGTGCCTTACATTTTGTAGTTAGAAAAATTTGACCTATCTAAAGGTCTCCGATTACAAGGTTAAGAAAAGTAAGGACTTTATCCGAGGTCTTATGCTATGACAAAATTTTTGGAAGTCAGACAAGTATTATTTGTTATGTGAGCTGGCTACATGGGCCTTAGATTTTGCCAACTTACGCTCCATCTCGAGCATATGTAATTCATGTCTTGCCTGGCGTGCCCGAAGTTCTATCACTTCGGTTTGAGTTGCCGCTAGCTCTCTCTGCAACGCTTCATTTCGATTTACGATTCTCCCGTGAGCTAATCCTAACTGTCGGATGCGAATTGTGTTGACTCCAGTGTTCGCATCATTTTCCTCAATTCGATGGATGGTCGTCCGTCCTTGTTCACCAATGCGAGAAATCCGACGAACCAATATAGGAAGGGCTCTGTCTGCTGAGCCTCCCTCGCTTAGGTTGTAGAAGCTTCGGTCTCCGTTGAATGGAAGGGGTTGATCCTGTTCGCGGCTCCACCTATTCAGGTTAGTTGCCCAAAGGGGCGTCGAGCCATGAAATTCCGGTCGAGGATTAGGATTTTGAATTGGAGCCGTTAAGGGTGGGTTATTGTTCTCTGGATCTGAGTCTGATTCTTCTTGCATTCCTTCCTCAGGATCATTCTCTATCCCTTCTCCATTACCTTGGTTGGGGTAGTAGGGGTCACCGGGGTGATGGAATCCAGCCATTTGAGCCTATACGAGAATAGGGTTAAGAATTGACTATAAGCTAAAGCACATGGAATTTACTCTTAAGTTTAAGGGTTGAAGGCACTCGAATACTCCCTTAGTATTCTTTAACGATATGCTTTTGGTAAGTTTTAAATTTGTTGTCTATTGCAGACACTCCTTGGCATACGTTAGTCGGCCCTTGGACAAATATAGTTGATCAGGCTACATTCATCCCAGTTCCGATTGCATATCCCAAGGCATACCTGCACTGCACAACTTATTTATAATACTTCTATATTGTTTTAATTATGATACTAACCATGTTATTAATATGAAATGAATGCATGCCTACTTTACAAAAACTAAATAAATTTAATTTTTAAAAGTATGACTCTTACTCAGAGTGTTTTTGCCCAGTTGTGTTTATAGTTGTATACCAAAAATGGTTTTGATATATTTAATTCACTATAAACAATGCTCTGATACCAATCTGTCACACCCCCCAAACCAGAACAGTGGAAACATTCGGGGGCGGAGGACGTCATATTCAGTATCATAACAGTTCATAGAAAGGAAAGTACACACCACCATATACATTAAAGTTTCCAAAATGTTTACATAATTGTATTCGTTACATGTTCAAAAGTTAACTACATAAACATCTTTCAAAAGAAGTAATTAACGTCAGTACGTTAATCCCCAAAAGTTGATTTCCAAATCTGCTTAGCGGTTCCCTGAGAATACAAGTTATTTCAAAGAAAAAGTGTCAATAATTAAGTTGG
The DNA here is from genome assembly GCF_052625555.1 of Lactuca saligna. Lineage (NCBI taxonomy): Eukaryota > Viridiplantae > Streptophyta > Magnoliopsida > Asterales > Asteraceae > Lactuca > Lactuca saligna. The sequence goes on from NC_136419.1 coordinate 209,808,498, forward strand.
TGAGTTCATGAGTAGTGTTTTGAGAAAATGTACGCCATTCGAAAGTTCGTGTATGTTTTCCAGAAAACGCAGTATTTCAAATGTAAAGAGTTGTGATTTGTTGTGTTGAAAGTGAATGTATTAGATCCAGAAAATCTCATATTTTCCCTAATGGTTGAGATACGAATTGTTGTGTTTTCCAAGAAAAACCCTCATTTTCTTATAAAAGTATGAAATGCATATGAATGTTCGTGTTATAAGTTGTAAATAATTGCACAAGGAAAATCCCTTATTTTCCTATTAGTTGTTTGGTTTGTATATAGGAAAAACCCTTATTTTCATAACATAACTGGCAATCTCTAAGACCGAAAATCGCAAGAAACCGACGTTCTTAAAAGTTGTGTCATAGTTTTATATAATAAAGCTATACGAAGATCGCATTTAATAGCTACTCGTTCATAAAAGCATAATACCATAATAATTGTATATTCGATGAGTTTTATAACCATACTAAACATAATATGCATGTAACGACGTTCTTCAGGCGTCGTAGCATTATGACAACTGTCACCCCAAAAGACGGACTGTAGCTAACAGTCAGGGCGCGGGATCATGACTTCCCGTATAGATCTATACACATTTGACACGTTCTCCGAACGGGAGACTCTGGTTATAGACAGGACTTGCAGCATTACTTTCTAATAAAGAAAAGTAACGTTTGAAGATATACACGTCTCATGGATTCTCAACTAAGCCTGTATTAAAGTGATAGTTTTTGTATGCAAAGTTTATCCTTTTTCACAATGTTTGACAAAGCATAAATCATAAGTTTTTAGAATGTATAAAACAACTTAACAATGAAAGGTACTTTGAAATCATTATATACTTTGCATAAGTCTAATGCACACAAAGTATGACAAGAGTTTTCCATAATAGTAATGAGTTCCAAGTGATTTATTCGGTAAAACAAGCGAAGTGAAACTTTATAAAATACACGATAATAACCGTATGTTTACTTGTATTCCCCCCCTAAAAGAGTATAAAAGCATTTAAAATGTATTTAAAGTGTGTTTGAAAGGGGTATGAACTCACTTGAAAGTTTGGAGATAGCAAGATGGAAAATCGGGCAGAGTTTCGTCTCGGGAAACGGATTTTCCTAGGGATTCTCGGGAATCTCGGGAACTCAAAACCTTCCTTCCAGACTTGAAGGTGAAAACCGGGGCTTTGGGAGGGTCTCGAGGGCTTAAACGCAGAGTTTCAGGGCGAGAAAGAAAGGAATTGAGCAACTTTGGACGGCACCCTCGCATCCTTTATATAGGGGCTGGAGGGCACACGTACGCGGGGCGTACTCCCGTACGCGGCGCGTACGGGACGTCATCGCTGACCGCATCCTCGGTTGGAGCATTGGGCGACGTGGCCGAACCGGAGCCTAGCATCCGGGTACGCGGGGCGTACGTCGGTACGCTGGGCGTATGAGGGATCGGACCGGTGACTCCTTCGGATAATACCGGGCTTTAATTTAATTTATATTTAAATTAATTAACAAACTTCAAAAATTCATATCTTTCTCATACGAACTCCGTTTTCGACGTTCTTTATATCCACACGAACGCGAGACTATGATCTACAACTTGCGTTTAGACTCCGTTGGCTAGTTTTGAATTTATTTTTTATATTATATTTTTAATAGGTCGGGACATGAAAAGTCCGTTAAAGTTCCATAACTTCTTCATCCGACGTCCGTTTTCGTCAAACTTTTTACCGTTGCGCTAGAATTGTTGATCCCTTTGATTCTCATTTAGGTTGTTTTGGCCAAAAGTCTCTCGATATCTATTTCGAGTTTTTAGCTGTCTACTGCTACATCTGTAACTTAAAAAAATCACAACTTCCTCATACGAAGTCAGATTTGGACATTCTTTTTATGTACGGTTACGGTTTGACGATATCTATGACTTTCATTTAGACACCTAAGGTCAACAAGTGTTTTATTGAAACTTTGCGTTTTTACGTAGCTTCGTATTGCCGGTTTTTGTCGGGAAACTTAGAATGGTCATAACTTCTTCGTTATAACTCGGATTTTAGTGTTATTTATATGTATGAAAACCTTGTTACGATATCTACCACTTAGTATACTTAATTACGGTTTTATAAAAGTTTAAATTTTGACCTGATTTTTGCTGTTGTTACATAGGAGCATGGGATAAGTGTTGTAATTCAAGTAAGAAGTTGATTACCCGAAACGACAAATAATGAGTAATCAATATGGTGATAAATAAAAGGAGTTTTATTTATACTCAAAGGGTTGAGGCCATATGGGATTAGTAATATTCTTGTGTTTCACTTTGCATGTTTTGACTTCCAGAATAGTTGAGTTTATTAAGAATAATCAAATTATTCAAACGGGCCACAATCGTTCATATGTTGGAAGTAGATATGAATGAAGACTGTCGTGAATTGGTGTGTGTATTGTCTAAAAGAGTATTAGACATATGCAAATGTTTGCTTCAACGTTCATGAGTGCTTATGAATATGAATTTGAGTATTGGATTAAACCCACGCTCACTTGGATCACTCCATGAATTGTATCACGAGTGATTGGTGAGATGATAACATCTTATATTCTTGAAACCGAGATGTGTGGGTTGTATCTTGCTAATCGGTTGCACATTGATAATATGTAAACGCACTAGTAACTTGGTGTTATAAAACATATTGTTGTGTGTGATTCGGTGAGTAAGTGCAAGCGAACATTGTATCAAAGTTTATCCGTTCCTTTTATCCAAAGAAGGATAAAAGCGATATCTTTGGACCCCTCGATGATTTAGTGATGACAAACGTAAATGCTCGGCCGGGCTAGGGCTAATTTGATCAATTAGTCAGTCAACATAAATCGGAGATCGAGATATAGTATAGAGAGAATGATTAGAAATTATATCTCAGACGATATCTAGAATGGAGGAATATATGATCCCTTATCTAAGGACACACGTATCTGATAGGATCAGAGTTGATAGCGGCTTTGGAAAGCTACGATTGAAGATTAGGATCTGAAGTCATACGCAGAATAGTTAATAGACTTATCCAAGTGGGAGACTGTTGGATTAGTGTCTAAGTCCATAACTATTTTGGTATGTACTTGACCCGATGGTGCATGGTCCTTTTGGGTTGCCTTCACCAAAGCAACTTGATAGGATTAATTATGGAGAGAAAGGATTAAATATGATTTATTAATATATTATGGGAATAATATATTAAAGGAGAAATCATATTGTTTAATTAATATTAGTCAATAATTAATTGGTAATTAGTTTTGTGACTAAAAGAGATTAATTAAACTTAAGGGACTGGAATTGTAATTATAAGATAATTGCAATTTAGGCCATGGATTACCTTATATTAAGGGGTGGACGAATTCTATGGGGGAAGCCCATATGAAATCGTCCAAGGCCTTAATTAGAAGGGTCCATGGGTTGCTAAAGGCTTAAGCATCTAATTTAGGGTTTCCTTGTTAGATAACCCTAATAGCCCAACTATATAAAGACCCCTTAAGGCTCAAAAATGTGGCTAAGCTTCTTGTTAGGGTTTCTACATGTTTTGGTAGCCTCCAACCTCTCTCCTCTTCATCCTCTTGCTTATGGTGTTTGTGAACCATTAGAGGAGTGATACTTATGACTCTAAGCCTTCCAAAGTCAATACAAGGAGATTTGGGACTGTTATTGCTACATAATGATCAAGGTAACATTATAAACCTATTCTTATGTTAATATGATCACTTGAATGCTAGAATTAGGGTTTATAGTCTTGGATAACTTGCATGTACAATAGAGAAACCTAGATCCAAGTATTAGGGTTTGTATGAGCACAGAGGATGTCTTATGACCAGAACCCATCATAACAAACCTATGCAATTAGTTTCATCAGATAAGGCCAGAATAACAAACTCCTATAGTATTTTAAGTCTTGTGCTTTGTTCTATCAATATCTAGTTGTATATGGCTTGGTAAGTTTCAGGACTGCTGCAACACCACGATCACTCCCAAACACATCTTGGTCATGTCTCAAATAAATATAGTTTATCAGGCTATATTGACCCTAGAAATGATTACATAATTGTCCAGGTTTAACCGCAGTGTCCAACATCCAAATACTTTTGTTTTGTTCTACTTGTGATACTATTTCCGGTACGTATGTATACTTGTATACTTCTTATAAAATACTTATTTTTTAAAAGTATACTTTTAGTTCAGAGCACTTCGGCCCCTTTTTTGTTTATAGTTGTATAAATTTTAAGGTTCGGTATACTAAGTTCACTATAAACAATAACTCTGATACCAATTACTTACACCCCCAAACCGAAATGGCGAAAACGTTCAGGGGTAGAGGACATCATGTGTAGTATCACAACAATTGCATCATAGTGATCAAAGCAAACACAACAATTACAATATAATAAGAATAATTACATCTGTTGGTTCCATAGTTTGTGTACATCAAAAGTAGCAAAAATATAAAGACGAGACTCCGAATGCTCCGTCTTGCCAAAAGCCGGCAAGAGCACCTATCTACTGATGCCCTGAGAATACAAACGATTTTGAAAACGTATCAGCATAAAGCTGGTGAGTGCATGATAATGTTTTGTAGTGAAAACTTGTTAATGAATCTGAAAAATGTATGCATGTTTTCCAAGAAAATCCAATATTTTCACCGCTTAGGAGGTGTGTACGGCCGTGATGGGTGGTTTATGGCCAAACAGACAATTTACGGCCGTAAAGGATTTACAATCGTGGACTCCTCTTTGAAGGGTTTACAACCCTTGCAGATTTGAAGGGTGTATGGCCGTACACACAAGAACAACGGTGTTTGATTTCGAAGAAAACGTGTTTCAGATGCTCCCAATCGACCCCAAATGACAATTTTTGATGATTTTCGGAAGAAAAATGATGTTTTTAGTGTGTACGGTCAGGGGTTCTAGAGAAAGAATGAGAGAGTTTTTGGCCAAGAGTGTTCAAATGAGGGTGGGGGTCCCGAATTTATAGGATGGGGGTATGATCAGTGGTGGGGTCCACCTAACACCAACCGTGAACGAGTGTGCGTCCGTACACTCACTTAGGTCGAAAACTGTTAGATTTTTGAGACATTTCGAGTTTTTCGTGCAATTTTGATTCCGACTCGTATATAATTGTAATTATATAAAACGTAATAATTTTTCCAAACCAATGAATTTGACGGAAATCCAATAAAATTCAAATTTTATTAACGGAAATCGGTTAAAGATAATAGAAAAAGTTTCAAGTTGTCGTAGTTTTCCAAACGATTGTCAAACTCTTCAAACTTCTTAATTGATGGCGGCGTTCATACCTGCACTCTTTCTTCATTCTATATTGAAATTTCGGTCCTAATCTCCGAGTTAAAACTCAATTCTCATTGCAAACTCTTGGTCCTTCTTAAATTTGATTTATAGACTTAACTCAAGATATGGTCTTCACTTTTTCTACAACAACAACTTGAATGGTCATATTATAATGACCTCTCATTTCATAACGCATAAGACAGACAATGAACCATACTATTGTTTCTTTTAGTCAAACACTATCATAGAAGAAACCTCATGTTCTAATGTAATATAATATCTTCATAACTAGTAACACTTCAAGTAAATTGTTACTTAATCCTTTAATGAAGGTTGTTATACTTTTATCGACTTCCTCGACCATCTTCTTCAATCTTCTGATTGAAGTTTCATCACTACACAAGACATGGTTCTCTGAACCAATCAATTCACTTCATAGATTTACATTAATCGGACTCAATGCTTTACAACCACTAAGGTCTGAACGAAAATCATTTTCTTAGTTATCACCGAAATGAAGGTAATGACATACTCGAAGAAAAACAAAATCAATTTCTAGCTTCCTGTTAACCTTGTGACTTTCCCTGATCCAAGTGTGAGTCATGTGCTTCCAGTTATATAGGTCTCTACTACTATTCACACTTACTCATACTCGTCCCAAGTATTATCTCGCAGTTTTCCAAGTGACCATTCAAAAGTTTTCACAAAGCTACTTATCACACATGAATGTATTCAAACAAGTACTTACGGCATTTTCTCCTAGACTCAACCAGGGATTTCTTATTTCTATCAAACATATCTTGGATTTCTTTACTCGCCTTCTAGAATCCTTTTTACGCATATGCTTAATCTAGCGTATCCTAATACTTTTCCTAGGTCGATATAAATTTCACTTCCAAATTCTTCATATAAATTCTTTCTCGGGTAGTGCTTACTCTGCATGACACACTACACCAAAATTTATCCTAGTAGTGTGGAGACAAACGGTTTCCAACTACCTATATCATTTTCTAACTCATGCATGTCATCATGCATATTTGTTTATTTCATTATTCTTCTATGACATCGTCATTCATGTATATGAGTAAGTCTTCTTCTCATGGGTGTATCTTTTGAGTCTACTTCATAGGAGTCTATCCTAGGAAGTCCACATTATAGCTGCATATCAACAAACTCTACCAGCTTCAACTTGGTTCTCTATCATTCCTAACTACAATATCTCTTCTTATACAATACTATGGTTCTATTCCTTCTTCCGTTAAAAATTCATAATTCTTCATCCGATGTTCGTTTTCGTCTGTCTTTTTATCGTTGTACTACTATTGACGAGACCTTCAATTCTCGTTTAGGTTGTGTCGGCTAAAAATCACTCGATCTTTATTTCGAGTTTTTAGCTGTCTACTACTATTCTGAAACTTAGAAAAATCATAACTTCCTCATACGAAATCAGATTTGGACGTTCTTTTTATGAAAATTCTCGGTTTAACAAATACTAAGACTTTCATTTAGATCATATAGGTTAAAAAGTAGTTGATCAAAAACTCACTTTTTACGTCATTCGGCGCCGTATCGGTTTTGCCACGGATCTTCGATTGGTCATAACTTCTTCGTTATAACTCGGATTTCGATGATGATTTTGCCTAAATGTTTCTAACGAGATTCTTTACAACTGTCAATAATAAAATTCTACTTATTTCAAAATTTATATTCTCATTAAATTTCAATATTTGCCTTTTGTTCGGAATCTTATAAGACTTCCAAAACATTATGAATGATTCTAAACATAGTTTTACTTCATTTCTAGTAAAAACTATCCGTTAGAACTCAGTTACTCAAATTCATATAATATTTCATAATATTATTCATTACAAAACACGATAACTAAACATGCATATTACAAATATGATCATTATGACTCGTCATAATAGGAATCGATAATAACCGAAATTAGATCAATTGCACTTTCGTTAGAATCAACCATATGGAGTTAACTAATCAAACCTAAATGAAAGTTCTCTTTAATACTTACGTTTGAAATAGTTTTCTGTTTGATCTTAGTTTAAGTTACTTTTTGTGTTAAGAAAGTTAAATGTTATAAAGTTTTATGAACTTGAGAAATCAGAACCACCCCCATATTGATTATTTAATTAGTTAGCTTTTAGAAGCTATTTTAATCTTTAATTATTTCAGTACCCTAAGTGTTCAATAACCTATACGAACCATTTCTATGTTGTCATACAAATAGGTACACTTAACTAGTTGTGTATTGATTCTAGCAGATAATAAGTGCAAATTATAAATACAAAACAAGTATATCATACACAAAAATACATGTTGGTATTTGTATGCAACATACAAAAGTTGAATATCATTGGATGTTGGTTTGAGCACAAATTCATAACTGTCGAACTTAATAATTCCTTAATAGAAGTTGTAGAGGTTTTGACTTGAAGTTCTTTATAACATATTTAGGTACTTATCCAATGCATCTTCCGTCTTATCATTAGCTAATTTTCGTCTAGCGGATGTGCATTTTTGTAATGATGTGAAACTTTTTCGCATCTTGGTACGATAAGTTGTTTAAAAATATGGATATTCTTTTTGAATATCCTTAACAATACGTAGTAATAAATTTTTACTCATTTGAAACCTTCTTCTAAATAACTCATCATCAAACTTTGCATTAGCAACAAAGTAATATTGTATAAGCAATCTTTGTATAGCTTTATGATCTCTTCTGTGAAAAGTTTTAGACGTGCTTAAACTTGTAGTATCTTGAAGAGTAGTTATAGCAGCTCGAGAAAATATTGACATAATATTGTAGTCAGTTGATGGTTCAGAAGAATATAAGTAAATACCGGGATTATTTTCATGATCCTGCTTGCTACGAAATATAAATCAGAATTATCCGAAAAATTATCTAATGAATTATTTGGAGAACTCGTTGTGATAAATGTATCCATACTACATTGGATTCTATAAGTTCAATGGATTCACACATCATCATTTTATATTCTATACAACTTTATCATTTTCTTTCTACAACGCATTAAAATGTATAAAGTTAAATGGAACATATTTAAATATTTATTTAGGCATTAAAGAATTTTTTTTCTCATTGAATAATTCAATAGTTGTATATTCAAATTCATTTAATGTTAATATGACATCTCAAAATGTTAGAAGTTTATTTATTGAATGACAATTAAGCTTGTCAACTCACTCATTCAATTTTTTATTATGAGAAGTGATTCATATACAACAGTTTTTTATCATACACAACAATTCATGTATTATATAGTTGTACAATACAATATTTTAAAACACAAATTGTTGTGTATGGACTAGTTTCTTTTTATTATAGATGTTATATAAAGGAAAAAATAGAATTGAAAGAAAAAAGAAAGTGTGTGTGATTTATCTTTCCTTTGGTGTGATTTTATTGAAATCATTCAACTTTTCATTATAGATGCTATAGAAAGGAAAAAAGAAAGATTATGTGATTTATGTAGTTCCTTTGGGGTGATTTTATTAAAAGATTTTTTTAATTCTTATTTTTTGAATTTTTTTTTTTTGAATTTTTTTTTTTTTGCTTTTTTGTTTCGAATATATAGCGGTTCACCAATGGTTTACTCCCTTTAGTAAACCCGCCCAATACAAAACACCGAACCTGTTACTACACGAAACGGTGGTTGAGCTTGCCCCGCTAGTACCGATGAACCTATCAGCCAAAATAACAACGAATTTATACAACCTTAAAAGTATTTTCTTTAAAATGAAATTAAAACCTCGTACCACCGAAGACAACATTTTCCTAATTTAAGAGTGTAACTCTAAAAAAAAACGGTTACCAAACTTAGTCGTAGTGTAAAAATTGCTGTTATGATTTAAAATAAATGGACGTTTGCACCAATTTTTATATTATTTGTTTTTTCATAAAAAACGATGTAAAATTGTTGCATATTTATTTAACATAAATTATTAAATTTCACATGAAACATTATTTTATGTAAAAAAAAAGTAGCTGTAGCCAGCTGTTGAGAGGAATATGGTATCACCTATATGGGGTGAGGAGACAGACGTCTGTTTATTAAACCTCATGTTTCTCCGTAACTTCTAGCGCCCTCTGTATCCATGTCGTTAGACGCTTCTACTACTTTCTTTCATTTTATCTTTCACCCCCTTGCATTTTCCTAAATTGTATTTTGATCCTCTTTTTCTGGTTTCATATCAAAAGCGTTGTAAATCATTGCGAAACAAAATAAACAGATTAAACGAACCAGAAAACGGGTCAAACCAGATTTTTTTAACGATGGGTATTAAAACTTTTGATATATTAATTAGGATAATTTTTTTAAAATACTTTATATTTTAGTCTTTGTTTAATAAATTGTTACGATTTTTTTTTTTAATAAAAATTTGATAATTTAAAACCAAAAACAGCTTTTTTACTACTCCAACACAATGCAAAACAATCCAATATGATAAATGATATGTAGGTCAAAGTCAAAAACGATTATGAGCATTTATAACATGATATATATAACTGATTTTAATAAATGAATAATATTTTCAATTAAAATTTAAAAAACAAATAATTTCAGCAAAAAATTATAATGATTTTCTGTGTAGAAAGTTAAAAGTGGAAAGATTCTTCATAAACTCGGGCCAATTATATATGAGAAGTTTTTTTAACTAAATTTATTGTACCAGTAAAAAGATGGAATAAAGAAAAAAGAAAATAAATGTGGCCCCATGAGGGAAAGTGATGCAGTTGGGACGCAGCATGGATGCATGAATGTTTATGGAAATTTGCCCCACCATCATGCCCATCAACCCAATCCCCTCTTCCATACACTTCCTTAACGTTTTCGATAAAATATTAAATGTAACTAATATGATAATAAATATAAAAAATATATGCATACACAACTATGCATTCATCATCCATGCATATTGCAAGCATTTTCATATTGGGTCAAAGTCTTCCTGGTTGCCTTGTTAGAACTTTTTGTAGATGCTTTGTATCCTTTTTAATAAATAAAAAAAAAAATTGTTACATGTTATCTTCTCTTTCATTTGGATACACAGTATTTTTTAAAATCTTTATATTTTATATTTTCTACTTATCATTTAATTGTATTTTTAAATTTATTAAATTAAAATTTCACATTTAATATGTAATGTATTTATTAGAAAATGGTTTATATATGTAATGTATTCAATACATTAAAGCCTCATTAATTTTAATAATTCAAAATTTTTTATTTTTCTTATAAATTCAAACTTTTCAAATTGTTAAATTTTTATATTTAATTTTTTATTAAATAAACTCATGTAATACATGAGTTTCACACATAGTATGTATATGTATGTCAATTTTTTATTTTTTTTTAAGTTGATTAAGTATGATAGATAAATAGGTTTTAGAGATATAGATTTGTAATGGTATGTATTTATGTAATTGTATTATTATTATTATTATTATTATTATTATTATTATTATTATTATTTGATATATATTAGACCAATAAACTTATATAAAATGTTAAAAAAATATATATACGACCAACAAACTTACATTAAGTATTCAAAAATACTATTATCATCCACAACTAAAAGATTTATAATGTCTATTTTAGTGACTTTCACTTATTATTTCACATAGACACTAATGTGTTGTTTGTTTAAAAAAAACCACTTCCAACCCATTATTGTTGTGTCGTGCAACACACGTACAACACTTGCTCATTCGCAGCTGTTTGTTTTTTTAGAAGACTTCTTACTTAAAAACTGTTGCATATGTGTTGTGTGGCGCATCACTTAACCATCTGCTTCAAACATCTTTACATTTTACTTTAACTTGTTGCAGCAGTCTGCAAAGGTTAAAAAACAAACAGACTTTTTATTATATGCGGCAACCGTTTGGTCTCCACTTCTTCTACAGAGGGTTGCAGAGGTAGTACGCAGACTTCAGACATTTTCCATTCAGAAAAACAAACGACACCTAAGTGTCCATCTACAATACTATCTCTCCTCCATCTCATGCATGGTCAAAGGAAAATGGAGACCTTGATGAAATAATTCAGAAGTCATAAGTTTATTTAGTTATTATGTTATTAATCAAATGCATGTTCTGTTTACAAAGTTGAATATGTAAAAGCCATGTGGGCTATAGTACCGAGTCTCAAGCCTAGTGGAGTTAGTTGTTGTTTATTTGCATATTTTTAGCCTTTAAATAGATTGCATTTTTCTGTACGTTGATGTTATCACCCTCTCCTTTTAATCCTGTGAATAAAAGCTCTAAGCTTTAAGCACCTTGGTCTGTTTTTCTGTTACTGTTTCATTGCCATACTCAAGATATAGGCTTGTGAAAAGCAATACCAGATGTTAACAATGTAACATGCAAGATTTCAGGTATGTTATCGTATGGTTGAATTCTTGAGGTTTATGGAGTGACTCGACGAGTTGGGAGTCCAACTCGCCGAGTAGGGTCAAGTTGCCGTGTGGGATTTAATGAATGGACTTGACGAGTCGGGAGGCAGACTCGCCGAGTTGATGCTGGGTAGAGAAACCCTAATTTCCCAAAGTTGGGGCCTATATAAGGGTACGTATGCTCCCATTTCCGCCTCATCATTTACCCTACACCCCTGAGAGCAAACCCTAACTGCTATTTGAGCTAGAGAGCGAGAGAAACGCTTATATTGTGGTTCTTGTGCATCATTTGAGGTAGAGGATGAGGTTATCAAGCAAGGAGCTAGAGGTGAGGCTGTTGGATCCAGTGATTTCCTGTCCAGAGCTCCTAAGGAAGGTATGAAGTCTTCACCTTTCTTATTATTTTAGATAGATCTCATATCTATGGAGTTTTAGGGCTTTTTGCCATATTTTGTTTAGGTTTTTGAGTAACATGAGTTATCAAAGAGTCTACACCTTAGATCTGGACCTTGTAAGGTCCTTAGAGTCTAGGTGTCCCAGCTTTATTCATCCACAGGAGGGTTTTTGGCCTTAATCACTCATGAAGGGCATGGATTTGAATTTTGGAGCAATAACATCATGCATGAACGTAAAGATCAAAGCTTTACGTGACTATTGAGCCTTGAGATGAAAGATCTAGTGTTTGGAGTGATAGATCTATTTTAAATCGTCTGAATGAGCTTTGGGTCTGAATAAACTCGCCGAGTCGGTGAGCCAACTCGACGAGTTGGTTAGGGTTTGTCCTGAAGAGATGAATTATGGGATGGCTCGGCGAGTTGGAGGTCAACTCGACGAGCTGAGCTGGACCTTCACGAGACTTCGGAGGATGTGAGTGGACTCGACGAGTTGCATGAGTACACTCGATGATTCGGGTCAAATATAGACTGTTTACTCGATTTTGACTTCTGTTGACTTTGGGGTTTTGGTCAACATGAATAATAGAGACCATGGAGGGGTAAAATTGTCACAACTAGAAATTTTGTGTCTTGTAACTATAACACTTAAGTCAAATTATGAATCAAAGACATAAGAGCATGTATGATGCATACTCTATAACAGCAAAATTTCAATCAAACATATCATACAAGCACTACAAATAGTCAACAAGCAATTGGAAACCCTAGAAGTCCTTGTTTAAGTACATTTTGGACTAGGACTTCCTTATTGGGCCCAATGGACCAATAAGCTTCCAATTTGACTATCTTAGGCTTAGAACTATTGAATGGGGTCTAATTGGACCCACTTTCATGTATTTCAATATTTTGGGCCATATTGGGCCTAGAATGAAAGAAATTAATTATATGAACCATTTTGAACCATAATTAACCTAATCTAGCCTAATAAGTCATAAAAATCACATTTATATTTTTTTAGGGCCAAAAATCATCCAACCTAGCTATAACATGGGCTTAAGGGCAAAAAGCCCAAGAACCTCCTCTCACTCTCCCCATTCTCGGCCCAAGCCCAAAAGAAGAGGAGAGTTGACTTTGTGAGTGACACCTCACAATTATTCAAGGGATATCCATGCATGAAGACCCAAACATCCATGCACTCACATACTTCCAAGTCTAGCTACTCTTTTTCTCCCTCTCATTCTCTTGCTCTCGGACGAGTCCAAGCACACACACACACATACACATTTCACTCACTTTTCTCTCAAGGAAACACTATCATAACTCATCCATATTTCGAGATCTAAGAAGGAATCAAGGGGATTTTTACACAAAAATCATCATCTAAGGTAAGAAATCTCTTAGATCCTTAAGCTAGCTACTTCATTTCATCCAAAAATCACCTCTTAATTCATTCAAACTCATGATCTAGCACCTAAGAAGCATCCAAGTTCGAAATCTTCCAAGGAAGGTTGCTAAGGCCGAATCTCTTCTCATTTTCTTCCAAAAACCGAAACCACACCCAAAGGTGAGCTTCATACCCCCTCTTTTTTGGTTTTTATAAGTTTTTTGGGGGATAATACAAGCAATTGTGTAGATCTATGAGTATATGTATGCCTTGTGTGATTTTTATGCTTATATGTATGATCTTGTGTGATTATGATGTTTATACTAGTCACAAGAACCTAAAAACCGAGATCTACAATATGAAGAATGAAATAAGAATAACTTATACCATTTCACACTAATCAAGTCTAGAAAAATAATCTATTTAGTTAATATGAACATTTTTGGACTTAAAAACCCATTTTTGGGCTCAAAACGCTAAAAATACAAAACTAAGGGGGCCAAAACAACAAAATGCAATTTCTGAAGGTTGAGATGATTCTAAACAGTTTCTAATATGTATTTTCTGAATATTAACACTTTTGAAGGGTTAAAAATGTGAATTTTAAACATAATGGGCCAAAATGGACTTTTCGGCCCAATAAAGCCCCAAATTGCGAGATTTTTGATTTGGAGGGGCTGAAACTGCACATTTTTGTAAAAAAGAGGATTACTAGTGTACCAAATCTATTTCAAGGGTCAAAAATGCTTTTCAAATTAAAAGGGGACCAAAGATGCAAAAAATTTCCATTTTGGGTCAAAATTGTAAAAGTTGCCAAAATAGAGGTTTCAACCGAGAAAATTTCATTTTTGAAGGACTTAAGCTGTTTATCAAGTAAATTTGTGCTAAAAATGTCTTTCCAATAAGTTTTGATACTAAAGTGTCAAGAAAAATAGTTTACGGACTAAACCGAAAATTCTTTTATACACAAAGGGTTAAAAGTGTAAATTTTATCCGAGAAAGGGCTTAAGAAGATAAACTCACATTCTTAAAACAATAGATCCCTTAAAATAAAAATAGGAGTACTACGTCTACCGGCGAAACGTAATAATAAATACACCTTCAACACCAAAATCGTTACCAAACGAATTGATTCGGTCTCGAATCAATAACGAATCAAAAATCAATAAACAATGATACTTCAATACACATGCGGAAATCCACGAGAATTCAAAACACCATCTTTGGGCTCGAAAGTTTCAAATCGTGCTTGTTGGGCCTAGCTAGCCCAATGCCATGATCTTTAGGCCTAAAGGGAATGCGCTTACATGTTATTGGGCCATATATGACCTAATTCTGTGTAAAAGGGCTTTTAATAGCTTTATTGTGCTGTTGGGCCCCAAGGGTCCTTTGGTACTGCTAGCAAAGTTGAGAAGTCAAATGCGAGTCGGGCCAAGTGCCTTTCGCATTCACGATAGCCTTGAACAAGTTATGGAAATAACGGGGGCTTCGCACCCTCTTTTCTCCTCGGTTGTGGGGCTATGAGAAGTCAGGGTGGTTGGATTAAGTGAGTAGTACGGACGACGCCTAAGGAATCGTTTGTATAGTTGTAAACTAGTCATTTTCATTAATGCGTGATTATAACGACTCACAACCCATAATTAATCCAATGTCACATGGAATTATAGAAAACAACGTCATATCGGAATAATACTAAATAAGACACGTAATTTGATGGATTAGAAAAACATCGGGTTTTCCTCGGGAATTCAACACTTTCACCTATGAGATGCATACAAAGTCTAACAATTATTCACATTTACAGAAATCAACAAGCATACTTACGGATCTTCACACTTTTTCTTATATACAATACTCTTTTCAGAAAATATCGGATTTTCTGATGGTTTTCAAAATAATACAAATCATTACTTTTCAAACATTACTTATGAACTCACCAACATTTCATATGTTGACGTTTTTCCAAAATACTTGTATTCTCAGGTAACATGTAAATCGAAGAAAATGTATCCAGTGATATCATGATGTTTTGTTTAGTTAATATCAAACGGTTTACGTTTTGGAAATGTAATGCTTTAAAACAACGTACTGAATGTAAACAATATCGGTTGTAATATTTCAATGCATGGTGGTGAAGGATGTTATGATTCATGTATATTCATTGTTGGATAAGGTGTCTAAGTCCATAACTTATTTGGTATATACTTGACCCGACCGGCATGGTCCATTTGGGTTGCATCTCATCCAAACTATTATGGATAATTTTATGAGAGTTATACACATATGTTTATTAATATATTATAAGTTATAATATATTAATATGAAGTTACGTTATTTAATTAGTTTTAGTCTTAAGTTAATTATGAATTAATTTAGAGATTAAAAGGAAAAACTAGTGAACTAGTGTGTGTGCTTGTGTGTGGCCGAATTTATACAAGTGTGTATACTCTCTCAAAGTTTTCCAAGAGTTTGTGGTGTTTTGTGATTCCATTTGAGGCATTCACGCTATTGGTGCTTGGCCCTCAAACTCCTTAGAACCAAACTCATCAAAAGGTATGTAATCTCTTCTAACTCTTTTATGTTGAAATGTTCCCCATGCCATGTTAGATAGGTTATAAACCTTGGAAAATTTATTATTTTGCATGTATTTAGACAAACATGGATCCAAGGTTTATTAGGGTTGCATGCACACTTAGGAAGTGTTAGATTGCTCAAAACCAACAGTGGTATCAAAGACTAGGCTTGCTTGTTTGATACTTGATGCAAAATAGTGAAAAAAGTCGAAATCGTTGCTGTCTGCATGATGGACTCGCCGAGTCCATGGGGGGGACTCGACGAGTCCAAGGCAAACTTCAACCTACTCATCGAGTAGGTTCATGCACTCGACGAGTAGGATCGAAAGAGTGCAGTTTTTCGACTTTTGCTGCTGGAAATGGACTAGAAACATTACCCTAAACTGTTTTGGTGTTTTAAAGCTTATTTTAGTTGGTGTAATGGTTGTTCTAATCCATTTACAATAGCATATATCAAAATTCCATGATTTTATGTGTTCATATAATTCTTGAATTTTTGATGATCATGTTCATGTTCTTATGAATTTAGAAAATGATAGGAATTATTTGCTGAATTGTTTAGAATTAATTCTTGATCATTTATGTGTTTTAATGGAGTCCATAATTTGTCCTCAAGTTATGTATTTCCAAAGGTCACTTTTATTTAACACAAACTTAAAACACATAAGTTACATGAAAATGAAGAGTCTTCATTTTTATGAACCTTTAATTCATAAGTTATGAAATGAAGAGTTTTGCAAAGTTACAAAACTTGCCCTCAAGTTTTGGAATTTGTAAAGTTTCACACACTTTAATAAACTTTAATTCCAACCCTTAGAGTTTTAATAGTTAAAATTCAACCCTTATACTATTTATAACATTAATGGTTAATTACTATATATATGTATAAGAATAAGTCGTTTTACCGTTAGTAGGCCTCATTCACGAAGCCGGTCTATAAGGTGGGTATAAGGTTGTTGCCTATAAAATGGCGACTTAATGGGTGTCCATTCTCACCCACCGCTTGCTTGATAGGTGGAGGGTCGTTAGCCGAACGGGTAGAACAATGACTTTAAATCCTCATTAAAAGTATAATGAATATTATAAAGTAACTAAACTCTTTTAATTCCCAATCGTAGTTATTTTAGGAAAAATGTGAACATGGTGCTAGTCCATGGAATTCACACTTGGTACCTTACCAAGTCGTTGGTGGAGCGTGTGTGGTTAACCGGCACACTAACTAGGACTAGTAAGGATCAAGAAGGGTGACTTAATGTTTGTCATAGATCAATGGAGCGTGTGTGGTTAACCGGCACATTGGTTAGGTGATAATATTAAGGGTACCAAGTGAATTAGCATGGTTATTCACACCTTGTTTTGTGATCCTCGGCATCCCAGTCACAAAACTTGAAGGGCACAATCGAGATTGAAAATGCCATTGAAAAGTTCAATGAATCTCAAAAGAATCTAGGAATTTCAAATCCAATTAAACCTAATAAATCATTTCGTTTTCGTGGTGGAAATTGGTGAATCGTCATTCACCTACCTTTCAAATATATTATTACTTAGATTACGACATCCCTCTTCTAAGTGTAATATATTGTGATTGGATCCTAGCCTTAATATTACATTTGGGTGTCTTATTAAGGATCCTATATATCTAATCTAAACTTACTCTCTTCTTTCAGATGTCTTCTAACACTAATGCTTCGGGCTCTAACCCAACTAGTTCTTTCTCTCTCATGAATCTTTGTGGGAGGGTCATCTTTGATGGTTCCAATTTCATGGATTGGATTAGGAACATCAGGATGGTTACTCGTTATGAGGACAAAGAATATGTCCTTGATAAGGAGTTAAATGAACTTGATGAGTCTACTGCTACTCCTAAGGAGATTGCTAAATTCAGGACTCATTTGAGAGATGCTACTAAGGTGGTATGTATCATGATGGCCACGATGACAGCCGAGCTCCAAAAGTCATATGAAGATTTCTACCCTTTTGAGATGCACCAAGACCTGATGGAAAGGTACCATCAGAGTGCTCGTCAGGAGCAGTATGAAATAATCTCCTCCATAATAACTACCCGCATGAAGGACGGTGAATCCGTCACGGCCCACATGCAAAAGATGCAAAGGTATGTGGACCGTTTGCTGAAGCTGGATGTTAACATCCCTGAGGAGTTGGCAATTGACATCATTTTGCACTCTTTGCCTTCTTGTTATGATCATTTTCGAATGACGTATCATATGAACAAGGAGGAAGTTACTCTCAGCAAGCTTCAAGGACTCTTGAAGACCGCGGAATCCGGTCTTAAGGGTAAAGCGGTTGTTACCTCTACTACTCCTACTCCAACATCTACCCCTGTTTTAGCTATCGGGCAAGGCAAAGGGAAAAAGAGGAAGCACCCTTCGAAGGGTACCAAGGGAAAGTCTCTTGAAGGCTCCTCATCAAAGACTAAGAACGGTTCTGTCACTCCTTCTGCCATTCCCAAGGATTCTGAATGCTTTTATTGCTGTGAAAAGGCACACTGGAAGCAAAACTGCCCTAAGTACTTGCAGGATCTAAAGGATGGGAAAGTGAAACCCACCCATGCAGGTATTTACACTATATTGTCTAATTACTCAACATATTCTAACTCTTGGGTGCTTGATACAGGATGTGGTATTCACATATGTTCTGATTTGCAGGGCCTAAGAAAAAGTGAGCATGTGGAGCATGGGAAGATAAACTTGATCATGGGGAATAGGAAGGCTTCACCTGTTTCCAAGATTGGAGTTTATACTTTGTTGCTTAATAATGGGTTGAAATTAGATTTGAATAAATGTGTGTACTCGTCTGAAATGGCGAGGAATATTATTTCTTTTCATGCTTTGTACAAACAAGGTTTTACCTTTTCGTTTGATAATGAATGTGGTGGTATTAATGCTTTCATTAATAATGTATTTTATTTTAAAGCGTTACCTTGTGATGGTGTGTATGAAACTGTGTCGATTGTAGACAACTTAGGAAATAATGTGTTGTATATTGATTCTTCTACTAGCCTAGATAAAGCATCATTGTGGCATTATCGTCTTGGACATGTAAAAAAGAAACGCATAGGCCAACTCCAAAAGAGTGGAGTCTTGGAATCATTTGACCTTAAATCGGATGATAGTTGTGAATCTTGTCTACTTGGAAAGATGACAAAATCACCCTTCACTGGAACTTGTGAGAGGGGTGAGGGTTTGTTGGACCTAATACATACTGATGTATGTGGGCCATTCAAAACCGCCACAAGGGATGATAATCGGTATTATGTGACTTTTATTGATGATTTTAGTAGATATGGGTATGTCTACTTAATCAAACATAAGTTAGAAACCTTTGAAAGGTTTAAGGAATTCAAACAGGAAGTAGAAAATCAATTGGGCAAGAACATTAAGATGCTTCGATCCGATCGAGGTGGTGAGTATCTTAGTACCGAGTTCCTTGACTATCTTAAGGAGTGTGGGATTGTCTCACAATTGACTCCTCCCAGGACACCACAGCTTAATGGTGTAGCTGAAAGGCGTAATCGAACTTTGTTGGACATGGTTCGCTCTATGATGAGTCGAGTTTCATTACCAATCTCTTTTTGGGGGTATGCCTTAGAGACTGCCGCCCATATCCTTAATCTAGTCCCTACAAAGAAGGTTACCAAAACACCTCATGGGATGTGGACTGGGAAGGTTCCCAATTTAGATCACATCAAAATTTGGGGTTGCGAGGCTTTCGTGAGACGTGAGACTCATGATAAGCTTGAACCCCGAAGTGAAAGGTGTATTTTCATCGGCTACCCACAGAAATCCTTTGGTTACCTCTTCTACAGACCCAGTGAGAATGTGGTCTTTGTAGCAAGAAGAGGAGTCTTTCACGAGAAAGAATTTATAAGCCAAGGAGACAGTGGGAGGCAAATTGATCTTGAAGAAATTCAAGAATCAATTGGTGAAGGAACCTCAGACACTAGCAATCAACCTGAGGAGGAAACTCCTGTTGATCCAGCTGACGAGTCTGTACCTCCGAGGCGTTCTACACGGGTTAGAAACACACCTTCGTTTTATTATGGTTTTCATATTACTACGGAAGGTGATACGTTTGTCAGTGATAGTACATTGGTAAATTTGGATGAACCTAGCAGTGTTAAGGAAGCCATGGTAGGTCCGGAGTCTGCTAAATGGAAGGAGGCTATGGACAACGAGATACAGTCCATGTATGACAATCAAGTTTGGAACTTGGTTGACAATGTACCAGGCCGTAAAACAGTCGGGTGCAAATGGATCTTCAAGAAGAAGACCGACATGGAAGGAAAAGTGCATACTTATAAGGCTCGACTGGTTGCGAAGGGTTTTACTCAAACTCAAGGTATTGATTATGATGAAACCTTCTCGCCGGTAACAAAGATTAAGTCTATTAGGGTTATGCTAGCCATTGCAGCATTTCATGATTATGAAATATGGCAAATGGATGTCAAAACCGCTTTCCTTAATGGAAAGTTGGCTGAGGATGTGTACATAAATCAGCCAGAGGGTTTTGTCAGTGCAGAGTACCCCAATCAAGTATGCAAGCTTGAGAAATCCATTTGTGGATTAAAACAAGCATCTCGTAGCTGGAATCTTTTTTTTGATGAGAAGGTAAAAGAGTTTGGCTTCTCGAGAAGCGAAGATGAGTCTTGCGTGTATGTCAGAGCTAGTGGGAGTATAGTAAGCTTCTTGGTACTGTATGTGGATGACATACTACTTATAGGAAATGACATCCCAACCTTGCAGGAGGTTAAGTCCTGGCTTGGGAAGTGCTTTGCTATGAAGGACCTAGGGGAGGCTGCCTATATCCTAGGGATAAGGATATTAAAAGAAAGGAGTAAAAGACTAATTGGACTTAGTCAGAGTATCTACTTGGATAAGGTGTTGAAAAGGTTCAACATGGAGAATTCCAAGAAAGGAGATTTACCGATCCAAAGCAATACCAAACTGAGTAAGACTCAGAGTCTGAGTACAGAGGCAGAGATAGCTGAGATGAGCCAATTACCGTATGCTTCCGCAGTTGGATCGATCATGTATGCTATGACTTGTACCCGCCCTGATGTGGCATTTGCTTTGAGCATGGTCAGCAGGTATCAGGGGAACCCTGGCAAGGCTCATTGGACCACGGTAAAGAACATTCTTAAGTACCTGCGGAGGACTAAGGATTGGGTCCTTACCCTTGGTGGGAGTGATGACTTGAGAGTATTAGGGTATAGTGATGCTAGTTTTCAGACTGATAAGGATAATTTCCGCTCTCAGTCAGGCTGGATCTTTACCTTAAATGGAGGGGCAATTTCTTGGAAGAGTTCCAAGCAGGAGACGGTGGCTGATTCGACTTGTGAATCAGAGTATATAGCAGCGAGTGAAGCAGCGAAGGAGGCGATATGGCTAAAGAACTTCATCGAAAACCTTGGAGTTGTACCAGCTATTAAGGAACCTATAGAGATTTTCTGTGACAACAATAGTGCGGTTGCCTTAGCCAAGGAACCAAGAGATCATGGCAGATCCCGACACATTGAAGAAGGACTCCTCGTGGCAAGGAGGATATCGTCGGATGAGAATCCTGCAGATCCCCTTACGAAGGGACTAATGAGGATTAAGCATTTTCAGCATGTGAGGCGCATCGGGCTGAGGGACGATATTAGTTTTACAGATTAGATAGTTTTCCTGAAACTTGTAAAATGTAATCGACATTTGATGATGAATAAAATTTGTGATTTATTTATGAGTAAAGTGTTACTGTCATTGTTAATTGTTTACTATTGTTTCAGTTTTGCATGTTTTGACTTCCAGAATAATTAATTTATTCAAACCTCCACAATCGATCATACGTAGGATGTAGGTATGAATCAAGATTGTCATGAATTGGGTTTGTAGATAGCTAAAAGGTGTTTAGACATGGCAATGGTTGCTGCAACATTCATGAGTACTCATAAGTTATGAGTATTGGTATAAACCCACGCTCACTTGTATCACTTCATGGAATTTATCTCGAGTGATCGTGAGACGATAATATCATATAAATCTTTAAACCTAGAGATATGAGTTGTTTCCTATGAGTTGGTTGTGCATTGATTGCACGTAAACGCATCAGTAACTTGATGTTATAAAACGTGCCTTTGTGAACAATTCAATAAGTAGTAGAACAAGCATATCAGTCGATGTTTATCTGTTCCTTCTAGAAATAGAAGCGATATCTGGGCCCCTCGATGATTTTGTGTTGACCCATGTACCGGGCCCGGTCAGAACTTAAACCGATGTGTTCAGTGAAGTTCTTCGTCAAACAAATCGGAAAATCGAGAAACAACTGCTAGACAATAAGCAAGACATAGTTCCATGTGTTTGTCCGGCTGATATCATGAGAACAGAGGATTATGTGATCACTTGTCTTAAAATGTCACTTCATAGTTCGACGGAGTTTTCGAGAGCTACGATTGCTGGTTGGTTCCTGAAGTTATAGGAAAATACAGTTATTAGACTTATCCAAGTGGGAGTCTGTTGGATAAGGTGTCTAAGTCCATAACTTATTTGGTATATACTTGACCCGACCGACATGGTCCATTTGGGTTGCATCACATCCAAACTATTATGGATAATTTTATGAGAGTTATACACATATGTTTGTTAATATATTATAAGTTATAATATATTAATATGAAGTTACGTTATTTAATTAGTTTTAGTCTTAAGTTAATTATGAATTAATTTAGAGATCAAAAGGAAAAACTAGTGAACTAGTGTGTGTGCTTGTGTGTGGCCGAATTTATAAAAGTGTGTATACTCTCTCAAAGTTTTCCAAGAGTTTTTGGTGTTTTGTGATTCCATTTGAGGCATTCACACTATTGGTGCTTGGCCCTCAAACTCCTTAGAACCAAACTCATCAAAAGTTATGTAATCTCTTCTAACTCTTTTATGTTGAAATGTTCCCCATGCCATGTTAGATAGGTTATAAACCTTGGAAAATTTATTATTTTGCATGTATTTAGACAAACATAGATCCAAGGTTTATTAGGGTTGCATGCACACTTAGGAAGTGTTAGATTGCTCAAAACCCAACACTTATATGTTATTTGTGTAGTGTGATATACTACATTATTTCTATGTGATTTATGTTATGTATTATTTAGAGTTTATAGAGTTAGGATGGGAAGGTCCATAGAGTTAGGACCAGAGGGTCCACCAGAGTTGTGGGACTGGAGCGTCCCACTGAGACACATTGACCAGAGGGTCATACAAAGTTATAGCCTCGAGTGGCTAATTTGTTGTAAGTGGTATTTTGGGGAACTCACGAAGCTTCGTGCTTATCGTGTTGTGTGTTATGTGTTTCAGGTTCTTACCAAGATCGCGGGAAGGCGCCGACTTGATTGTACATACATCTGAGTTAGAGATATGTCTTTGGAGGATCCTGGATTTTCGATAAACGATTTTTAAAATGTGTTGATAATTCGTTACTTGTGAGTTTTAAGAAAATGTGACATGTGGTTTACTGTGTTTTAAAAATGAAAATTTTGGTTGAAAATTTACGTGGTTACAAACAAGAAGCAATTACGGTGCATGGGCAATTAAGATGCGGGTTTTTATGATGGCTCAAGATGTTTGGGATGCTGTAGAACCCATAACCTCCAACACTCTTGTTGAAACAAAAAAGGATAACATGGCGTTGGATGTCATTTATCAAGGAATACCTGAAGATTTGCTCATGACATTGGCGGAGAGGAAGACAGCCAAAGAAGCATGGGAAGCTCTCAAAACCATGTTTGTAAGGGCAGATAGAGTGAAGGTTGACAGGATTCAGACACTGAAAGTTGAACTCGAAGCCATGAGCATGAAAGAGACGAAGAGTGTTGATGACTTCACTGGAAAAGTAATCAACACAGTCAACACCTTACGCACCTTGGGAGATAAGGTAGAAGAGTCTCACGTCGTTAAGAAACTACTTAGGGCTATATCGTCCAAATTCCTTCAGATTGCCTCAATATGTGAGCAATTTGGAGATTTGGAAGCAATATCTGTCGAAGAGGTGATCGAAAGACTCAAGGCCTACAAAGAACGTATGAAGAGTTCAGGTGATAGTGATGATCGAAAGCTCCTGTTAACTCACAAAGAATGGTCCGAAAGAAACAAAAAGAATTCAGAGGGTGATTCGAATAAAAAATCAAATCAGGGTGGATTTGGAGGATAATGTGGTGGTCATGGTAGAGGCAAAGGAAGAAACGGTAGTGGTCGCGGTGGTCGTGGTAGGAGTGTCTGACATCACTAGAAAGATGGAGGTCAAAACCCCTCGGGAAGTCGTGATAAAAGCGATGTCTAATGTTGCAATTGATAGGAATTTGGTCATTATGTCGCTGAGTGTAAAAATCCAAGAAAGGAACGAAATTATGAAAGTAATCTAATCAAGGAACATCAAGATGATGAACCTACACTTTTACTTACAATATATGAAGATAAAGGAAAGGTGTACTTAAATGAAGAGAACCTCAGTCCCCAGTTACGATCACATGTTAATTCCCTGAATCATTCTCGAATTTTCTATTTAGACACAGGAGCTAGAGATCACATGACATGAGATAATTCCAAGTTCATGACTTTAAACGAAACAATTGATGGTTTCATAAAATTCGAGAACTAGTCAAAAGTTAGAATCAAAGGAAAAGGCTCGGTTGTATTCAGATGCAAAGATGGTGGTCAACGAAGAATGAATGAAGTTTATTACATTCTTGATCTGTGTAGTAATATAATCAGTTTGGGTCAACTAGCCGAGGGTGGAGTCGAAATAAAGATCAAAGATCCATTTTATGGGTCAAAGATTCAAGGGGAAAGTTGTTGATGAAGGTTAGAAGGTCATCAAATCGTCTCTACAATATAGAAATGGAAGAAACTGAAGGCATGTTTTTGACTGCTGAGATAGATGACCAGTCATGGTTATTGTGACAACCCGAAATTTCTATCTTGTAAAGTGAATCAATTCAATAAAAAATCAGACTCGTTTATGCCATCTTTTAGCATTGTTAAGGGTCTGTTTGAGTGTTCTAACCCAAATATATCCAAGGATGGTGTGCTAGGGTGTGTTAACCTAAGTTCATTGAGTTGCAATTGAGCCGGAAACTCCATCAAAAGGAATTCACGGCTGTAAACTAGGGTTTACGGTGGTAAACCCATGTTGGCCGTGAACCCCTCCCCATAAGTATGATTTTCCTTCTTATTTCCTCATTTTTCTCATCTTCAAGTCAACAACACTCAAAACTCTCTCAAGTATCATCAAGAACACCCTTATTTCTCTTTAAAACCGTAAGTCTTTCTTCCATTATTACTTGATATCCTTCTTATTCATGGGAAGCTCTTTGATTTCATCCATGAATTCAACACTTTTGGTATAAATCTTCAAATCATCATCTTTTCACCAAGAACACATACTTTTTCTTAGGGATGAAAACACCTTCAAGACCTCCATTAAGTAAGTATCCTTTCCATATACTTGTTATCCATTAGAATCACTTGATTTCTAGCCTTGGATCAAGCATATTTTCCATAATCTTCAAGAGTTCACGGCCGTGAACCCTTCATGTGGCCGTGAACCCTTCATAAGATCTTGATATGGTCGTGAACCCTCCTTCCTTGGCCATAAACCCTTCTTAAACCCCAGATAGGACCGGGAACACTTCAAAGAATCAAGTTTGGGCTGTGAACACATCATGTGTTCTTGGCCGTAAACTCTTCTATGGCCGTAAACACACTTTGTGTGGTCGTGAACAGCCTTGGCCGTGAACACATCCTTGTGTGGCCGTAAACTCCATTCAATTAATCATATGCGATTGCAACACTTCATTTTAAGTGTTATCTAGTACCTAAGTTTGTTCCCTTATGAGATTAGCTACTATTTATACCAATTATACACATGTATGTGCTATTATATGCTTAATAGGATCCGTGTGTGCTCGAGGTTTCACTTGTCGTACTTAGCATTCTATATCGATCTTTCATTTGAATCACTCACTATAGGTGAGTTCATACCCGTACAATTCACCTTTTTTTATGTTTTAAATGCTTTTTAGGGGGAGGATACAAGTTGAAACATAATAGAATTGTGTTGTTCATACATTTGGTACTTACAAACAAAAAATGACTTTTACTATTTCCAAATATTGTTAAACTTCATATCAAAACCCTTTATTCAAATTACTTATAAAATCTTTTACTTTCAAATCATGTTTACATAAATATTTGTGTATAAAAGTACTTTAATGGACTTAGGACTAGTGTTCATGACCTTTACTCCTGTTCCTTGTATGGTTGTGGGCTTAGGGTAGTATTCGTTAGTCCGAATGTCGATTAACATATGATTATACATACTAAATACTCATATGAACATTAAACCTTTTTCTTAAAGTCTTACTTAACATGATTGTTTATGCTTAAGAATTAAGACCTTTTTAACAAGTTAGTTATAAAGTAAATATACTAGTAAACTATAATAGGTATAGTTTAGAGGTCATACATATACAAGTACAAGAAGTAACATTATACATATAAATATACAAAAGGAACATTACATTTATAAAAGGAAAAATACATTTACAAAAGGAACACACACATACATATATAAGAAACAGAAGGAACATACCCACTATACATGTACATGATAACAAAAATGTGAGACACTACTTCATGGCACAAAAATACACTTGTTGTGTCACGTTTTATAACCAGAGTCTCCTCAAGGGAGAGCTTGAGTTTGTGTATAGGTCTATACGAGATTGACCATCCCACACCTCACTGCTAGCTACAGTGGGACCTGCAAGTCCACGGGTGAACAAATTTCATACCTTTTCGACGTCTGAAGAACGTTGTGTATTTAAACTATGTCGATCAAGCATGGTTATAACCTTATCACATTTAAACCTAAAATTAACCAACCTGGTTATAAGGCGGTGACCTAATGTTTGAGTATCATTCATTAGTACAAACATTTCATTTACATTACTATAAGAGAAAAAAACAAACAGTACGGTCTTGGTAGAAGACTACATTTCATTCAAGCAAAAAATATAGGATTTTCTTCGAAAACAAACAAACCTTTTTATGATACAAATATAAAATAATGACACTAAATTGCTTATGATCTCACCAACATATTTATGTTGATGCTCTCTTTTCAAAATAACTTGTATTATCAGGAAACCAGTAAGACAGGTACACTTGTTCAGCTTTTGAGAAGACAGAGAAGAATCCAAGACTCGTTTTATTCTTTTGTTACACATTCATTTTTGGTTTCATTTAAAATTTACAAAGAACATACTTGTATTAACTATACTATTTAATGCAATGGATGTTGTTGCTTGATTTACTATATTGCATTGTTATGATATTGTACATGATGACCTCCACCCCCGAATGTTTCCGCCAATTCGGTTTGGGGGTGTGACAGATTGATATCAGAGCATTGTTTATAGTGAATGAAGTATATCAACCCATAAAAGATATATAACTATAAACACAATGGAATTAAAACACTCTGACTAAGAGTTATACTTTTAAAATATAATCAATATTTTATTAAAAAGTATACATACATACATTCATACTAAGATCAGTGTCATACTAGAACAGAACACAAGTATTGTGATTGTTGAACATCACACGTAGGCTTGGGGATATATATAGTCAGGTCTGGGAATGACGTAGCCTGATCAACTATGTCAGTCCGCGAAGTGATTAAAATATGCCCAAGAATGTTTGTGATGTTGCAGCATGTCTAAACACTTACCAACTATCCACAAAGAATTTGTGAGAACATAAATCAAACTTAAAATGCTATAGGAGTATTTTGTGTTACTATTAACATATGTGAAAAACTAAAGACTCTTATTAGTATGTCTATAATCATGGAGTGCATACACTAAAGTTATATATAATTAAAGATTCTATAGACTTAGAATCTATGACTATCACTTTACTTCTTGTTCCTTGTTTGGTTGTGGATTTAGAGTTTGGTCATTTATTCGAAGGTCTATTGTATCTCAGAAAATTATATACAACTGGTATGCACGACTTAATTATAGAAATAGCTAATGTGTAACATCCAGATTCCCAGGTATGTTATTTTATTCATTTATTTTGGATTCTGTAGAGGGACTCGGCGAGTTGCTGCTTAGACTCGCCGAGTAGGGTTACAGATTCTCATCCGGGTTCATGACCCGAATCGGCGAGTCCATGAGTGGACTCGGTGAGTCAACGCTGTTTAATGAAACCCTAATTACCCGGGTTTGGCACATATTTAAATTCCCTTAGGGCCATCATTTGTGGCTACCAAACCCCAAAGAGAGACCCTAAGAGATCTAGAGCATTTATGAGGAAGGAGAGGCCACTTTTGATCATTTTCTTGGTGTGATTGCAAAGAAGAGGTGACCAAGGTAACAGGAGACTGAAGGAGGAGCGAATCTGGTGATTTCAGAGTTCAGAGACTTCATATTAAGGTATTTATTCAGACCTTCTTCAGTTTTGGTGTTGATTCATAGAGTTAGGGTTTTCTAACCCCATTAGAGAATGGATATGTGGAGCAATTGGTTCCTTCTCGAGTTTATGCTTTGGATCTGGACTCAAAGAGGTCCAGAGACTTTAACCCTTGGAGCTTTATGGGTTATTTTGGGAGCCATGAACTTAGGAGTTTATTTTTGGGGATAAATTACCAAGTAGGACCATCTAGATGTTATATGAGTGTCAAGGTCTGAAATTTACGTGATTATCGTGCTTGGAAAGGTCAGATCTAGGGGTTTAAGAAAAACATCTGACCTCAGGAGGTCAATGGAGTTTTTGCATGGCATGAACTCGTCGAGTCGAAAGATCAGACTCGACGAGTAGGGTTAGGGTTTCCCATAAATCACTCAGTGAGTATACTCACCGAGTTAGGGGAATAACTCAGTGAGTCAAAGAGGGATTAAAGGACGAGAGTTCAAGACAGAACTCGCCGAGTTAATCTTGAGACTCGGCGAGTTGAGTCGGGGTAGCCCCACAATTCATGCCAGGTGTGACTCGTCGAGCAAGGGGAGAGACTCGACATGCCAAGTGAGACGAGGGAATTAGTGGACACGCATGGACTCGCCGATTTGCCCAAGTGCACTCGACGATTCGGGTCAAAGTTTGACCATTCACTTTGGTTGACTTTTAGGGTTTGGTCAACAATGAGGGCCTTTGAGCCAAAGGAGGGGTAAATGGTCTTTTACCCTTCTGAGGGTGCCTAGAGAGGGTTGAGTCTAGTCTTGAGAGTTATACTTATGAGAGTATTACTTTATGTGATTAGGTGGAGGCTAGATCGTATTTCTACCGAGTTAGAGATTTACAAAGACATCTAAGGTGAGTCTTCTCACTCTACTTTACCTTGAGTGGTAATTAGAGTCAAGTGACAGCGTTACTGTATGCTATTATGTGATGTGTTGCACTGCATTATTTCTATGTGATTTATGTCATGTGTATATTAGAGTTGGAATCAGAAGGTTCACAGAGCTAGGACCAGAGGGTCCATAGAGTTAGGGCCCACGGGCCCACATAGTTATAGCCTCGAGTGGCTAGTATGTGTTATGTATGGTATTTTAGGGAACTCACTAAGCTTTATGCTTACAATGTTATGTGTTATGTGTTTCAGGTACTAGTGATGATCACAGGAAGGCGCCGACATGATTCGTACACACCCATGGGTTTTTATGTATTTTGATCTTGGGAAATATTTTGTGAAACAAAGTTATGATACAATGGGATTTTGTTAATAAATGTGTTTGGAAAAATGTGTTTAAAAATGTGAAAATTCGTTTTAAATTTTACGGTGTTACAATTTGGTATCAGAGCCTTGGTTTGAGGGATTCGAATGCATCTTCCGGTGTATCTGAACTCAAACTGAGGATTTGAGGAAAAATTTGATAATAAAGTAAAATTATAAAAAGAGTAAAAAGAGTTTTGAAACAAACAGAGCAGATCCGTGTGTACGATCAACCAGCACCCGAATGGTGATTTCCCTTAATACCCTTACAATAAGTTTTAAAAGAAATGTTATGCTATGCTATATGATGAATTATATTATGCATGATAGAGTAAGAATAGGTATTCTTATTAGGACTAGAGTGGCCTGATATACAATGCCTTAGTCTAGGGGTTTTGCTACTAGGGATGCTTGAAAGTGTTTAGATAGCAGCAAGGAGCTTATGAGAGATCTGCTAGTGAGTAGCACATGATTAGAGAGAATAGCATACTTGGGATTTGGGACTCTGGGAGGAGGACTTGGTGTGAATGCTGAGTCGGTGTGGTCGGTAGTATTGGGCCCGTACTACCGAAGGCACCGGGTCAGTGCGCAACCCAAGTAAGAATCCTTAGGGTACCAGATATCATGTAGGGTTGGGATATCGAGTGTGTGTACATCCGAGCAAATTACTGATATGTTATGTTGTATTTCAGAGAGGCATCATGGTAGGGACACACCACAGACCAGGGACCAGTGGAGGGGGCGTGAGCGACGAGGAGCTCCGCCAGATGATTCATGATGAGGTGGCTACTGCGATCCGTGATGAGATTCCAAAGATGTTCGGGTCTATCAAGACCACCCTGATAGAGACATTCTATGAGAGATACGCTACTCTTTCTGATGCTGTTGTTGCTGCGGTTACTGTAGCTGTAGCTGCGGCTAGACTGCAGGGTGGTGATGCGTTGTTGTTCCGGGAGTTCAGCAACACAAAAGCACCGGAGTTTGATGGGACCCAGGACCCGATTGCAGCGATGAGGTGGATATCAGACATAGAGGGATGTTTCTTTACTTGCTCATCTCCTGAGCATTTGAGAGTCCGGTTCGCGCTGAACCAGCTTCGCTTTAGAGCGAAGGATTGGTGGAAGTTTGTGACGGTGCATTATTCGCCTGCTGAGCTTGCTGTAGTGACTTGGGAGAGGTTCACTGCTATGTTCCGAGATGAGTATGTTTCCCATGTAGAGAGGGAGCGTTTGGCCCAAGAGTTTCTGACCCTCAAGCAGGGTACTCATTTGGTCACAGTGATTACGAGGAAGTTCCATGAGCGGACGATGTTTTGCCCAGAGCACGTGTCCTCCGATCAGTCATGTATGAGCCGCTATCTGAGTATTTTGAGGAGAGATATACGGGAGTTCGTGGTGAACTCGACGTATCGGACATTTGCTGAGCTTCAGGAAAATGCCCGGAAGAGGGAGATAGAGCTGGAGACCCAGGCTAGGGAGGAGGCTGAGTCTTAGGCGAGGGATCGGCGACCGGCACAGTCTCAGCCGGCAGCCAAGCGAGCCAAGCCCGCTGATTCACGGTCTAGGAGTCAGAAGGGCCGAACTTGTGGCAAGTGCGGAAAGAGCTGCGAGGGGGTGTGCAGAGCGGGGTCTTGCTATAAATGTCGCAAGGAGGGGCATATGGCCAAGGATTTCCCCAAGGGGTTTGCAGTATTCTTTCACTGCAACCAGACCGGACACCGCAAGGCAGAGTGTCCACAGTTACGATGGAATACCCAGGGAGTAGCTCAGGGATCTGCCCCTGCTGCTATCAGAGCTACTGAGAGCCGGCTAGTGAAGGCCGAGGTACTGAAGGCGCGGGGGAGAGCCTTCCAATTGATTGCGGAGGAGGTCCGCGCAGCGCCCGATGTCGTGGCTGGTATGTATTCTTTCATATATTTACTTTTATGCTCAGATATTGTGCTTATATTATGATATGCGTAGGTACTTTTCTTGTGAATTTTGTACCTGCCTTGGTGTTATTTGACTCGGGTGCGAGTCGGTCTTTTGTATCTTTGGCTTTTAGTTAGCATCTTAGTATTAGTCGAGAGGCATTGAGTCGACCTCTGAGAGTTTCCATAGCTGACGATAGAGCGGTGTATGCCACCGAGGTGATCCGAGGGTGTGTGCTCGAGATTTTCGGCGTTGAGTTTCTGATTGATCTAGTTCCTATTGCGATGAGAGATGTCTGTGTCATCGTGGGCATGGACTGGTTGAGCAATTTTGGAGTGGTTATCGACTACAAGAGACAGCCGGTGACCATACGAGACCCTAGTGGGGGAGTTCTTACCATGTATGGTGAGGGTACGCGTTCTGGGTCGGCATTTTGTTCAGCCGCTAGAGCGAGGCAGAGTCTACATCAGAGCTGTAAGGGGTTTGTAGCATATGTGATGGATACGAGGGTTGATTCAGAGAGACCGAGGTCATTATATGAGGTTCTGATAGTGCATGAGTTCCCGGATGTATTTCCAGAAGAGTTATCGGGTGTGCCTCCCGAGAGGCATGTTGAATTCAGTATCGATTTGGTTCCGGGGGCTGCACCTATCGCCAAGGCACCTTATCACCTTGCGCCTCCAGAGATGCAGGAGTTATCCTTGCAACTCCAGGAGCTGCTAGGGAAGGGTTTTATTTGGCCAAGTAGTTCGCCATGGGGAGCGCCTATCCTTTTTGTTAAGAAAAAGGTTGGCTCACACCGGATGTGCATTGATTACAGGGAATTGAACAAGCTGACGGTCAAGATTGATGATTTGTTCGATTAGTTACAGGGAGCATCATGGTTCTTCAAGATTGATTTGAGGTCGGGATATCATCAGGTGAGGGTGCGAGATGAGGACATCCAAAAGACAGCGTTCAAGACTCGTTACGGGCATTACGAGTTCGTGGTGATGCCTTTCGGGCTCACCAATGCACCGACGGTGTTCATGGATCTCATGAAATGAGTATGTAGGCTGATGTTGGATTGTTCGATTATCGTGTTCATTGACGACATATTGGTGTATTTGAGATCCAGAGAATAGCAGGAGGAGCATTTGAGAGAGATCCTTAGGGTTTTGAGATCGGAGAGGCATTACGCCAAATTCTCCAAGTGTGATTATTGATAACGAGTGGTCCAGTTCCTAGGGCATCTCGTTAACTAGAAAGAGATATTGGTTGATCCGGCCAAGATTGAGGCGGTGATGAGTTGGGAGGTGGAGAGGTCACCTACAGAGATCATGAGTTTCCTAGGATTGGCAGGCTATTATCGGAGATTTATCAGGGATCTCTCCAAGATCGCCGTGCCATTGACCAAGTTGAACCGGAAGGGTGTTGCTTTCTCATGGGTCCTAGAGCAGCAAGCCTCCTTCGAGACACTTCGCCAAAGGTTATGCGAATCCCCGGTGTTAGCCCTTCCGAAGGGAATGGAGGACTTCGTGGTATATTGTGACGCGTCGATATCAGGGTTGGGAGCAGTGCTTATGCAGAGGGGGCACGTGATAGTATACCCATCGAGGCAACTGAAGCCTCATGAGATAAGGTATCCCACCCACGATATAGAGTTTGGAGCAGTAGTGTTCACCCTCAAGATCTGGCGTCACTATCTGTATGGGGTCCGGTATACCATATACACGGATCACAAGAGCCTGAAGTACTTGATGGATTAGCCCAACTTGAATTTGCGGAAGAGGAGATGGTTGGACATGGTAAAGGATTATGATTGCGAGATCCTGTACAACCCGAGTAAGGCTAATATGGTAGCCGATACCCTGAGTCGTAGGGCGGAAAGCGCCCCGATACGAGATGTTTGCATGAGATTGATAGTAATGAATCCAGTGTTGGACACCATTCGAGGGGACCAAGCTGAGGCTGTGAGACCAGAAAACCAGAAGAGGGAGCGAGTTATTGGGCAGGTATCGGAGTTTGTTACCGATAGCTAGGGGCTTATGACATTTCAGGGTCGGATTTGGGTACCGTTTGTGGGTGGGACGCGTACCATTTTAATGGAAGAGGCACATGGATCGAAGTTCTCGATCCATCCTGGGCCACTAAGATGTATTTGGACCTAAAGAAGGAGTATTTGTGGCCTTGTATGAAGAGGGATGCCGCGTGGTTCGTTGAGAGGTGCCTAACCTGTCGTAGGGATAAGGCCGAGCACTAGAGACCGCATGGTAAGTTGCAGCCATTAGAGGTTCCTGAGTGGAAGTGGGAGAAGATTACTATGGATTTTATCACCAAATTGCCGAGGACTGTGAGGGTGTTGATGCAATTTGGGTGATTGTAGACAGGTTGATGAAGAGTGCTCACTTCCTTGCTATTAGCGATAGCTCTTCTGCAGAGAGGTTGGCAGAGTTGTATGTGAGAGAGGTGGTATCGCAACATGGATTACCGATCTCGATTGTCTCAGATTGAGATGTGTGTTTCACTTCCAGATTCTGGAAGAAATTTCATGAGGAGTTGGCTACGAGGCTGAATTTTAGTACCGCATATCACCCACAGACTGACGAGCAGAGCGAGCGGATAATTCAGACGCTCGAGGACATGCTCCGAGCATGTGTGTTGGATTTTGGCGGGAGTTGGGACACATATTTTCCCTTGGCAGAGTTTTCCTACAATAACAGTCATCATTCGAGCATTGGTATGCCTCCCTTTGAGCTGTTGTATGGGAGGAGGTGTCGGATCCCCATTTGATGGGGAGAGGTAGTGCAATGTGTGATGGGTAGTACAGAGATTATGTTTCAGACGACTGAGCAGATACAACAGGTCAGACAGAGGTTGTTGACCGCTCAGAGTCGTCAGAAGAGTTATGCGGACAGGCACCGGTCCAAGCTCGAGTTCCAGGTTGGCGACTTCGTGCTCCTGAAGATCTCTCCTTGGAAGGGATTAATCCGATTCAGGAAGAGGGGCAAGTTGGGGCCTCGATATATTGGACCTTTCAGGGTGATTGCGAGAGTAGGCAGGTTAGCCTACCGTTTGGAGCTACCTGCGGAGTTGGGTCAGATTCACGACACTTTCCACATGTCGTAGTTGAGAAAGTGTATAGCCGACGAGTCGGTAGTGGTACCCACTACTAGAAAAACAGCCTTCTACGATGCTCATTGCGTGTCGTAAAAGGCTCAGACGACGCGCAAATGCGCGTCAAGGAAGGCCCTGTCATAAAGGAAGACGATGCGCTTTTGCGCGTCGTCTATAGACGACGCGCATTTACGACGCTCATTTACGACGCGCAATTACGACGTGCGTTTACGACACACAATGCGTATCAAGGAAGGCCCTGTCATAAAGGAAGACGACATGCATTCGCGTGTTGTAACCTTACGACGCGCGTGTTAATGACCCGCAATGCATATCAAGAAAGGCCATGTCATAAATGAAGGTGACACATATTTTTGCGTATCATAATTTTAAATGTTTAAAAAAGTATTATATATAGATTTACTAATTTTCAAATTAAATAATACATTAAAAATCTCATAATACAAAATAAAATACCATAAATAACAAAGATAATTCATTTCACTAATATGTCAAATACAAATAATTATTCAAATAGCGAGTAAATGTTATAAAAAAATGAGCTCATTTATACACAATTGCATTATCTAGCTTACTATGTGCCAACAACTCTCTGTGTGTTTACTTTTGCTTGAGTCTCATTTCCTCCAAAGCTTCTAGCCATGCAAAAATAGGATATCTTAGGGTTCCTGTCCAAATCAAGTAAAACATTGCTAGCTTAAATTCATCTGGTCCTTGGCGTGAAGTCTTATATAGAAGCTTAACTGCAACCTCCAATCCTTCTAGCAGATCCTAAAGATCATTATTGGCCATGTAGCAGGATCAACCTGCAATCTCTTATTACTTGCAGCATCTTCTGCCTGTTTGACCAAGGTTGTGCCTTCAGTAGCAACATGCTGCATTGCATCAAAAAGATAAAAACGGATGTCAACAAATACAAATAACTGCATTCTACTTAAAAAAAAAATTAGAATCTAACTCCTAAATCACAAACATTTTTAAACATACTAGAGATAGGATCCAATCCATGGGGTATTTTTGGAAAATAGTCTGAACATTCTTGACAAATCATCGACCTGCAAGTGAAGGGTAGAAAGGGAATTGAAGCTTGGTGATGCTTATGCTGGCAATTGAAGCTCATGCTGGCAATTGAAGCTTCAAACGCCAAGCCAGGTAGGTGATGCTCATGCTGGCAATTAAAGCTTGGAATTGCTTTTCCAACTGTACGTACACATACACATGAGATGAGAATAAGAAACTACTGTATTTGATTTGGTTTAGCTAATAATAAGCTAAGGAAGGGGAATGTGCTAAGAAGTTATTATGTATAGAATGAGAAAGAATAATAACCAAAAATCCTGTCTTAGACTTATTAACTTTTCAGTTATTTGTCTTTCTTCCTAAAAATATTCATTTCATCTGAATAAATATTCTGAAACTTGGTTTATTGAAAGCAAGTATCAAATGGTCATGGTCATGGTCAGGTAATGTAGTAGTAGTCTTATACTATTTTTGATCATTTAAAAAACCATTTTTCATGGTTATCCAGCTTAATAATGATATCATGTCAAAATATAGAAGGGAGAATACCCAAGAAAGAAAACATATTAACTGGTCAAATTGTCAACATTTCCAGTTCGCTGCAGCAGAACCAACTGTGGGAGAATAGCAACAGCTTCCAAATAGATAGAAAATACCCAACATATCTGCACATTGCTAATAATATTAAAACTATACAACCTTATCTGTTGCTACATTTTTATATCTTTATAACACTCCAATTAGGAAAAGTTTTTTTTGAGGAGGGCATTCAGGTCTTTTGGACAAGAGCCAGTCCATAATAAAATAGCTGTTTATATCCCTTCTAGTTATACTCCTGTGGAACATGTGCTTCAAATGTACTCCACCAGCAATCAACCATTACACCATCAACATTAAAATCAGTACAAGATCAACTTTAATATCTAATTGTTTTTAGCTGAAAGTTTTAGTGGTTGTGGATAATGATATTTGACCTGAAAAGGGCTTTTTCAGCACCAAGGATTTGAAGGGTAAAAGAAGATCATTTTGAAAGAAACAGCAAGGGCAAAGAGATAATTAAACATATAAATGAGTTAACCTTGAGTTCTTTTCATTTTTAATTCAAGTATTATCATGATATGATAAGGGGAGAAAGAGATAAATGAGTTACCTTATTTTCCTTATAACAGAAAGCACTATAGTGAAGCTTGCAGCGTCAAAACCTGTACAACCAGAATATAAATAATTCAATTTTCATATAACAAGAATTAGCAATTTATTTTGTTTTTTTTAATTGAAACCTGAACAGGTAACTGAACAACTCGTTCATCTGAACCTAGATTTGGCCTTGACATTTGAGATGCAATTGAGATTAAAAAATCCATTAACATACCTGGACGCCAACAGAGATCAAACAAACTGAAATACCCAAAACTATAACAGAAAAGGGTACAAAAGAACTGACCTAACACAGGTCTGAATGTTTATCTGTTGCTCTCCTTATACCCACCCGATGCACCGGGTCTTGTCCATCTCCCATGGCTTTGCCCAAAAGCTTTACTGCAACTAGTTGCCCATCAGGAAATTATCATTTGTAGACAGTTCCATAGCCTCTTTCTCCTAGTTTTTCAATGAATGAGTTTGTCGTTTGCGTGATTTCTGAATATCTGTATCTATTTGGAGTTATAACTCTGTAGTCCCTTATGAATATTTCTATTTGTTGATTTCTAGAGGTTCCCTGTTGTCCAAATCACCAGATGCTACATTAGGTTGGGAATCATGAAAGCTAAGACACTATTGTGGTATGTGGAGATTCTTACCAATAATTGAGGTTTTCTATGTGGTCTGATGAGACCTCGATTTTTCCATCTTTTTATTTGAAAGAACATCACCAACAACATGATTAGGATTCCTGCAATGGCAGTTGATATACCTGCACATAATATTTACATGATGGTCAATGAGGATTAATTTGTCTTCGGGTTAGGTTACGGATCAGTAATAAGACAAGCAACGCCAATGGAAGACACTTAATATGATGCAAAATGAAATAGGATTGATTATAAATACCTAAGCAAAATGTGAATCTACAATATTGCAAATCACGTACCTCTAATTTTGTTTGAATTTTTACAAGTCAACAAGAAATTGCCACTATCACAATAATAAGCAAACAATACACTGATTGTACTCAACGTTTTTAGCTATACACCTTAAATCCAAACCGGCCATCAAATGAGTTTTTTGAGATGGATTCTTGTAAGCGACTCCACAAAGAAGAAGCAGAACTCTGAACAGGAAGAGAAACTATCCAGTATCTGGTAGCCATTGCTGCTTAAAATTCTTAAGATTGACAACGGAGGTTCCCGATTGTTGAATTGAATTTTGGTTTGCAATAGAAAATCAAAAGGGGGAAAATTAACGAGATCTCTCCTCCAAATATAAGTCGACAAATTCATGAGACGGATTGATTTCGTTTTGAAAATATCCATGAAGTCAACTTTAGAAGCAGTAATAATCATATTGAGAGTGCTAGATTTAGATTCGCTTTCTGTTCAATCATGTGCAATTTTTTTTTGTAGGATACGGTCCCAATTTTTACATAGGAACCACCAAATCATTCAAAACTAGAAAAAGTATGTGAAGAAATGAAAAATAAATTGATTACCTGGCTCTCTAACACCAAAGTTTCAAAGGTGATGATGAGAGACAATCGGGAAGCTAATGGAGCAAAGTTACTGTTCTTCGTTTGTGTGTTTTTCGATTTATCTGTGGGGAATCAGAAACAAACGAGAATCAAGATTTTCATTCCTAATATTGAAACTTAAGATTATAATACTGAATTAGGGATTTTCTGACAATTTCAACATCGAGTGGGAGATATGGTGGTTCCAGTTGGTAAAAGTAAGTGAGGTGAGTCCGATCGAGTTGGAGTAAGGTAGAGGGGAATTGGATTCGCCGATAAGGTGAGGTAAGTAGGAGGTTGCCGACGAGGTGAGGAGAGACTCATCAAGGTCGCCACCATTGTTAAGCGTTCTTGCCATCGTGTGGAATGAGGATACTGGATGAGATTTTGTGAAAAAAGCCCTAGAATTGATGCCGTTTTGTGATGAGGATAATGGACACAGAAAACAAGTCAATTCACTACCTAAATAGTGTAGTGCATATAACTGAGGAACAACTGGTGTTAGGGTTTCAATTGTTGAAGGCGTAATGTAAATATGTATATACTTAAATGTCTCGATCAGCAAGAGAGAATGGAAGATGGCGTTCCTATTGCCTTGATCGATGTCAACGAATGGGGAAGAATCGGTGGCGGCGGTCGGAGTGCAAGGGAAAGAAGCAAGCAACACTCGATGTAGGGAGGCGGAGGAAGACTGGAGAAGATTTTTTTGGTAAAAGAACACACCCAGAGATAAAGAGGGGAAACAAGGAAGGAAGGCGGGTTTTCTAATTTTTTTGATTTTCTTTTTCCCGCTGCTAGTTGTTGTAGAGCGCGTTTGTAAAATTATAAAGCGACATTTCTAGACGACACGCATTTAACATAAGTGCCCTCCGTGTTTTTTTTTGTCAGACACTAATTTTAGGGCACGTACAAATGCGCGACCTAAATTCTTCAAATTTCTAAAGATATGACATTATTTATAGGGCACGCCCTTTTGCGTATCATTAATCAGTGCGTGTCATAAAAAGCGTGTCTTTAAAGGTCTGTTTTCTAGTAGTGACCATTAGAGGATATTCAGGTGGATGTGGGTCTAAAGTATGTTGAGAGACCGGTGGCAATTAGAGATCGAAAGATCAAGGTTCTGAGGAACAAGGAAGTGCCTCTGGTGCAGGTACAATGGCAGCATAGGAAAGGGTCAGAGCTGACTTGGGAGCCAGAGCGCAAGATGCGTGAGCAGCATCCAGAGTTGTTTGCAGAGTGAGACTTCCAGGGCGAAGTCTGATTCCAGTGGGGGAGAATTGTAACATCCGGATTCCCAGGTATATTATTTTATTCATTTATTTTGGAGTTTGTAGAGGGACTCGACGAGTTGGTGCTTAGACTCGCCGAGTAGAGTTGCGGATTCTCATCCGGGTTCATGACCGGACTCGGCGAGTCCACGCTGTTTAATGAAACCCTAATTTACTGGGTTTGGAACCAATTTAAAGGCCCTTAGGGTCGTCATTTGCAGCTACTAAAGCCTAGAGAGAGACCCTAAGAGATCTAGAGCATTTGTGAGGGAGGAGAGGCCACTTTTGATCATTTTTTTGGTGTGATTGCAAAGAGGAGGTGACCAAGGCAAGAGGAGGCTGAAGGAGGAGCGGATCTGGTGATTTCAGAGTTCAGAGACTTCATCCTGAGGTATTTATTCAGACCTTCTTCAGTTTTGGTGTTGATTCTTAGAGTTAGGGTTTTCTAACCCCTTTAGAGAATGGATATGTGGAGCAATTGGTCCCTTCTCGAGTTTATGCTTTGGATATGGACTCAAAGAGATCCAGAGACTTTAACCCTTGGAGCTTTATGGGTTATTTTGGGAGCCATGAACTTAGGAGTTTATTTTTGGGGCTAAATCACCAATTAGGACCATCTAAATGTTATATGAGTGTCAAGGTCTAAACTTTACGTGATTATCATGCTTGGGAAGGTCAAATCTAGGGGTTTAAGGAACAGATATGACCTCAGGAGGTCAATGGAGTTTTTGCATGGCATGAACTCGCTGAGTCGAAAGATCAGACTCGGCGAGTAGGGTTAGGGTTTCCCGTAAATCACTCAGCGAGTAGACTCACCAAGTTGGGGGAATAACTCAGTGAGTCGGAGAGGGATTAGAGGACTGGAGTTCAAGATGGAACTCGCCGAGTTGATCTTGAGACTCGACGAGTTGAGTCGGGGTAGCCCCGCGATTCATGCCAGGTGTGACTCGTCGACCAAGGGGAAGGACTCGACATGCCAAAAGAGACCAGGGAATTAGTGGACACGTGTGGACTCGCCGAGTTGCCCAAGTGCACTCGATGAGTCGGGTCAAAGTTTGACCGTTGACTTTGGTTGACTTTTAGGGTTTGGTCAACAATGAGTGCCTTTGAGCCAAAGGAGGGGTAAAATAGTCTTTTACCCTTTTGAGGGTGCCTAGAAAGGGATGAGTCGAGTCCTGAGAGTTATATCTATGAGAGTATTACTTTATGTGATTAAGTGGAGGCTAGATCGTATTTATACCGAGTCAGAGATTTATTGAGACATCTGAGGTGAGTCTTCTTACTATACTTTACCTTGAATGGTAATTAGAGTCATGTGATAAAGTTACTGTATACTATTATGTGATGTGTTGCACTTCATTATTTCTATGTGATTTATGTCATGTGTATATCAGAGTATATCAGAGTTAGAACCGAAAGGTTGACAGAGCTAGGACCAGAGGGTCCACAGAGTTAGAGCCCACGGGCCCACAGAGTTATAGCATCGAGTGGCTAGTATGTGTTATGTATGGTATTTTAGGGAACTCACTAAGCTTTATTCTTACAGTGTTATGTGTTATGTGTTTCAGGAACTAGTGATGATCGCGGGAAGGCGCCGACATGATTCGTACACATGCATGGGTTTTTATGTATTTTGATCTTGGGAAATATTTTGTGAAACAAAGTTACGATACAATGGGATTTTGTCAATAAATGTGTTTGGAAAAATGTGTTTAAAAATGTGAAAATTTGTTTTAACTTTTACGGTGTTACATAATGAGGATAGCTCCTATATAAGTATTATTAGATTAGATGTCTATTAACTATCTCTTTTATCCCTTTTCTCACATAGATATCATGGCCGGATTCCATCATCCTGGAGACCCGTACTTTCCTAATCGTGGAAATGGTGGATGGATAGATGATAAGCCAGAAAAGAACCCTGAAATTCCTTAGACGATGATTTTGTGGAGAATTTTCCTGAAGAGACCGACTCAGAACCTGAAGTCGAGAATCTACCCCTAGTAGCCCCAATACTGAATCCTAACCCCCGACGTAAATTCCACAGCCCAACGCCTCTGTGGGCTAAAAGTTTGAATAGGTGGAGCCACGAGCAAGGTAGACCCCTCCCATATAATGGAGACCGCAATTTCTACAACCTGAGTGAAGGGGGCTCCGCAGACAGAATCCTTCCAATCTTGGTTTGCCGAGTGGCTCGCAATGTTGAGCTAGGGGTGGCAGCCTGTAACATCCATAAAAATTCAAGCCAAATTAAATTTTTTTTTATACATTCTAAAACCATCAGGTTATTATAGTTTGTTTTCAAAATGTTTAGACATCAGAGTATCACCAGAATCAATTCATAAAACCATAAAATATAAGGAGTTGTATGATCATGCCTTTTCCTTCCTGCGATCATCTAATGTACTTGAAACAATAAACTAAAACTGTAAGCCTGAGAGCTTAGTGAGTTACCCCAAAATACCAATGCCATACAAACATAACCATATCATATAACCAATACAGAACAACATGCATAATGAGTCGTTAACCTGACTGGACCACCTCACAGGCCTTCAGTCTATCTGGACTGCTCTTTGAGCCTTCGACACGTCTGGATCGCCTCGCAAGGCCTACAGCCTATCCGAACCTCTCGTCGGGCCTTCGGTCTAAGTGAATCCCTTTGCACGACCTTCAGGTTATCCGGACCACCCTGGGTATGTTGGCCTCTAGCACAAAGCATGAATGCCTCAACCCAACCCCAAATCAAACAAACATGTGTATATAATGTCACACACTTGCATATATATATATATATATATATATATATATATATATATATATATATATAACAGTCATACCAATCTAACAGATCACCAATCATAGTAACATCCTATAACCAGGATACCGATCTAACAGATCATAATAGTAGACAACATCCTATCTACCAGGATACCGATCTAACCGATCATAACAATATACAAGCATTGTAAGGGTATTTTGGGATTGTAATGAGTTGAAGTCTTTTATACTCTTCGTATGGATTATAATATATTTTACTAAGGCATTGTATTCGAAGCTTAATGTTTACTACTTAGTATATTTTTTGTACGCTTTTCTCTCCTATAAACAGGAGTGTTTACTAGAGTTAGAAAGGTCTTTTTCAGAAGTATATCTTGTACTCTATAAAATCATAAGAGCGTAATAGAGCTGAACCAGAAATCATATTTACATCGGTGTTCAAATCTCGCAATATGACTTTTGATCATTTGTTACTCTGATTCATTACATACTTGATTCCTTGTTTCATCAATTGGTATTAGAGCAGGAATCATATCTCTGATCTGATTTTCATCTTGTCAAATGTCTTTAAATCAAAATTGTGATTTAAGAAATTCCGCACTTATTGAAAGTGAAAAATTCATTAGATCTAAGGCTGTTATGCGATTCTGCATTTGAATCATTGAATCGAGTGTTCTACTAGTGATTCTGATTTGAATCATATAGTTTGTTGTCAAATTCTTAAAGTTTCTTCAAAAGTTCTCAAGGTTTTATTCCGTACATCAATGGCGTCTTTCAATCTTAATTCTATGACTTCATTCTCTCATCTTTTATGTTCATCCACCAAAATTCCTATGCTAATTCCTGAGTATTACGATCAATGGGCTGATTGTATGCAGGATTATCTCAATGGTTTGGATGAAGAGTTGTGGAATTGTATTTTTGGAGATTGCAATCCACCATCAAATGTTCAACCAATTGGTTCTTCTTCTGGAAATTCTGAGGTAGAGAGTCAATCTGATAGTCTTAAAAAACTGGAGAAGAGATGCATAAGAGAGCTGAGAGGAGCTTTGCCTCCTATTGTTTACAACTACGTAAGGAGTTGTAAAACTGCAAAGGAGATATGGAACAAGCTCAAAGAAAAATTTCAAGGGAGTGAGAAAACAAAAGTTAATTCTATGAAAAAATGCTTGGTGGAACTTAAGGACTTCAGACAGAAAGATGGTGAATCAATCTAGGTTTTTATGATCATCTTAATGAATTAATCTATCGATGTAATCAATATGGAATCACCAGATCAACCATGGAATTCAATTTAATTTTTGTTATGG
Organism: Lactuca saligna; assembly: GCF_052625555.1. Classification (NCBI taxonomy): domain Eukaryota; kingdom Viridiplantae; phylum Streptophyta; class Magnoliopsida; order Asterales; family Asteraceae; genus Lactuca; species Lactuca saligna. The sequence continues at coordinate 209,852,452 of NC_136419.1, forward strand.
GTCTTCGTAAGGAATGGCGTAGTGTGAGCATGATGGTTAAGAACCAACATAGCTTTGATACGTCAACTTTGAATGACTTGTACAATCAGCTGAAGTCACATGAAAGCGAAGTGAATGAAATTGCCGAAGAATCAAAGGCTAGTTTGGGAGGGCCACTAGCATTGGTTTCAAAGATCTCTGAAAGGAAAGCTGAGAAAAATGTGTCAGATGAAGATGAAGGGTTCATCGTGAACTCAGATGATGAGGCAATTGCTTTCTATTCAACAATCACGTGAAAAAGTTCTTCAAAAAGTCATTCAATCCGAAGGCAAAGTCATCTGAGACAAAAGGGAATTTTATGAGTACAAGTGTTGGGGATGAGAAGAAGAAGGAAGAGAAGAAAGATGTGAAGGTTGTTGAGGAAAAAACATAGAAGAAGGTGAAAGGAGATGCTGGGATTGACTGTCATTATTGCAATAGGGCTAATCATTTAGCTAATGATTGCATGATAAGGAAGAAAGATGAGAAAAAGAATAAGACAAAGGATGAAGCATATTATGTGGAAAAGTTGGAGGAGGTGCGTGCGAAGACAAAGAATCTTTCTTTAGTTGCTCATGGTGAACAAGACGAAGATGGAACTTATCAAATCTGGTCATCTGGATCAGATGATGAGGAGATGCGAAATCCGACCCAAGGAGCAATGTACGCAAAGATGGAGGAAGAATCAGATAAGGAGGCATACGAAGTTCATGGGAGATGCTTCATATCAAAAGCCGCTGAAAAATCTCCGATGACCACAAAGGTACGTAATATTCTTGAATCTTTCAATATTCCAGCTCATGCTTATAATTCTGAATTAGTACCTTTCAATGAAACTGTTACTTATTTTGATTCAATTGTGGTATCTACTAGCAATGTGGCTAAGAAGCTGTATGTTTAATTTTTTGAGACATAGAAGATACTAGATTCGAAAATTGCTAAAATTGATTGTTTAGAACATCAAATAGCGAATATCATGGTTGATAGGGATAACTTGTCTAGTGAATCTAAATTGTTGTTAGCACAGAGGAACATTTATTATAATTCGGCTAGAAGATTGTATGGGAAATTAACCGAATTACATCATTCATGCGAAATCAGTAACGAACAACATAGGAAATTGCTGCGATTTCTAGCTTATGAAAGAGCTACGATAGATAACATTTCATATGATTATGAGAAAGAAATAGCTAAATTTGACAAAGTTCCTGATGATAGATATAGATATGGAATTTTCAAAGTAAATGAAAATCTTGATACTGATGATTTAGTTGAAATTGTAAATGATACTTTTACCAAGTCAGAAGAAATTCAAATTTTGAAAAAGACTAAAGCTTCAACATCCGATGTTCAATCTAACTTTGCTGATATTGAAGATAATTTTGACAATATTAGTGAAGTTAGTGATCTTCAGGATGTTGATTGTTCTCAGTTGTCTATTATTAATATTACGTCTTCATCTAAAAGGAAAGAAAATGATAATGATTTGTTTGTTAAGAATGATACGAAACAACCCTCAATTTCGAAAGTTTGTGATTTGGACTTCATAGAAATCCGAGATAGTCAAACAGATGATAGTGATGATGAAAAAGATGATGAACTTTCAAAGGAAAAGGTATTATCCAAAGATGACAATATTCCTCGAATTGTAGTTGATCAGGTGTATGGTGATACACAACAATATGAAAAATCAATGAAATAACAAGGTGCTCATTATCTTGAAACAAATACAGTGGTGTATCCCATTTTCAAATATTCGGATGATGTAGTGTTTCCAAATCAAGTATTCGTAACGACTGGAAATGTGGAAAAAGTCAAAACAGAAATCAAGAAATTGGTGGAACAAGATAATTTGAAAACATCAGACGAAGGGTTTTTCTCAAATCAAAGCACTGTTCAAAACAACTTAACAAAGAATTCTTATGTTTTTAAAAGAAAAAAAATCTAAGAGAAAACGGGTGGAAAAATCAAAATTTGAAAAACAAGTCAATAAACCAATTTTTGAAGAAATAAATAATGGGGTAAAATTAAATTCAAAAGAAGTCAAAGAAAAAATTGAAAATTTTTCAAAAGAAAATAAAGTTTCAACGAGACAAGCTCGAAAGAAAATATTTTGGCAAACAATCGAATCTAGAAAACCATCAAAGCAAAATCTTATTCATTCAGAAAGAAATTTAGACACAAAGAAAATCTTGTTCATTCAATAAAACATGTGTCTGAATCAAAATCTTCAAATTCTATTTTCAATATGAAACATTCATATTTTTCAAAAAGAGAACAAGTTTATCGTCCAAAAACTAATTCAGAAATTGAAGAAAAATCGACTTCAAAGTTTTCTCAAAGGCAACATTTTATATCAACAGTTGATACTTCCTATGCTGAATCATATGTTTCAAAACCAAAAATAGATTTTGTTCCTCAAAAGCCAACATTTCCTAATCTTACGAAGAAATAAACAATGAAAGCTTTGTACGAAAAGGCACAACTTCACGAAAGAATATTGATCACTGGCTCGATGGGAAAGACAAAATTTATCAATCAAAAAAATATTTGAAAGACCAAATCAACAAAGCATATGAGAAGTATGTCAATACTTCTTCAAATGGTAGTTCGTTATCAAAAGATTCGAATATCTTGGTAAAAGCCTGGAAACCAGTCATAAAAGCAAAGACCGAACAATCAGAAACTCAGAATGCAAAGGGTGTTGTAAGTATCCATACAAAACATACAAAACCTTATGTTTCAATCCATGCAAATGAAAATGTCGATATTATTAATAGTCTCAAAATTAAAGTTTGTGATTTTGTCAACCGTTATTCTTTATTGAAACCTAATTTCCAAGGACCCAAAAATCCTTGGGTACCTAAATTCTTTCAATGATTGCAGATACTATGTGACAAGCAATACGATAACAAATGGTATATTGATAGTGGTTGATCTCGTCACATGATTGGAAAGAAGGAGAATCTAAGAGACTTTCGAAGCTTAGAAAATGATGGAGTTGTCAAGTTTGGAAACAATCAGAAGTGTCAGGTCAAAGGATATGGGAAGATCACAAATGGATAATTGACAGTGAATCATGTTGCATATGTAGAAGGCTTACAACAAAACTTTATTAGTGTATCACAACTTGTGGTAGGCACTGGAAATCAAGTACTTTTTAACGAAGAAGGAAGCATCATTTCGAATGTGAATACAAAAGAAGTTTTGTTGAAATCCAAACGGAAGGGTGATATGTTTACTTTGGACATCAATCCAATTGTAGGAAAACCTGTTATATGCCTTCTTTCGAAAGCAACATCTGACCTAAGTTGGCTATGGCATCGAAGACTTTCACATCTCAACTTTCGAAACATCAATAAACTTGTTGTTCAAGATCTGGTAAGAGGTTTACCAATACTCAAATTTGATAATGATTCTTTATGTGAAACATGTGAAGTTGGAAAACAACATAAACAAGGTCATCCAATCACAATTGATTCGAAGATTGTTGAATCACTGGAGCTTTTACATATTGATTTATGTGGTCCTTTGATAGTTTCAACACTCAACCATAAATGGTATATCTTTGTTATTGTTGATGATTTTTCAAGATTCACGTGGGTTTATTTTCTCAGGCTTAAATCAGAAGTTGCACAAATCATGATTAACTTTATCAAACAAATGGAAAAAACGCTAAAGAAGACGGTTCGAAGGATAAAAAGTGATCATTAAACTGGGTTTAAGAACAAGGTTCTTGATTCATTTTTGGATGATAAAGGCAATTCGCATACTTTTTCATCTCCATATACACCACAACAAAATGGTGTTGTTGAGCGAAGAAATCGATCTTTATGCGAAGCAGCAAGAACAATGCTGGCCTATGCGAATCTTCCACAATATCTTTGGGCTGAAGCAATCTCCACTGCATGTTTTACACAGAACAGATCTTACATCCATCGTCGTTTTAATATCACTCCTTATGAAATCATCAATAACAGAAAACCTAATGTGAAATTTTTCCATGTTTTCGAATGCAGGTGCTTTATTATGAAACTTAAGGATAATCTTTCAAAATTTCAAGCGAAAGTTGATGAAGGGATTTTCCTTAGATATTCGCATAATTATGTTGCCTATCGTGTGCTCAACAAACGAACTCGAAAAGTGGAAGAAACATTCAATCTTACTTTTGATGATTATTATGTCAAACAATCTAATAAACATTGTGAAAATCATCCTATATTACAAGAACATCAAACTGACACTGAAGATATACAATCATTGGACATTGATTATGATTTGATTTTTGGTAATTCAGATTATGCTGCAAATGCTGAAATCAATGCTCCTGATAATCATGTCACTGAAATTTCAAAACTAACTGGTGACTCAACTTCATCTCCTCAAGAAATGGGTGAAAGTATGCATAATGATCTCGTGGAGGGGGAGCACTTGGAGTCAAACCCTCTAATTAAGGGGGAGCATTCCTTCGAGGGGCAGAATGAGAGAGCAAATGATGATGTTGAGGGGGAGCAATTCAACGATAATATTGAAGGGGAGTTAAATCAAAATGATGAAAATTATCATGATATTAATGATGTTTGCTCGATTGCAGGATCTGGAAATGAAAAAATGTACGAAGATGCACATTTGGAATTCGATCTAGCCTATCCACCGATGGACAAATGGACTAAAGATCATCTAAAGGAACAAATAATAGGTAATCCACAAGAAGGAGTTTTAACAAGAGCTCAAATTCGTGCGAAGAATGAGGTATTAAATGTTCATCAAGAGTTTTGCATGTTCAATGTTTTTATTTCAAAAATTGAACCAAAAATAGTTAAGATTGCAATGGAACACTCAGATTGGGTTGTTGCGATGCAATATGAATTGTCTGAATTTGAACGAAATAAAGTTTGGAGGTTAATTCCTAAGCCAAATGATGTTTCGATTGGCAGCTTATTAAAATGGATTTTCGAAAATAAAACCGACAAAGATGGAAATATTGTTCGAATCAAAGCCAGACTTGTTGTTAAAGGATATTCTCAACAAGAAGGAATTGATTACGAAGAAACTTTTTCCCCTGTTGCAAGACTCGAGGTGGTTCGTATGTTTTTGGCTTATGCAACTCACAAAGATTTTGATGTATATCAAATGGATGTGAAATGTGCATTTCTAAATGGAGAACTCGAAGAAAAAGTTTATGTGGAACAGCCTCCTGGTTTTTTAAACGAAGAACATCCTGATTACGTTTATATCTTAGATAAGGTAGTTTATGGGTTAAACAAGCTCCATGAGCCTGGTATGCAACTCTTACTTCGTTTTTGAAACAATCTAAATTTAAACGAGGATCAGTTGACCCCACATTATTTCGTAAGAAAGTTGGGAATCATCTAATGCTTGTTCAAATTCATGTTGATGACATTATTTTTGGCTCAAATGACCCTGTTTTGTCTAAATAATTCGAAGACTTGATGAAGAGTAAGTTCAAAATGAGCATGATGGGAAAAATTAATAATTTTCTTGGTTTAAACATTCGTCAAATAAGAGAAGGAATTTTCATAAATCAAGAAAAATACACGAAGAATCTGCTTGAAAAGTTTAGGATGATGAATAGCACAAAGTTACGAGTACTAATGGCAACCGGCATAAAACTAACTCGTTCATTAGAAAAACCATCTGTTGACCTAATTTTATACAGGAGCATGATTGGATCTTTACTTTACTTAATAGCAAGTAGACCTGGTATCATGTTTTCTGTGTGTAAATGTGCCAGTTATCAGTTAAATCCTCGAGATCCACATCTCACTGCTGTAAAGAATATCTTTCGTTATCTCAAAGAAACATCTTCACTTGGATTGTGGTACCCTTCGTGTGACAACCCGATATTTCGAAACAATGAAATGTAACACCAGTCAAATATAGGTAAATATTTAACTTTCCTAAAATCTTATTTGGGTTAAATAAAGTGGTAGGAATCGTATCAAGGTTTTCGTGCATATAAAGAACACTAAAATCCGAGTTATAACGAAGAAGTTATGACCAATCTAAGATTCGCAGCAAAAATCGGCAACACTGATAGACGTAAAACGCAAAGTTTCAATACAATAATTTTTAGCCTTAGGTATCTAAATCAAAGTTTTAGATATCCCAAAACCGTAAGCATACCTAAAAAGAATGCCCAAATCTGACTTCATATGAGGAAGTTATGATTTTTCGAAGTTTCAGACATAGGAGTAGACACCTAAAAACTCAAAATTGAGATCGAGCGGATTTTTGCCAACATGACCTAAACGAGAATTGAAGATCTCATCAATGGTATTACAATGGTAAAAAGTCTGGCAAAAACAAACAGCGGATGAAGGAGTAATGAAATTTTAACGGACTTTTCCTGTCCCGGCCTATTAAAAATATAATATTAAAAATAAATTATAAATTAGCCGACGAAGTCTAAACGAAAGTTGTAGATCGTAGTCTCACCTACGTTTCGATATAAAGAATGTCGAAAACGGAGTTCGTATGAGGAAGATATGAATTTTTGAAGTTTATTAATAATTAAAATATTTAATTTAATTAAATATTCCTGATATTATCCGTTGGAGGGGGAGTCACCGGTCTGATCCGGATTACGCCCAGCGTAATTCCTTGGTACGCCCAGCGTAATCTGAGGAATCAGACCCTATATAAAGGGTGCGAGGATGCCGACCATTCTTGCTAATTTCCTTCCCTTCTCGCTCCGAAGCTCTGCGGTTCAACCCTCGGAGCCATCCCAAAGTCCCAGTTTTCATATCCAAGCTCGGAAGGAAGTTTTACGCCCCCGAGATTCCCGAGAATCTCGTGAGATCCGCTCTCTCGAGTAGAAGTTCTGCTCGGTTTTCATCGCGCTTTCTTCAATCAATCATGTGAGTTCATACCCCTATAATTCACACTTTTAAATGTTTTATGAGTACTTTTATATGCTTTTAAAGGGGGGAATACAAGTAAAACACTCGAGTATTATTGTGTGTTATATAAACTTTCACTATACGCGTTTTATCAAAGGAATCATATGTGATTTAAAACTATTATAAGGAAACTTTCATACGTAAATTATACCACGACAACATTTTATCTTTTCACAGGAGTAACGATTTATGTATTTATATAAATCATATACTTTGCTTATACTACATTTCTGTGTGTCGGTTTTGGCACTACAAAAACTACACTTTTCATAACAAGTGAACATTTTCACTAAGGGTTTATTATACAAACGAAACACACTTTTAGAAAACTATAATAAGTATAGTTTTACGAGAGCATCACGAACTTTTACATACTAGAAATACTATTTCAAGGAGATACATTCAAATACAAGATCAAACAAACATTTTCATATGTACTTCAAATAGTTTTCACAAATGTTTTTACATGTTAAAACACTTTTAGAAACTATCTTACAAACTGTATGTTTCTCTTTTTTAATCTGTTATAGTTGTGCATCAAACAATGGTTTTCTTACACTTAAACTATCTTGTCAACTGTTTTCGAATCGTTTTATAAACTGACATCAAGTCACAAATTCTTTATTAGACTTTTCAACGGTTTTACAAAACTTCTTTTATGCTTATATATTACAAATTGCATGCCTCTATATGTATAGTTATATAAGAAATGTTTAAAAGACTTAGGAAGGCTATCCACCCTGTTTCCTTTTCCTTAATTTTCATGTGGTCTGGTGGGATATCGGATACCAATCCGAAGGTCGTTTAAATATTAGTTATATATTATGTGTACATATATAGTCATAAATGTTCCATCAGTTAATTCTGTTCTGACGCTCTTGGGTAGCAAGGGTGTATAAACCTACTCGGACACTCATCAATTACATTCTAGTAAACTATTATAGGAATAGTTTAGGGGATACAAAACATTATCCGTATTAAAAGAAATTACACCAGAGTCAGTTCATTCATGAGTCTAGACTACATGCTATATGAAGGGATACTCTTACAGAGATTCGTCTTACATGGATATATTTAGAGGGATACTCTTACATAGATACGCTTACATGAGTACGTTTACATGAGTACGTTTACATGAATACTTTTACATGAATACTTTTACATGAATACTTATACATGAATACTCTTACATAGATACGCTTACATGAGTACGTTTACATGAATACTTTTACATGAATACTTTTACATGAATACTTACACATGAATACTTTTACATAGATATCATATGGCAAATTACTATTACATACTATATGTCTAGATACTGTTATATAGTTCTCCTTTCTATCTTTACCTTGTGATACAATCACATCATCGACGAGATAGATTGGACTTTATATCCTAGTACCAAAGGATACTTTACGGGATTAACCATTCCTAGATTCTCTGTTAGCTACAGAGGTAAATGCACATCCACGGATGTCTTTGGTTGATACCATTACAGGTATACTTTAAGGGACTAAGTATTCCTACACCCAGCTGTTAGCAACATAGGTAAATGTACATCTACGGATGTCTATAGTTAATACTGTTAGTTATCCTAGTATAAAGGGATAATACGTAAGTTAGTTATATTATTACCATTATAATAATAACTTTCAAAACAGTCGGGTCTTGGTAGAAGACTACTTTCAAAACAACTAGGTCTTGGTAGAAGACTACTTTCAAAACAACTAGGTCTTGGTAGAAGATTTCATCTATACTAATAGGAATCATAGGGATTTCTAGGGTTTACCAAACGGTTTCGATTACTTACAAACATTTCCACACTTATACGAACTTTCTTTCAGAACAATATCAAGTATTTCATTACAAGTTTTACAAATCAAAAACACATTAATACTTATGAATTCACCAGCTTTTTGGCTGATACTCGCTTTCAAAATAACTTGTATTCTCAGGTCGCAAATAGACAAGTATGATGACCAGGTTTTTGGTGAAGACGGAGCAGTCTAGACTCGTCTTATTTTATGATTATTCATTTTATTGTTGTATATTATGAAAGAACACACTTGTAATTAAAATTATACTATTAATGAAATGGATGATGTTGTTGCTTGTTTACTACTTTACATTGTTGTGATACATTACATGACGTCCTCCGCCCCAGAACGTTTCCGCCGTTCCCAGTTTTGGGGTGTGACAGATTGGTATCAGAGCATTGTTTATAGTGAATTAAGTATATCAACCCATAAAAGATATACTAACTATAACTACAATGGGATAACAAAATACTCTGACCAAGAGTTTATACTTTTAAATAATAAAATATTTAATTAAGTATACGTGCCTGCATTCATACTAAAATCAGTATCACAATGACAAGAACAAAAGTATTACGATTGTTGAATATCACAAGTAAGCTTGGGGATGTATGGTCAGTCCTGGGAATGGCATAGCCTGATCAACTATGCTGGTCTGAGGAGTGATGAGCATATGCCCAAGAATGGTTGTGATGTGGCAACAAGTCTAAAAACTTACCAACACTACCACAATGAGAACATTATAACAGAACCTAAGTCTAAAATACTATAGGAGTATTTTGTGTTACTATCATTATTTACTTGAGAACTAAAAAGGATCTTCATTACTAAGTTGATAGTTGCTAAGTGGATATACTAAGGTTATATGTAACTAGGATGTCATAGACGTAGAATCTGTGAAATTTTGCTTTACCCCGGTTCCTTGTGAATTTGGAGTTAAGTTCACTTATTCGAAAGCCTAGCCTGTTTTGATTACATATAACTGGTATGCCCTTTACAAATAATGATGTAACTAATGGAGGTTATTTAATAATTATCTAGATAGTTCGTCTAATAATTATTTCTTTACCTAAATTCTCATATAGATAACATGGTTGGACTCCATCCCCACGACAACCTGTACTTCCCGATCAAAGGCAGTGCTGGATGGTTCAGAGAAGAACCAGAGAATGATCATCCACTCCCTTTTGAATGATCACCATGCTGAAGACCTTTCGGATGATGATAACTCCGAACTCGAGGATGAGAACCTACCCCCAGTAGCTCCCAATTCAAACCCTAACCCTCGTCCAATTCTTCATGGCCCGACGCCTCCTTGGGTAGAATGCTTGGAAATATGGAGCGAAAAGCAAGATCAACCTATGTTGTTTAATGGATACCGAAGCTTCTGCCACCCAAGTGAAGGAATCTCAGCAGATTGAGTTCTACAAATCATAATCCGTAGAGTTGCCTGAAACAAAATGCAGGGCATGATGACTTTTCAACATATCGAAGAGGTTAATGCCAATGCAAGAATGCATACCATTTGCACCAATCACCTTGATCACTAGTGAGAGATCTGAGAGAAACCATGAGACCCTATTGCAAGCACTAGCTGAAACCCGAACCGAAGTCATGGAGCTCCAAGTATGCCAGAGGGTGTACGAGAGATACCTGCTTGATATGAAATGTCAACTAACCGAACTAAGGGATTACCATTGGGGTGATCGTCGCCAGTAGGAGATACCTTACTTCCTTCTTTGTTTTAAAGAATCGTGTTTCTGTCTATGTTCTGTGTAGTACTTTTTATGTGGCTACCTTGTACTATAAGTACTTTTAGTTAAGTCTTTATGTTGTCAAAGACTTTTCTACTCCGAATATGATGTATGACCTACAACAAGGTCAATTTCCCCAAACCTATTACATCTTAAATATCAATGATATCGAAAGTCGGCTAACTTTCGTGTTACTCTTTGTTCAAATACCTTCATTTTACTACCATTGGAGTCTATCTGAAACCCCACCTAGTCAAGTTATTGAACTATGGTAATGTAACTCCAAAACCAATTTCAAGCCTCTTTTAAAGGCTGGATCATATTATCCACCAACCTACTATACCTCGGCTTCAACGACAAACGTTTAAAGACCATTCTACAAACATACTTCTAGTCTGAACTAGGACTGCATCATAGGGATGTAGGTCAAACTATCATGAACATACTTCCAATCCGTACTAGGACTGCATCATAAGGATGTAGGTCAAACTTTCGAGAACATAGTCTTACTCTTTACTTGAACAATCGAAGTGCATCTAGAGTCAACCAGAATCGCTCACAAGATCTTTATCTTTCATGTTATAGAATCATGTCGTCATCCGGAAACAATCAGCTGAGCAACGAAACCCCTATCCTCCATATCGATGCCGCTACATTACAAGATGCAATAGCAACTGCTGTAACAACTTTCCTTACACACATCAACTCAGGCAACAGAAGCAAGACCAAAAAAGGAGTCGAGAGTTCCGATGGTAGTACCAAAGCGGGAAACCAACAAATGGAAACAGTCATAGACTTGCAAAGCCGTAAGACCTAAAGGAAGAGACGATATCGTCAAACCCTAAAGGAGCGCAAGAGATCCCAAAGACTTGCCATGCTACATCAACACGTGGCAAATCCTGCAGAACGCTTTAGGAAGCAATTTCCAAGGTGGTGTAATGAGGAAGGAACTTGTGTCCACAAAACATTGGCTAAACACCTCACTCCCTCCACCAAGGCTAGTACTAGCCAGTCATGCCACCAATGCGGGGAGATAGGGCACCTCAAGAAGGATTGCCCTATAACAAAGAACTCTGGCGCAGATGGTAGGATTCTCAGGATCACAGCTGCAGGGGAACCTACTCCGAACCCACGTTAATGTAATTTAGGCGTTTTGTTGTAACAGACTTATAAACCATCCAAAACTAGTGCAACAAGAGTCTTATCATTTGCGGGATCCCGTCGGTATAGGGATGCTCGTGCTACATATACTTGCCTTTTGTAGTATACCTTATACGCAACAATAGTCTTGTAGTAGTCTAAAGTATGGTAACTCTGTTGATGGTTGCACGGTTGTGTTTCGTCTGTAAACATCTTATGTTCAAATCTAATGTCTTTAAGTTTCCTTATGATTCCGACATTATCATACAACTTGATTCAATTTGATCCTCACAAAAACAGCTTCATACGTACATCTCTTTCTTCGATATTGCCTTTCCAGCGAAGTCGTCATATCTGAACACCAATTACTCATGAATGGAGTACCTCATAGTTCTTTTCCTTTCCAAAGAAATCCTCGAAGTACCATCGTACAGTACGTCAAGTTCAAATCCAAAGATCCATATGGTTGATCTGTCACTGATGAATGTATACATAGGGGTGATATATAATCAAGGTTTTGACTTCATAATCAGTATGAATTGGTTTTGTTCTTATGCAAGAGGAAAGGTCACTGCCTATACCTCAAGACAGCTTAAGACACAAGAATTAACTATACAACACATGATCTTGAGTCAAGAGCAGTGATAATTCCTCTGAAGATTTGGAGACACTACTTGTACGATACAAGGTGTACTAATTTCACAGGCCACAAAACATCTAACATACATTCGACCAAGAAGAGTTATCACAACAGTAAGGCAAACGAAAGAAACAAAGTCGTTCCTCGATAGTGAAAGGTTCGCTGGAAGGCCATGCGAGGATCTTAATTCACTTAGGAATGCAAAGATCAAATAAAACTTATATCTGTAGCGTAGTATCAATTCTGCTCAAACTCTAATTTCGGGACGAAATTCCCTCTAACGGGGGGATGATGTGACAAACCGATATTTCAAGAAAATATAATGTAACACCAGTCAAATATAGGTAAAAATTTAACTTTCCTAAAATCTTATTTGGGTTAAACAAAGTGGTAGGAATTGTATCAAGGTTTTCGTGCATATAAAGAACACTAAAATCCGAGTTATAACGAACAAGTTATGACCAATCTAAGATTCACAGCGAAAATCGGCAACACTGATAGACGTAAAACGCGAAGTTTCAATACAATAATTTTTAGCCTTAGGTATCTAAATGAAAGTTTTAGATATCCCAAAACCATAAGCATACCTAAAAAGAATCCCAAATCTGACTTCATATAAGGAAGTTATAATTTTTCGAAGTTTCAGACATAGCAGTAGATAGCTAAAAACTCAAAATCGAGATCGAGCGGATTTTTGCCAACATGACCTAAACGAGAATTGAAGATCTCATCAATGGTATTTCAATGGTAAAAAGTCTGGCGAAAACAGATAGCGGATGAAGGAGTTATGAAATTTTAACGGACTTTTCCTGTCCCGGCTTGTTAAAAATATAATATTAAAAATAAAGTAAAATTAGCCAACGATGTCTAAACGAAAGTTGTAGATCGTAGTCTCACCTACGCATGGATATAAAGAACGTCGAAAACGGAGTTCGTATGAGGAAGATATGAATTTTTGAAGTTTATTAATAATTAAAATATTTAATTTAATTAAATATTCCCGATATTATCCGTTGGAGGGGGAGTCACCGGTCTGATCCGGATTACGCCAAACGTAATTCCTTGGTACGCCCAGCGTAATCCGAGGAATCAGACCCTATATAAAGGGTGCGAGGATGCCGGCCATTCCTGCTAATATCCTTCCCTTCTCGCGCCGAAGCTCTGCATTTCAACCCTCGGAGCCATCCCAAAGTCCCGGTTTTCATATCCAAGCTCGGAAGGAAGTTTTACGCCCCCGAGACTCCCGAGAATCTCGAGAGATCCGCTCTCTCGAGTAGAAGTTCTGCTCGGTTTTCGACGTGCTTTCTTCAATCAATCATGTGAGTTCATACCCCTATAATTCACGCTTTTAAATGTTTTATGAGTACTTTTATATGCTTTTAAAGGGGGGGGGGGGGGGGGGAATACAAGTAAAACACTCGATTATTATTGTGTGTTATATAAACTTTCACTATACGCGTTTTATCAAAGGAATCATATGTGATTTAAAACTATTATAGGGAAACTTTCATACGTAAATTATACCACAACAACATTTTATCTTTTGAAATGAGAAACGATTTATGTATTTATATAAATCAGATACTTTGCTTATACTGCATTTCTGTGTGTCGGTTTTGGCACTACAAAAACTACACTTTTCATACCAAGTGAACATTTTAACTAAGGGTTTATTATACCAACGAAACACACTTTTAGAAAACTATAATAGGTATAATTTTACGAGAACATCATGAACTTTTACATAATAGAAATACTATTTCAAGGAGATACATTCATATACAAGAACAAACGAACATTTTCATATGTAATTCAAATAGTTTTCACAAACGTTTTTACATGTTAAAACACTTTTAAAAACTGTCTTACAAACTGTATGTTTCTCTTTTTGAATCTGTTATAGTTGTGCATCAAACAAAGGTTTTCTTACACTTAAACTGTCTTGTCAACTGTTTCCGAATCGTTTTATAAACTGAAATCAAGTCACAAATTCTTTATTAGACTTTTCAACGGTTTTAAAAAACTTCTTTTATGATTCTATATTATAAATTGCATGCCTCTATATGTATAGTTATATAAGAAATGTTTAAAAGACTTAGGAAGGCTATCCACCCTGTTTCCTTTTCCTCAATTTGGATGTGGTATGGTGGGATATCGGGTACCCGTCCGAAGGTCGTTTAAATATTAGTTATATATCATGTGTACATATATAGTCATAAATGTTCCATCAATTAATTATGTTCTGACGCTCTTGGGTAGCAAGGGTGTATAAACCTACTCGGACACTCATCAATTACATTCTAGTAAACTATTATAGGAATAGTTTAGGGGATACAAAACATTATCCGTATTAAAAGAAATTACACCAGAGTCAGTTCATTCATGAGTCTAGACTACATGCTATATGAAGGGATACTGTTACAGAGAATCCTCTTACATGGATATATTTATAGGGATACTCTTACATAGATACGCTTACATGAGTACGTTTACATGAGTACGTTTACATGAATACTTTTACATGAATACTTTTACATGAATACTTATACATGAATACTCTTACATAGATATGCTTACATGAGTACGTTTACATGAATACTTTTACATGAATACTTTTACATGAATACTTACACATGAATACTTTTACATAGATATCATATGGAAAATTACTATTAGATATTATATGTCTAGATATTGTTATATAGTTCTCCTTTCTATCTTTACCTTGTGATATAATCACATCATCGACGAGATAGATTGGACTTTATATCCTAGTACCAAAGGATACTTTACGGGATTAACCATTCCTAGATTCTCTGTTAGCTACAGAGGTAAATGCACATCCACGGATGTCTTCGGTTGATACCATTACAGGTATACTTTAAGGGACTAACTATTCCTACACCCAGCTGTTAGCAACAGAGGTAAATGTACATCTACGGATGTCTAAAGTTAACATTGTTAGTTATCCTAGTATAAAGGGATAATACGTAAGTTATTTATATTATTACCATTATCTTGTGACTCATCCACATAACCAATGAGGTGAATCGTATTTGAGTATCCTTGTACCAAAGGATACAATTTCTTATATTAATAATAACTTTCAAAACAGTCGGGTCTTGGTAGAAGACTACTTTCAAAACAACTAGGTCTTGGTAGAAGACTACTTTCAAAACAACTAGGTCTTGGTAGAAGATTTCATCTATACTAATAGGAATCATAGGGATTTCTAGGGTTTACCAAACGGTTTCGATTACTTACAAACATTTCCACACTTATACGAACTTTCTTTCAGAACAATATCAAGTCTTTCATTACGAGTTTTACAAATCAAAAACACATTAATACTTATGAATTCACCAGCTTTTTGGCTGATACTCGCTTTCAAATAACTTGTATTCTCAGGTCGCAAATAGACAGGTACGACGACCAGGTTTTTGGTGAAGACGGAGCATTCCAGACTCATCTTATTTTCTGATTATTCATTTTATTGTTGTATATTATGAAAGAACACACTTGTAATTAAAATTATACTATTAATGAAATGGATGATGTTGTTGCTTGTTTACTACTTTACATTGTTGTGATACATTACATGACGTCCTCCGCCCTAGAACGTTTCCGCCGTTCCCAGTTTTGGGGTGTGACACTTTGAATACTGGATTCTTTATTCAAGCTTATTCAGATGCAGATTTGGGAGGTTGTAATCTTGATAGAAAGAGCATTAGTGGTGGCTATTAATTATTTGATAGGAAGTTGGTAAGATGGCAATCGAAAAAGCAGACATGTGTTTCTATCTCAACGGCCGAAGCTGAAGATGTTGCTGCTGCTGCACTTCGCAGATGATTTGGATTCAAATTCAATTACGTGATTATTCAATTAATATGAAAAAGATTCCTTTATATTGTGATTCATAAAGTGCAATAAGAATTTGTCATAATCCTGTGCAGCACTCGAAGACCAAACACATTGCTCTTCGTTATCACTTCATAAAAGATCGTGTAGAGGATGGGAATATTGAAGTCATTTTGTGAAAACAACTAATCAGTTGGCTAATATTTTCACGAAAGCATTAGATGAAAAATCGTTTATGAGGATTCTGGAAGGACTTGGAATGGTTGATGGTAATTCAATTTCATGCGAAAAAGGATATTGAAGGTTTAATAATGATAATTCACCAACACGTCATCAACGGATAAGGTTACTGTTCATAAGTCACTCTTCGTATGCTTCGAATTTGTAGGATTGGTATTTTTCAACACATTTTAAAACTTCGTAGGATTACAACAATTACTTTTGTTTATTTTGTTTTTTTTCTCAATTTTCGCAAAATAAAAAACATCAAAAATATTTTCGTTTTGGTTTGTTCTTTATTTTCGAAAAATCAAAAACATCAAAAATATTTTTGTTTTATTTTGTTCTTTATATTCAAAAAATGAAAAACAATAAAAAGATTTTATTTCTTCTTTCTTTTGAGTACTTTGTCGTAGCTATTCTTGAGGATGTGAAGTGTCAAATATTTGCAGATTCTAGGGTCTGGTATAAATTTCTAATCTTTGAATTTCAATTTTTTTTAAACTAGCTAAGATGTCCCTAGAAGCATGCTGCATGTTGTCTGAAGCCTCGAATTGATTTAATGTTTGAAAGCCTTAATAAAATTTTCCATACGAAGATTTCTACCTAATAAGGCTTATATTCACATTAGTCCAATGAGCTACCTTACTCTTCTCACTTGAGTTAAGAGTTTTCTGTTTGGTCCAAATATAACAGAGGTACACTTCGGATCTTCACCAATCTTTTTCATCTAAAATCTCTTTCACGATCACACATGAAGACATATGTCCAAGAGGTCTTTGATCAAATCAATCGAGACTTAGAAATATCAACAATCTGTGTTAATGATCTGACATCATGAGACCGTGATGAAAGTGAAACCCAAATTTCTTTCAAATTAAGGAATTGACGGGGAACTATGTTCCAGACTTTACGAAACTTTTGTTTCAGTACCTATTTTCAAAACTCCAAATCATATGAGTGATCTTGATCAAATATTCGAAACCCACGGTGTTTGTTACCCATCAAGATCCAGGACAAATTTTTTTATGAATATGATTTCCGTGTGAGTTTACTTTGAATCCCAAAGTTACATTCAATATTTTTCAAAGCACACTTGTCACTGACTACACTAGTCAAACAAGTAATTTCTGTTACAGTTACTCACCTTATGTTAAGCCTGATATGTAACGAAATTCGTATGCTACCCATTGAAACCTTGAAAAAGAAGCCCTTCGATACTTATTTACAAGTATTCGATTGTAATTCACGGGAAACTACACAAGCTGTTAAATATCTCTCTTGATAATTAACGAAGCAATCTTTGCCCGCGATTTCATTTGCCTTCGTGTCAAATTGTAGGTTTGACATCACTACATATCCGAAATTTTTGTTTTACTTTGCTTCTTATCTTTATTATGTTGACCCACTGCAGTCACGAAATCCTTGAGGTTCTGAGTAACACCAACTCAGGCTGATGATTTCAAATATCTGGCATATGACTTCGCTTTTCAACCCAAAACTGAAAGAGCCTAACTTCCATACGAAGGGGTTCTGACGTTTACAATTTCATTGGGTCAATAAATACAGGCTGTTTGAGGAGACATTTTATATTACTTCTGGTTTTCAAGGCGATGTGGCAATTACTTTTTGACGCATGGTTACTTTATCATCATCATGATGCGCTTTTATCGGTGACACGTCAGCAAGTATTTAATGCATATCCCGCTTTGATTTCAAATTAAAGAGTTACATATAAAAGGGGATTCAAGGGATCATTATCAGTTTACGCATTCATCTTACTAAAGTTTCTATGATAATCATCTGCTTTCAAACCCTAAAAATGGCGACTGCAAATCCTGATGCTACTCTTTCTCATACAACTGATGATGTTACTTCTCTACCAATGATGAAGATTCAGGGTACAAATTACCAGGTTGAATCAAATGTTTCTCTGTATCTTGAAGAATTGAAAATGCTAGTGGTTGCTCTACAAAAATCGCTATTATCAAAGGCCATGTTCAACTCATTCTATGTTCCTCTTTCTTGGTTATCTCAAGCCGGTTCAACTATAACGTATTCAAAAGCTTTGGAAGCTGTTACATTCAACCTCATCAATGATAAAAAGGTTAGGTTATCAAAGAAGGTTTTCTGCCAAATCCTTTCCATACCGAATTCACCACCATATGTTTCTTTTACATTTCCACAAATCGTACACATGTTCAATGAAATGGGTCATCAACCCCAATTGCCAAAGATAAGTGACTTCAAGAAGTCAGGGTTACCAAGTGTATGGAATTTTCTATTTGGGATATTTCTTCGATGTCTAACTAGCAGAACGGTTAGGCTCGATAAAGGAAGAATGGAGGTGTACGCCTTGGTTGTTGGGCTATACTATGATCTTCAGGTTGATTACTCAACACAACTGTTGAAGGAGTTTCAGAAGAGTATCAAAACATGAATGCTATTCATGGCATTTCGTGTGCTCGATATTGGAGTTTAATTTTGCAGCATTTCTTTGAAAAAGAAGGTATTTTAGTTCCAGCGGAAGAGGAGAACGCTGTGTTTCACACTTACAATTGTTCGAAGAATGCAACGGATGATTTAGATGTATTTCCATTTGCTGCTCGTATCCCTGATGCCATCTAAAAAAGGATTGATCCTTCAAACCCAGTCTTGGTTTCTTACTTAGAATCCATAGATACTTATGTGGAAATTGGGATTCTCTTACAACAGACAACTGAAAAGAAGTCAAAGAAGGCGAAGAAGACTGATGATGGGTCTTCGGGTATAAAGGTTACGACATCAAAGAGTATTAAGCAGGTTCCTGTGATCGAACCTGAGCCAATTCAGCTGGAGCCTATTATTCCTGATACGCAGGTAACTGAAAAAGAAGTTGTTCCTTCGAAGACTAGTGTATTGAGGTGAATCAAGATGAAATCAAAGCACAAGCGTCGATCATCTAGTACCAAAGATGTTCGTAAACCCCAAGTTTCTCGTCAAGGGGTGATTTTTAATGAGATACCTACCCCTGCTTCTCCTTCTTCGAAAAAGCGATTCGCTGCTGATATGGAAAAATACCTCTCCAAGAAGAAAAAGCGATTGGCTGCTGATATGGCAAAACAACTCTCCAAGAAGAAAAAGCGAAGGGTGATTCATACCTCAGAATCTCACGTGGATACATCTGTTATTACACCACCCATAACCTTTTACCATTCTTTTTCCTTCACAATCAACTGATCCACAAACCACTACTTCTCCAATAAAAGATTTAGTCATGGATACTGAAAATGAATCTGAAGGTTTTGGGGGAACTTTTGAAAATATGGAATTTGATGAGGAGGAAACTGACTTCCCGGATCATATGATCATGATGATGAAACAATTCAAGATCTTGAACACGAAGCTTAACTCTATTATTCAATTTCAAGCTGATCTTTAGGGAGGTCATTCTGTATCTAGTCTTGAAGTTGATGGCATGCTGACATTAGTTGAAGGGAGATTAACCACAAAAGTCTCTGGAATGCTGAAAGATCCAGAGTCTACGTTATTGGAGAAGATTGATCATTCTGATCAAAATAATGAATTAATAGTGAATTCTCAGAAGTATGGGTTTGCATCTGACTTGAAAGATTTGAAGGCAGTTGCAAAAGAAAGGCATGCAATTTTTGTCCAGGATGTAAAGAAGGTGAGAGAAGATGTCAATTTCAAAATTCAGGCGTTAAGAGAAGATATGGAGAAAGAAATTTCTGTTGTTCGAACGATGTTTGTTTCTATCAACAAGAAGGTGGACATTACTTGTGAGGCAGTAACAAAGTTTACAAAGTTGTATGAAAGTATGAACCCTCAGCTATCTCAGCTGTCAACCAATGACAATAAAAATTTCATGTAGGTGTTTGCACTTTTGAAACAGCTTAAACGTGTATCTTCCAAGTCTACTACGTCTGTGCCATCTTCAGAAGATCTGATCCAGAAATTTTCTAAGTTTGAAGAGTTACTTATCCAACACCTAGCTCCTCTATCATGCATCTAGAGTCTTCTTCCAACTACATATGCCCCACCTGCTAGCACAGGGATGCAAGGGTGAGAAAAAATATTTACAGGATCGAAGACTGAAGGAGGAGATTCGAAAGTGGTAGGGAAGGTGTTCTCTTTGAAAATACCAACAACAAAACCTTTAATGGCAACAGCTGGTCGAATCACCTCGACAGTTGTAACAACTGTACCAATTACTAAACCAAAAGAAATAGTGATTGGTAAATATGCTGACATTGGTGGAATTGCTTCAAAGCCAAAAGTTGATGATGGTGTGTCTGGCTCAAAATCAAAAGGAAAGGAAATTTTGATTGAAAAATCTAAGGAGGAAAAGAAAGCAGAGGTAGAGGTTGAGGTTGAAAATATGAGAATGATTCAGAGTATTATGACTCAAAGGGCCAGTGACCCTCCTGGCTTGAACAAAGGAGATCCTTCGAAGCATTACAATTATGAAACAATTGAAGCTAAAGTTGCATTCAATCACATGTACTCATTTGATAAAAATCCCAAGCAAAGCTATCTTGTCACAAATACAAATGCAGGCCAGCTGGATTTCCCTATAAACTAAATGATGTTTATCATGACACAATTCAAAGCTGAAAGTAAATTCAAAGAGAAGGAAGAAGGAACACACATGAAGATCAGATTTCATGCTGTTCTTGTGAAGCCTACTGAGGAGGTGTGGTCATTAACAAAGATCAAGAAAGTGATAAGTATAAAGAAGGATGTGGTCTTCAAAGACACAATCCAAAATTTGAAATATATACAGTGGTGAGGGCAAATGGAAGTATACATGAATTCACAATTGCTGACTTTCCATTGATGAGCTTGTATGATCTTATACAAGTTGCATTAATTCTGAAGGAAAGGTCATTTTCTTATTTGCAAAACACTGAGCGGGAAGAGTTTAAGTTGGGAGTTACTCACATCAAAATCTTCATAGAAAATTATTATGAATGTCTGGCAATGACAGATGTAGAGTTGGCTACAGCAAAGGGACTTGAAATTACTTCTCCTATGAATCCGTAGAAGACACAAGCAGAACTTAAAAGATATGCTGATGGAGAAATCTACTTGAAACCTTTTGGTTTAGTCTTTTCTCGGAAGGATAAGTCTGGAAGATCGAAGAAATTTTTGTTTCAAGCTGCTGAAGTAGAAATATATTCGACTTCACAATATACAAACTTAATTGTTCGTATGAATCATTGCAAGAAGAATACTGAGTGAGACAAGAAAGAGCTTAAGAAGATAATAAGCTGGTACACAGAATTACAAAGAGTTATGTTGTATTCAATCCAACTTCTTACAAATTGATGTCTTCAACTCTGATTATAAAGGGGGGAGATTATAAGGGTATTTTGGGATTGTAATGAGTCAAAGTCTTTTGTACTCTTCGTATGGATTATATTATATTTTACTAAGGCATTGTATTCGATGGTTAATGTTTAGTCCTTAGTATATTTTTTGTATGCTTTTCTCTCCTATAAATAGGAGTGTTTACTAGAGTTAGAAAGGCCTTTTGTCAGAATTATCTCTTGTACTCTGTAAAATCATAAGAGCGTAATAGAGCTGAACCAGAAATCATATTGACATCAGTGTTCAAATCTCACAATATGACTTTTGATCATTTGTTACTCTGATTCATTACATACTCGATTCCTTGTTTCATAAAGCATACCATAACCAGGATACCGATCTAACAGATCGTAATAGCATGACAACACCCTAACTACCAGGGTACCATTCTAGTAGAGCATAACAACATAACAACACTCTAATTACCAGGGTACCATTCTAGCAGATCATAACAGCATAAAAATACTCTAACTACCAGGTCATTAAATATGCACCATCCTAATTACCAGGATGGAAATCAATAAGCATATCATGCAATAAAGTCGAATACAAATCTGATAAGGGCCGACATTGGTGCCTTAGAACCTACTGATATAGTGAGGAGAACTCACCTGGCACTGCTGAAGTCCCGCAGGTAAAACTCTAGTTGCTGGTTGACAGCTTCCCGAACTATCAACATCAAATAATACCCAATTAACAATTAGTTCCAAGCCCAAAGTCTAACTCACACACCAAAGGCCCAAAAGTCAAGTAATTGGCCAAAGACCAACATATGGCCCAATCTTCCAAATTGGGCCCAAGCCTATACATGGTCTTATTTTGAGGCCCAACATTATGTAATCATTAAGGCCCAAAATATGGCCCATCTATGGCCTAATTTTCCAAACTGGGCCCAGCTCTCATATGGGCCTTACCATAAAGCCCAAAAGCATATTCTAATCCATATGATTATTTTTGGATGGCCCATTAGTAATCCCAGTACCAAGGCCCAATGGATAAAGCCCAACTTAAGGCCCAACATAAAATGACAATTAGTGTTAAGTGTTTCAACTTAACACGTTACAGACTTAATCCATTAAGTACATTATTGCCTTAAGTTAGTTTGCTAATGATTATTATTTAATAATTCAAGTTATTAAATAATCTCGTGTGTGCCCTGATTAATTCTCAAAATTAAGGTTTTAAGCCATTAGGATTTTCCAAACCCAAATTAGGGTTTCCTACGCAATACTAACCCATTAGTCAACCGGTTGGACTTTTAGGTCACTTTGGGCCTCATTGGGCCCATTAAGCTTTTATTAGGTCAATTAGGGCTTTATTGGGCCCCATTAAGCCCACTAGAGTTTCATTAGGCCCATTAGGGTTCCAATCATCCCAACGAATCGATACCACAATGCAAAGCACACCGCCACCAGACACGGTGGCCGGTGTCGGCAGCCATCACCTCACGGTGGTGGTTAGGGTTTTCTTTACTATTCCGATGGATTACACATTACAATGCCATATTCCAATACACAAACACAACACTAATAAACACACAAAACAACATACACACCCTCCATGGCGGTCTTGAGGCGGCAGCCACCATGGCCGGCGGCCATGGTGGTTCTTCTTTGATTTTTCTCCGATAGCAGCAACCCGAGACATCCGAGCTTGTATGACATGCTGAAGCTCACACACACACACACACCCATATTTCTTGGATACTAAACCTAACACCCACTAAGGTGGGTGACGAAGGCGGCAACACAAGAAAATGGTAACAGAAGCGGCCATTGGTAGCGGACGAGGCTGATGTTGAATCGCGATCACAGCAGCGGCTACTAGCGGTAGCAGCTTGACCCTCAACACCCCTGGCGTCCCATCATCGGTCCCCTTCAGCTAGAACAGAACAATGATGGCTGAGGCAGCAGACACAATCACGTCGTTGGCAGTGGGTGATTTCCAGGTTCACCAGTGGAGGGGTGGTGGTTTGGTGATGACATTACAGTATAAGAACGGAGGAGAAGGAGATTGGGACCCCAAACGGCGAACAACAAACCACAACATGCATCCTCTAACTAACTCCATCGTCGAAATGTTGGCTCATCTGATATTCACTCACGTCGGTAGCGATAGCGGTGGTATCGAACTCGACGGAGGATGTAATGGGGCTTGTATGTGATGAAGGCTGGATGAGAATGGAGAAAGAGGTATAAGGATGGCGGCTATAGTACGTTGATAGGTTTAGGGTTAGGGCACAAGGAGTGATGGGTTATAAATCTTGTACCCTCTCAAACATTGGCCCATACCATCACTTTTAGTCCCTCCTCCTTTGTTCCTTTCGATTTAAATCCCAACATTTACCATTTTCACCTGTGTTTAAAGAACCCTTCCCAGAATAAGTCTGATACTTGCTCTTTAATCCTCGAAAATCAAAGTATATCATTTGGAACCTCGAAGTCAACACCCCACTAATTATTATTTGATTTTGGACAATAATAATATAAGATTATAATAAGATTACTTCCCGGGATTCCTGATTTATTATTTACTTACTTCATTTTAACGGGATGTTACACAACCATTTAGCAAACTGTGGAACTTGATGCATATTCAAACGCTAATACGGAACACATTCGAAATCTTGAAGTTGCTCATGGGAGAGCTATGAGAGACAATGAAGCTATGCATCAAGAGATAGCTATAACTCGAGCTGAAGTCATAAAGCTTCGAGCACGCCTATCAGTGTATGAGAGACACCTACATGATGTGGAACGTCAACTGGCTAATTTAAGGTTTCGTCCGAGGGGTGACCTTCAGTAGTAGAAGATGCTCTACCTCCCTTTCTTTTGGTTTAAGGAATAGCCTTCGTAGATGCTCTAAGTAGCACTCTTTTATGTAAATATTCCTGTCTAGCAAGTACTGTTCCCCTAAATCTTTATGTTGTTAAGTTTTCCCCCTTGTTGGTATGAGTGTAAGACCTACTCCAAGGTTGAATTTTCCGAACTCTATGTAACATTTATACCAACTAAAATGACAATTAATGTTCCCGCTAGTGATCATCTCTATCAAACTCTATTTTAGCTCAATATTATTCCTCTTGGTAACCCTAATGAAGTCCTATCATCATTTCATCTATTATAACTAGAAGATGCCGCCTCGAAAGCATCCAATCAGAGAGCCGCCAGTAAATCAAACTCCTACACCACCCCCACCACAGTTCGATGCAACAATGTTTCAAGCTGTTGTGACTACGGCTGTAACTGCAACCACGACGCAAATGAATTCGGGTGGCGCCAGTGGAGCTAGAACAGGTACCAACTCCAACCACGGTGATAGCCTCACACGAACACGGGAGTGTACCTACAAGGACATCAATAACTGCAAACCCAGGGTATTTAATGGAACTGGGGGAATCATTGCTTTCTTGCAGTGAACTGAGAAGACGGAGTCGATCTTTGAGATCTGCTCCTGCCCGGAGGCAAGCAAAGTAAAATTTGTTGCATGTACCTTCTCCAATAGAGCCCTGACGTGGTGGAATGGCCATGTCAAGTCACTCACCCTAGCAGTGGCTAACGAGATGGGCTGGGATATTTTGAAAGACCTTATGACAGCAAAATACTGCCCAAGGGGAGAGGTCCAGAAGCTCGAGCAAGAGCTTTGGAGCCTCAAGATGAAACGTTCCAACATAGTGGCCTATATGGCAAGGTTCAGTGATTTGGTGGCCCTATGTCCAGGTATGGTCTCCACCGAAAGCAAGAAAATCTAAATATATATATGGACTGGTACCTCCATTTCATGGGAACATTTTGTCATCAAACCCCACTACATTCAACAGTGGCAAGCG
The DNA here is from genome assembly GCF_052625555.1 of Lactuca saligna. Taxonomy (NCBI): domain Eukaryota; kingdom Viridiplantae; phylum Streptophyta; class Magnoliopsida; order Asterales; family Asteraceae; genus Lactuca; species Lactuca saligna. The sequence continues at coordinate 209,878,023 of NC_136419.1, forward strand.
GTTGGCACAGCGACTGGTAGACCATGGATTCCAACCTCAAGCAGCTATAGTTACTGTATCGTTCCAGAACCATCCAAGACAAGTCATAACAAGAGAAAGTTCTGGGATAAGAAGAAAAATCAATCAGAAGCCAAGAAACAATAGGTTGTGGCTATCCACGTTGCGACAAACCATGCAACTGCTGCACTAGCTAAAAAATATGCGGGGAGCCTGCCTAAGTGCAAGAAATGAAGTTTCCATCACAACGGCCCTTTCCAGGAAATGCACTGTGTTAACTGTGACAGGAAGGGGCACACACCCCGTTTCTGCAAAGCACCAGCTAGGCCAGTTGTAACATCCCAAAAATACAGGCCAGAAATCTTCATTTTTAAATACGTTATTATAAACCAATAGTATAATAAATCATCCATAATATCATCCCATGTCAAATCCAAAGTAGAAGTAATCAAAACATGTTATCATAAAACAATATCAGAGTGTAATCCCAAAGATCTCATGTGCGGAAAACCATAGTGTGATGCGCTGCGATCAAGCCGACTCTTTTCCTTTAAAAACGAGTACCTAAAACCAAAACTGGAAACTATAAGCACGAAGCTTAGTGAGTTCCCCCATTATACCATATACCATATAATCACATAGCATACATACTGTAGGGAAATTATGGGGTGCCCGACCTACCCATGTCAAGCCATTATGGGGTGTTGACCTACCCATGTCAAGCCATTCTGGGGTGATGACTTACCCGTGTTAGGCCATTCTGGGGTGCCTGCCTACCCACTGGTCTGTATCACCCAGTCTCGGGGACTATTTCACCCCCTACGACTACCACACATATCATAACATAATAATGTTGTCAGACATATCTGGGGTGCCCGACCTACCCTTCGGTCCTAACAACCGAACTTGGGGACTATTCCCCACCTACTACCACTATCACATATAACATATCATGCGAGCACATAAACATACTAGGTAGTAGGAAACCAGGAAATTATCACAAAGATAATCATCTCAACTATAGTCAACTACTAGTGGGCCGACCCTGGTGCCTTAGACCCACTTCTACTGGAAGCTAACCCACCTCACACTGCTGAAGTCCCATAGACATAACCCCTAGCTGTTGGATGACAGATTCCCGAACTATCAATATCAAAACACCACCCAATTAATAATTGGGTTCCAACACATAACCATAAATACATACTTGGCGGGGTGGGGGGGGGGGTAAATACTACTTTACCCCTAACATAACTTTATTCAAGCCTAAGGCCCAATCTTAAGGCCCAAAAATCAACTATGAGTCAAAGCCCAACATATGACCCAATTTTCCAAATTGGGCCCAGACATTTACAAGGTCTTACCCTAAGGCCCAACCTTTTATTCTAGTCGAACATTCAACATTTTAATGGCCAAATATCAGATAATCATAAAGGTCCAAACTATGACCCATCCATGGCCCAATTTTTCAAATTTGGCCCAACTCCTCCTATGGGCCATACCTTGAAGCCCATTAATTATTGTAGTCCATTTGCTTGATCTTGGATGGCCCATTAATAATCCAATCATCAAGGACCAATAAAAGGCCTAATAATAAACCAAAGTGAAATTAGGGTTTTCACATAAAATGATGATCAATGTTAAGTGTTTCTCACTTAACCCATTAAGGACTTAATCCATTAAGTCCATCATTCTTCTAAATAAATCATATGGTGTGATTGGGCTTAACTCACAATTATATTCCAATGGACAAAGTGTGGGTCGCGATAAGTCCAAGCCCATAAATCCAATATTAGGGTTTTCTAAACCCTAATTAGGGTTTTCCACCCATTCTTAGCCCAATAGGCCCAAAACCAAGTAATTCAGCTCATTAAGGTTTTCCTTCAGTCAATTAGGGTTTATTACACCCATTAGTCACATGTTTGGGCTTTTGGGTCCATTAGGGCTTCGTTGGGCCTATTAGGGTTTAATCGGCCCATTAGGGTTTTAGTCCTTTGTCCAAACCTCTAAAAAGCAATCCCAACACAACTAAGCACACCGTTACCCGATACGGCGGCCGGTGGCGGCAACCACCACCTCACGGTGGTGGTTTGATTTTTCCTTTCATCATTCTTTTGCTAATTACATATGACAACCCGAATCTCAATAACACTCTCTCACACAAAAACACTAACATAAACACACACACAGCAACCTTATGGTGGCCGGTGGTGGTGGTTCTCGGTTTTTCGGCCAAGCTAAACTATACACACACAAACCCACCAAGGAAAACACAAACACACCCACCCATTCTTCCGGTTGAAATCACTCAGCCACACAAAATACACACTCGAAAATGCATAATACCCTCCAGCACCCACCATCTAGTGTTTAGTGATGACAGCCACCACCTCACGGTGGTGGCGGCAGTCCTTTTGTTTCCCAGCAGAGCTAGCACCTACATATTCTAGTAAACCTGATCTGAAGATGAACATTCCTCAACTTAGTCGCGGAAAGTGACGACCGGAACCTAGAAACAGTGGCCAAAGCGCATCGTCGATCTCAGTCGACGTATAAAACGTCGCCCACCGAGCAACAAAGAAAAAAGTGTAGATGGAAGGCGATGGTCCAAGCGAGAGCTCCCACCTTCTGATGAATCACGCAGTGACAACGTTGTCGGTATTCCTCGGTGTCAGCAAACCTCCGATGTACATGACGGCTCCAATAACGAGGTTGTTGTGTCGTTAGGCGGCGGAGGGGAGTGGCAACGACCCCCTGATTGGTCAGAACAACGAACGAAGGGGGTGGTGGCGACAGTCTTCACGCATGGCTGCTAGAAAGGCCCGAAGAAGGAATGGTGGTGGCTATAGAAGTATAATAGGTTTAGGGTTGATAACCAGTGAAGCTAGAGCTATATACCCGGTTCCTTCAAAACATATTTCCATAACAACAACTATCGTCCCTCCATTCTAAAATCATTTCAAAATGAGGCCCTTAATTTACCTTTTCTACCCTAGCTTTGGAAAATCCTTTCAAATTCGATACCTGATTCACCAAATAGCCCCTTAGCCCCCAAAATCTCTTTTAATGAAGTCCCAGAAATTACCATTTGGTCCGTGCCTCCGCTAATATTTATGAAACCAATCCGGAACTTACACTTTTAACCCCCAAATTCAAAGATTATGACAGTTAGCTTTTCGAGACCATCTTTTGATATATAATTATTTATTTTAGGGCTACTAATCGTTCATTAATTAATTAATTTATTTAATAAATAAATAGGGTGTTACACCAATCACCCATGTCCTTGGCACACGAGCAATCCAGGCCTGCTACGGGTGTGGCAAAACGAGGCACTTCAAAAGAAATTACCCTAAAGCCAAAAATGATGGAGGAGCAGGAAGACTTCCAACTATTGGTCACGAGGAAGCGATGGCGGACCCCTTCATAATCACAGGTACGTTCCTCCTTAATAACTCATATGCATGCATCGTATTCGATAGTAGAGCGGGGAGGAGTTTCGTGAACCAAGACTTTAAACACTTACTTAACCAAACACTGCAAGAACTAAAAGAAACGTTCGTCGTAGAAATAGCTAATGGAAAGATTAAGACTTCTAGCAAAACTTTTATAGGATGTACCATCTCTTTATATAACCACTCATTACTAATCGACCTCATGCCTATATCAATTAAAAGTTTTGACGTCATATTTGGCATGGACTGGTTAAGCCCCCATCATGCTGACATCCTATGCTTTGACAAAGTCGTTCGTCTAAATTTTCTGAGCAATGAAACCCTAGTGATATGCGGTGACAAACCAGACGCAAAACTTCAAATCATTTCATGCATTCAAGCCTAGAAGTACTTACGAAAGGAGTACCATGCCTTTTTGGCTCACGTTGTTGATGCCAGCAAAGAGGTGAAGGACTTGAAGAGCATCCCAGATGTCTACGATTTCCCCGACATCTTTCCTGAAGATCTCCCAGGGGTATCCCCACAGCGACAAGTCGAATTCAGATTTGACTTAATTCTTAGAGCTAACCCTGTAGCGAAATCGACCAATCGTCTAGCACCAGCGGAGATGCAAGAGCTATCTAGTCAACTGAACGAAGTCTTCAGCAAAGGATTCATAAGACCAAGCTTTTCTCCCATAGGGAGCATCGTTCTTATTCGTAAAGAAGAAATATGGGTTGTTCCGTATGTGTATTGACTATCGCGAGCTTAACAAGTTAACCATTAAGAACCGCTATCCTCTCCCGTGCATCGACGACTTGTTCGACCAACTCCAAGGAACAAGCTACTTTTCAAAATTTGATTTAAGATCCGGGTACCATCAGCTACGAGTTCTAGAGGAAGATATTCCCAAAACAGCCTCTTGAACTCGCTATGGTCACTATGAGTTCGTAGTGATGTCCTTCGAACTAACAAACGCACCCGCCGTATTCATGGATTTAATGAACAGGGTGTGCCTTCCTTACTTGGATAAGTTTGTGATTGTATTCATTGATGATATACTTATCTATTCGCACAGTATGGAGGAACATAGTCAACATCTATATTAAATCTTGGAAACACTACACACAGAGAAGTTGTATGCGAAGTTCTCTAAATGCGAATTTTAGATTTGAAGATTCGAATTCCTGGGTCATGTGGTAAGCAAAGAAGGTATCCACGTGGATCCTTCCAAGATTAAAGCCATTGAGAACTAGTCAGCACCAAGAACGCCTACAAAAAATCATCAATCTCTAGGCCTCACTGGCTACTACCTCAGGTTCATTCAAAACTTCTCAAAAATAGCTAAACCACTTACCACCCTGACACAAAAGGTTGTGAACTTTAGCTGAGAAGAAAAATAGGAGAAGGCATTCCAAATGCTCAAACAAGCCCTGTATAGCGCACCAATATTGTCCCTCCCAGAAGGGATAGAAAATTTCATAGTGTACTCCAACACTTTCAACCAAGGGCTTGGTTGTATTCTAATGCAATGGGGAAATGTCATCGCATATGCCTCAAGATAATTGAAGACACACGAAGTTAACTACACTATACACAATCTTGAGGTAGGGGCAGTCATTTTTGCCCTAAAGATCTAGAGGCACTACCTTTATGGATCCAAAAGCACAATCTTTACGGACCATAAGAGCCTTCAACAAATTTTCAATCAAAAGGAACTTAAGATGAGGCAGTGATGGTGGGTCGAAGTACTGAATGATTATGAATGCGAAATTCGTTATCACCCAAGTAAAGCCAATGTAGTAGCAGATGCCCTAAGTCGGAAGGAGTATTCATGTTGTAGATTCAAATCTTTGACCATGACAATCCATTCACACCTGTCCTCACAAATTAAAAAGGATCAACAAGAAGCCTTGGAACTTGAGAATATGGCAGGTGAAGACCTAAGGGGAATGGACAAAAATATAGAAGTCAAGGGTCACATAGCTCTATATCTCTTGGACCGGACCTGAACACCAAGTCACGATGGTTTCAGAGACGTGGTCATGAAGGAAGAACACAACACTCAATACTTCATTCACGTAGGTTCAAATAAGATGTATCTGGATCTTAAAAAGTTATATTGATGGCCTAACATGAAAGCAGAAATTGTTACCTTTGTGGGAAAGTGTCTTAGTTACGCCAAGTTTAAAGTCGAATACCAGAAACCCTCCGACCTACTACAACAACCTAAGATACCAGAGTGGAAATGGGAGCGGATTACTATGGATTTCATAACCAAGTTATCTAAGACATCGGGTGGTCTCGATACCATATGGGTGATCATTTATAGGTTAACCATGTCTACACACTTCCTCCCGATCAATGAAACAAACAAGATGGAAAAGTTAAGCCAATCATACATTAGGGAGATTGTATGACTACATGGTGTTCCCATATCCATCATCTATGATAGATACAACCAATTCACTTCAAGATTCTGGCAGTCAATACAAATGTCCTTGGGGACCAGGCTGGACATGAGTACAACCTACCACCCACAAGTTAATGGGAAAAGTGAGAGGAGTATCAAAATGCTGGAGGATATGTTGCGATCTTGTGTGATTGACTTTGGAAAGGCATCAGATACTTATTTACCCCTTGTCAAGTTCTCCTACAATAACAGTTATCACACAAGCATAAAGGTTGCACCATTTGAAGCCCTCTATGACCGGAAATGTAGATCCCCTCTATGATGGGCTGAAGTGGGCGACACATAGTTTGTAACATCCAAAATTTCAAACAAATTTAAACTTTTAAAAACATATCAAGTTCATCAAATATTACAACTTTGTTTTCAAAACATTGTTTATCAGAGTCTTGTCCCCAAAAATAACATAATAGGAGGAGCTGTACGATCACGCCTTGGCCTTGCCGCGATCCCCTGATGTACCTGAAATAATAAACTGAAACTGTAAGCCTGAAAGCTTAGTGAATTACCCCAAAATACCGATACACATACAGTTCCCATAGTAATATCAACATTATCATATCATACCAATCAAAACAGAACAACATGCACTGGGTCCACAACTTTACAAGTTGGACTACCCCTGGGCACTCAGTATGAGTCTAGAATGACTACCGGGCCCTAAGATCATATCTGGAATGCCATCGAGCACTCAGTATGAGTCTAGAATGTCTACCGGGCCCTGAGCTTGTATCTGGAATGCTCTCAAGTCCTTTGTATGAGTTTGGAATGCCTACCAGGCCCTCAGATCATATCTGGAATACTCTCGGGTTTGTTGGCTACCACACAGAGCAGCAAAACCTCAGCCCACCCCACATAACATGTCGACATGTAACAAATAAATGAACATACAAGTAATCAATCAGTACAGGTATTCCTACAGATCTACCCGACTAGCATATCAACTGGCATACATTACTAACTCAACTCAGCATATCAACGACTACTAGGATATCAAATCCAATGGGCCGGCCTTGGTACCTTAGAATCCTTAGTATAGTGAGGATAACTCACCTTGTAGATGTTAGCTCGGTAAGTAATCACAACTGTCCGATCACTTGTCAAAGACTCCACTACCTATTACCATAATTCGATTATGCTCATAAGTCTTTGTCCTCATAGAGTACTCCATAACCCATCTTTTTAAACCTAATAAAGGTCAAAGTCCTTAGTCAAGGTCAACAGTCCATGTTGACCTTAACTCGTCGAGTACCCACGGCTGCTCGCCAAGTTCCTTGAAACTTTTACCTACTCATCGAGTCACCGGCGTGACTCGCCGAGTTCCCACGATTCTCGATTGACGCTGTAGAGCCACTCGCCGTGTTTCTCTTCTAGTAATACATTGATGTACATGCATTCCTAACTTGGAGGAAACTCATCCGACTCACCGAGTTACTCATGCAACTCGTCGAGTCTAAGGGAACCTTGATCGGGCTCGTCGAGTTCACGACTATATTCATCCGACTCACCGAGTCATTCTTGCGAATCGCCGAGTTCCTTTAGTCCTTAAGCCATACAAATCCATTTTAAGCCATGCAATGACTCCAAACCTTTGATACAAGCTTCCATGGCATGTCTTTCACATAAAGTTGCAAACTTTACGTGTATGCATGGCTAAAAAGGTCATTAATGTCCAAAACTAAGCTCTTAATGGGTTTCATGCACAAGGAAAGCCTCATTCACGTCCAAGATAGGAGCTTGATGGATCTAGAACTCGGGAATGGTCCAGATTCTAAGTTACAACTTCAGATCTAGCTTATGTTTTGAAATATCACCTTACTTACACCTTAAAACCCTAGATTCCCACTATATGAGATCCAGAAGGGAAAGCAGATAAAGGTTTCAACTTGGTACCTTCTATGAGTGCTAGCTGAGGTAGATTTCGGGTTCCATTCCTCCCTTGCTTCTAGTCCTTTGCTTCTCCAAGTTCTTCCTTCCACAAGTTCTCCTTTCAAGCTTTCAAGGCACTAATGGCACAAATACTCGGTTACGGTTTTCTTTTGAGTTCTATCTGACTGTAAGGAGGCCAAATAGGGATTAAGCCTCCTTAAATAGAGTGCAGAACCCGAGACTTAGGGTTTCTTTTGCCAGCTCCTACTCGCCAAGTCCCACTCGTGGACTTGCCGAGTTAGTCACTTAAGTTGCAATTCAATCTCGCTGCTACTCGACGAGTAGGGCAACCAACTCGTCGAGTAGGACCAAACCAAGAAACTACAATCGGATAATACCTGAGAATCGGGGCATTACATAGTTAGCTAAGGGTCGAGTTCCTCACAGCACTCTCACGGGTCCAGAAAATCATTCGGGAAACGACAAAGAAGATCATTCAAATTCTTGAACGATTGAAAGCCTCTATAGAACGACAGAAAAGTTATAGTGATAAGAGAAGGAAACCATTGGAATTCTAGGCGGGTGACCATGTTCTACTGAAGGTCTCACCCTGGAAGGGATTGATATGCTTCAGAAAGTGTGGGAAGCCAAATCCAAGGTAGATATAGCCCTTTGAGATTCTTGCTAGAAACGACCTTGTAGCTTACAAACTCAAACTACCCCAAGAACTTAGTAACGTATACCCTACCTTCCATATGTCGAACTTCAAAAAGTGGCTCTTCGGTGAGACTCTTGTTATTCCACTCGAGGAAATTGAGATCAATGAGAGCCTCAATTTCGTTGAAGAACCAATAGAGATCATGGACCGAGAGGTCAAGCAAACAGTGAAAAGTCGTATCCCGATAGTGAAGGTTCGCTGGAATGCAAAGCGGGGACCTAAATTCACTTGGGACGGGAGAATCAAATGAAACTTAATTAACCCCATCTTTTCCGCTAGTCCATGTGCATTTTTCTTAAATTCTATTTTCTGGACGAAATTCCCAAAAACGGGGAGATGATGTGACAACCTAAAATTTATATCTTGTGAAGCCAATCAATTTAATAAAAATCAGACTCGTTTCTACCATCTTTTAGCATTGTCAAGGGTCTGTTTGAGCGTTCTAAGCTTAATAAATCCAAGGATGGTGTGTTAGGTGTGTTAACCTAAGTTCATTGAGTTTCAATTGAACCAGAAACTCCATCAAAAGGAGTTCACGGCCGCAAACTTGGGTTTACGGCCGTAAACCCATGTTAGCTGTGAACCCCTCCACATAAGTATGATTTTCCTTCATTATTTTCTCATTTCTCTCATATTCAAGTCAAGAACACTCAAAACTCTCTCAAATATCATCAAGAACACCCTCATTTCTCTTCAAATTTGTAAGTGTTTCTTCCATTATTACTTGATATCTTTCTTATTCGTATGAATCTCTTTGATTTCATCCATGAATTCAACACTTTTGGTGTAGATCTTCAAATCATCATCTTTTCACCAAGAAAAAAAAACTTGTTCTTAGGGATAAAAACACCTTTAAGACCTATATTAAGTAAGTATCCTTTCCATATACTTGTTATCCATTAGAATCACTTGATTTCTAGCCTTGGATCAAGCATCTTTTCCATAATCTTCAAGAGTTCATGGCCGTGAACCCTTCATGTGGTCGTGAACACTTCATAAAATCTTGATATGGCCATGAACCCTCCTTCCTTGGCTGTAAACCCTTCTTAAACCCTAGATAGGACTGTGAACACTTCATAGAATCAAGTTTGGATTGTGAACACATCATGTGTTCTTGGCCGTAAACACTTCTACGGCCATAAACACAATTTTTGTGATCGTGAACACCCTTGGCCATGAACACATCCTTGTGTGTCCGTAAACTCCATTCAATCAATCAAATGTGATTGCAACACTTCATTTTAAGTGTTTTCTAGTACCTAAGGTTATTCCCTTACGAGATTAGTTGTTATATATACTAATTATACACATGTATGTGCCATTATATGCTTAATAGGATCCGTTTGTGCTCGAGGTTATACTTGGCGTACTTAGCATTCTATATCGATCTTTCATTCGAATCACTCACTACACGTGAGTTTATGCCCATACAATTCACCTTTTTAATGTTTTAAATGCTTTTCAGGGGAGGATACAAGTTGAAACACAATAGAATTGTGTTGTTCATACATTTGGTACTTACAAACAAAAAAGAACTTTTACTATTTCCAAATATTGTGAAACTTCATATATAAACCCTTTATTCAAATTACCTATAAACTCTTTTACTTTAAAAATTATGTTTACATAAATATTTGTGTATAAAAATACTTTAATGGAATTAGGACTAGTGTTAATGACCTTGACTCCTATTCCTTGTTTGGTTGTGGGCTTAGGGTAGTATTCGCTAGTCCGACTATCAATTAACTTATGATTATACATACTAAATACCCATATGAACATTAAACCTTTTTCTTAAAGTCTTACTTAACATGATTGTTTATGCTTACCAATTGAGTCCTTTTTAGCAAGTTAGTTATACAGTAAACATACTAGTAAACCATAATAGGTATAGTTTAGAAGTCATACGTATACAAGTACAAGAAGTAACATTATACATATAAATATACAAAAGGAACATTACATTAATAAAAGGAAAAATACATTTACAAAAGGAACACACACATACATATACAAGAAACAGAAGGAACATACCCACCATGCATGTACATGATAACAAAAAGGTGAGATACTACTTCATGGCATAGTAATACACTTGTGAACAAATGGCATACCTTCTTGACGTCTGAAGAACGTCATGTATTTACACTAGGTCGATCAAGCATGGTTATAACCTTATCACATTTAAACCTAAAATTAACCAACCCAATTATAAGGCAGTGAAGTAATACTTGAGTATCATTCATTAGTACAAACATTTCATTTACATTACTATAAAAGAACAAACAAGCAGTATGGTCTTGGTAAAAGACTACATTTCATTCAAGCATAAAATATAGGTTTTTCTGGGAAAACAAACAAACCTTTTGATGATACAAATATAACATAATGACACTAAAATGATTATGATCTCGCCAACATCTTTATGTTGACGCTCTCTTTTCAAAATAACTTGTATTCTTAGGAAAACAATAAGATAGGTACACTTGTTTAGCTTTTGAGAAGACGGAGAAGAATCCAAGACTCATCTTATTCTTTTGTTACACATTCATTTTTGGTCTCATTTAAACTTTACAAAGAACACACTTGTATTAACTATACTATCTAATGCAACGGATGTTATTTCTTGATTTACTATATTGCATTGTTATGATATTGTACGTAACGTCCTCCACCCCCGAATGTTTCCACCAATTCGGTTTAGGTGTGTGATAGTTATGGAACCTGAGAATAGGGCACATTAAGTTTAACTCGATGAAGCATATGGCCAAAAAAAATTAGTTGATGGAATGCGAACTATGAAGGTCCCTTCACAACCCTGTGAAGGACGTTTGATAGGAAAATAAACAAGCAACCCATTCCCACATCACACAAATTACATAGCAAAGAAGGAGCTTGAGCTCATATATGGAGACTTATGTGGTCCAATCACACCTCCCACTACTTTCGGTAATAGGTACTTCATGCTAATTGTTGATGACTTTAATAGAGTAATGTGGGTTTATCTGATGAAGACAAAAGATGAGGCTTTTCAGGTGTTTAAAGACTTCAGGGAGAAAATGGAGACTAAAACTGAAGAGAAGGTCAAGGTTTTCAAAACTGATCATGGTGGAAAGTTTCTATCAAATGAATTCATAGAATACTGCAAGAAAATTAGGCTTGAAAGACATTAGACATCTCCATACTCCCCACAACAAAACGGGGTAGTAAAGAGATGAAACAGAATGGTACTGGAGATTGTGAGAGGTAATATGAAGATAATGGAGATGTCTGATGCTTTGTGGGTTGAAGTAGTGGCATACTCTGTTTATGTATTAAACAGAGCTTATAAAAAGGCTTTGAAGAAGTCTACTTCTTATGAAATTTGGAGCAGGAGAAAGTGTAACACCCCAAAATTACCGGTTAAAAATTTCATTTTTAACTTAGGTTAAAACATAAGACATCATTACAAAACATTCATGATAATAATCTATGTCTGAAAACCGGTGACATCATAATAAGAATTCAGAGTACATCCTAGAAAATCCATAGTGCGGAAAAACAAAAGCGTATGTGTGATGTGCTGCTACCGCGTCGACTCGTTTCCCTTAGCTGAAGAGGTACTTGAAACCAAAACTAAAAACTGTAAGCACGAAGCTTAGTGAGCTCCCGCATAATACCTCATACCACGCAAGCATATAACATACAACATTCAGCTAGGAGTTACGGGCCTGGCCCTCGCTCATGAAGATACGGGCCCTGCCCACACTTCGCTAGCCGGGAGATACGGGCCTAGACCACACTCCACCCTTGGAGAGATACGGGCCTTGCCCACACTCAACCGTTAACCCATAACATACAGGTATCACACAAAGAACAAGTATAAACAACTCTATCATACTAACAAATATATCATAATCAACTAACCCAAGAGATACGGGCTCGACCCACACTCTAGTGCTAACATCTCGTCTACATGGGTCGGCCTTGGTGCCGTAGACCCGTCCCTACTGGACGGAAAACTCACCTCGAAGTAGCTGCTGGTCTGTGTGGGAATTGACTGTCTGCTATTACTCCGGAAATCCTCCGGCTATAATTCCCACAAAACACTCAATCAAACACCGCTAACTGACCCTCGGGTAAATTGATCATTTTACCCTTGATCAAGTTAAAAGTCAAAGCTAGAGTCAACTTTCAGTCGACCCGACTCGCCAAGTTAGCTCTCCAACTCACCGAGTCCTTGTCCAAACAATTGTTCTGCAACCCGTCTCTACTCGTTGAATTGGGCATTGACTCGACGAGTTCTCTTTCTAAACTGATGTCCAAGTCCTTCATCCTACTCGCCGAGTTGTATGAACAACTCGCTGAGTTCATCTTCATCCGATGAACAATTTATGTTGTGACTCGCCGAGTCTATCCTTGATTCTAACAAGATTGCCTTGAACTCGCCGAGTCTGGGCATCGACTCGCCGAGTTCCCTTATGGGTGAGTTTTGGCTTCCAACTCACCGAGTCCACCCTGGACTCACTACACAACTCGGCACAACAAAAAAGGGGGCAACTCGGAGACTCGTGACTAGACTCGCCGAGTCAGATGAGCGACTTGTCGAGTCTGCTTCATACAAGAGCTATGTATGCGATTTTGCTCGAATCCAGTCCATTCCATTCATAGATCTGGGTTCCTAGAGCATGAATAACACGTAAAGTTTACAACTTTACGTGTAAATATTCATCCATGAGGGTTTTAGGGTTCAAAATGCACCAAAAGAGTAGATCTAAGGTCTTCATGCAACATGGGTCCATAAAGGCAGTAGATCTGAGCTCCTGGAGCTCAACCATGCCTAGATCTAGAGGCCAATTAGCTTATTACGAATTATAATGCACATACAAGCTTGGGGAAGGGCTCAAGAAAGACTTTAATGGGGTAACAAGCATAGAAACAGGGGGAAAATGAGTTTTACCTCAAAGAAATCACTGAGAGAACACTAAGATGCTTGGCTTCCTTCCCTCCTCTTAATCTACTCCACTTCCTTCTCAAAATCTTCAAGAACACACACTAAAATGTAACTCACAATAACAAGAGCTAGAACGTAAGGAGATCTTCTGAGGGTGAAGGGGGCTGGCTTGGGGCGGAAATGAGGGCTTAAATAGGGTGCAAACCCCTGGAACTTAGGGTTTCATGCAACAGCGATGACTCGCCGAGTCCAGGATATGGACTCACCGAGTCGCCAACTTAAACGTGACCCGGGTCCCGTCTCTACTCGGCGAGTCGGACATATGACTCGCCGAGTCCAAGGATAAAAATGGAAAATACTTAAATAAGATTTATGTACCAGGAACCAGGTGCTACAAATCTCCCCCACTTATTTTAGACTTCGTCCTCGAAGTCTGTTTCTCGATCCTAAAATAGCTCGGGGTAATGCTCCATCATCTCTTCCACCGGCTCCCAAGTCCAATCCGAACCCTTGCGGTTCTGCCATTTCACCTTCACTAGCTCCACCCTGTTGTTCCTCAAATCCTTCGACTTCCGGTCGAGGATTGCGACTGGGCGCTCAATGTAATTCAGGCTGTCATCAACCTCTATATCCTCTAACAGCACTACTGCTGAATCATCCACTAGGCACTTCCGCAGCTGAGAGACATGGAAGGTTCTGTGGATCTAGCTGAGCTCGACTGGCAGATCCAGCCTATACGCCACCTTGCCCACCCGGGCTACAACCCTGAACGGTCAGATGAATCTCGGGCCCAACTTGCCCCGCTTCCTAAATCGAATGACGCCTTTCCAAGGCGACACCTTCAGGAGAACCATGTCCCCGATTTGGAACTCCAAGTCAGATCGAAGCTTGTCGGTGTAACTTTTCTGTCGACTCTAAGCAGTCTGAAGCCTGCTCTGAACCTGCTGGATCCTCTTGATCGTCTTGAGCACCAATTTGGTTGTCCCCATGACTTTCTGGCCAACTTCACCCCAGCATATCGGGGTCCTGCACCTCCGACCGTACAACATCTCAAAAGGGGGACGGTCAATACTCGCGTGGTAGCTGTTGTTGTATGAGAACTCGGCCAAGGGAAGTTAGGTATCCCAGCTACCACCGAAATCCAACACGCATGCCCGCAACATATCCTCCAAAGTCTGGATGGTCCGCTCACTCTGACCATCTGTCTGCGGGTCAAAGGCGGTGCAAAAATGTAAACGAGTGCCCAACTCGTCATGAAATCTCTTCCAAAACCTGGAAGTAAAACGCACATCCCTGTCCGAGATTACCGAGACCGGCACCCCGTGCCGTGCCACGATCTCCCTGATATAGATGTCGGCCAATTTCTCGGCCAATATGCTCTCCTGAATCGGGATTAAGTGAGCACTCTTGGTCAATCGATCCACGATGAACCAAATCGAATCCACTCCCCGCGCGGTCCTGGGAAGCTTCGTGATAAAATCCATCATGATATCTTCCCATTTCCACAACGGGATGTCCAACAGCTGGATCTTGCCATGCGGTCTCTGATGTTCGACCTTGACCTTCCTGCAAGTCAGGCACTAATCGACGTACCAGGCCACATCCCGCTTTATGTAGGGCCACCAATAATCTGGACGAAGATCCCTATACATCTTCGTCGCCCTGGGATGAATAAAGAATTAGGACTTGTGCACCTCCTCCATCAAGATCTAGCGCACACCCCCGTGATACAACACCCACACCCTACGGTGTAGTGTCAATAGTCCTCGGGTATCCTAATCGAAGGAGGAAACCTGACCCACCGCACGCTCGCTCTTCCGATGTTCCTCCTTGATAGCCTCTTTTTGAGCCTCCCAAATCTGCTCCAACAGCGGAGTCACTACGGTCATCCTCATGCAAATATCCCTGATCAGCGCTGCCTTGCGGCTAAGCGCATCGGCCACCACGTTGCCCTTCCCCGGGTGGTAAAGGATCTCACAATCATAATCCTTCACCACGTTCAACCACCGACGCTGCCTCATGTTCAGATTCGGTTGATCCATGAGGTACCTCAAACTCTTGTGGTTCGTGTAGATGGTACATCGAGCCCCATAGAGGTAATGCCGCCAAATATTGAGGGCAAAAACCACCACCCCTAATTCCAGGTCATGCGTCGGGTAGTTCGCCTCGTAAGGCTTGAGTTTCCTCGAAGCATAGGCAATGACATGGCCCCTCTGCATCAGTACCGCGCCCAACCCTGAAATGGACGCGTCACAATAAACCACAAAATCCTCTACGCCTTCTGGCAGGGCTAAGATCGGCGCCTCGCACAATCTCTGTCTCAGTGTCTCAAACGCAGCTTACTGCTCGGGTCCCCATCGAAAGACCACGACTTTCTTCGTCAACCGTGTCAGGGGTACGGCTAGCTTGGAAAATCCTGAATGAACCTTCGATAATAGCCTGCCAATCCTAGGAAACTCCGAATCTCAGATGGAGACTTCGGAACCTCCCATCTCATCACAGCCTCGACCTTGGACGGATCGACCGGAATCCCGTTCTGGTTGACAAGGTGTCCGAGAAATTGCACCTCCCGCAACCAAAACTCACACTTGGAGAACGTGGCATACAAGCTCTCCCTCCTCAGGGTCTCCAATACCTTTCTCAAATGCTCCTGATGCTCTTCCTGCGTCTTGGAATAAACCAAGATGTCATCGATAAAGACTATCACAGACCGATCCAACATCGGTCTACATACGCGGTTCATGAGGTCCATGAATGCGGAAGGAGCATTGGTGAGCCCAAACGACATCACCACGAACTCATAATGGCCATAGCGCATCCGAAACACGTTCTTCTGCGTATCCTCCTCCCTGACCCTCATCTGATGATAACCCGAACGCAAATCAATCTTGGAGAACCAAGATGCTCCCTGAAGATGGTCAAAGAGATCATCAATCCTCGGGAGTGGGTAACGGTTCTTCACCATTACCTTGTTCAACTCCCAGTAATCTATACACATCCGATGCGACCCGTCCTTCTTCTTCACGAACAGAATCGGGGCTCCCCAGGGTGAACTGCTCGGTCGAATGAATCCCTTGTCTAACAGCTCCTGCAGCTGTGTAGACTACTCCTGCATCTCGGGAGGAGCCAACCGATATGGTGCCTTGGCTATCGGATCCGCACCAGGAACGAGGTCAATCCTAAACTCCACCTGTCGCTCCGGAGGTATCCCAGGAAGCTCCTCCGTAAAGACATCTGCGAAATCTCGCACCACCGGAACCTCGCTCACCTTCCCCTTACCCGCCTCCCGGGTATCCATCATGTACGCGACATAACCTGCGCATCCCTGCTGAAGGTATCGTCTAGCCCTCGCTGCTGAACAGACTGTGGGTCCACACTGTGGCCTCTCGCCATGAATTACTAACTCTCCCCCACCTGGGGTCCTGACTCGCACTAGCTGTTGTGCAATATCTATCACCACTTCGTTAGGGCTCAACCAATACATGCCTATAATCACCTTGTTCCCACGCAACAGAATGGGAACCAAGTCTACCAAGTAGCGCTCCTCAAACAAACGCAATACACAATCTCGAAATACCATCGATGCTCGCACCGATCGATCATCAGCAATCTCTACCTCTAAAGGGCAATCTAACTCGCTCGATGACTCAGGAAACTTCTTGCTAAGCGCAAGTGAAACTAATGATCGTGATGCACCCGAGTCGAACAACACCTGAACTGGGATGTCGTTCACATGGAATGATCGTAATGCATACATATACACACGGAGCACAAATCAATATCATATCATCGTAAAAATAAAACACAGGGAAAGAATCATACCCGTCACCACATCGGGTGCAACGTGTGCCTCCTCGGTAGTCAGCTGAAATGCCCGACTCCTCACCACTGGAGCCTTTGCCTTGCCCTGCCGGCCATCCGTGATCCGCAGGGTCGCTGGAGCTGGCGCCTTCACTGGCGCTGAAACTGTCAATTGGGGGCAATTGGCCTTCTTGTGGCCCCTCTGGTTGCAGTGGAAACACAGCAACTCAGATGTCTGTATAGCCGAAACAGGAGTAGTACAATCCCTACTAAAGTGCCCTGCCTTGCCGCACTTATAGCAGCCTGCTGATCCCATCCGACATGCTCCCTCATGTGTCCTGTCGCATTTCCCGTAGCGGCTTGGTCCCTCTTGGCCTTTTGGCCTCCCATCTGATCCCTTGGGCTTCTTCCCCGAAGCCCCAACCGCCTGCCCCGCCTCTGCTTTCCTTTTCCGGATGTGCTCTAAATCGATCTCCCTTTCCCTCGCCCTGGAAATCATGGAGTCCAGGGTAGGGCAAGCTGAAAAGCTAACATGCTCCCGGATGTCAGCCCATAGCATTTCATGATAACGGGTCCTCCTCATATCCTCATCACCCGCATACTAGGGCATCAACAAAGCCCTATCCCGGAACTTGACGGTGCTCTCCGCCACAGTCTCCGTTGTCTGTTTCATATCCAAGAACTCCCTGGCCAGTTGCTGAAGCTTGACGGCTGGCGCAAACTCCGCCCTGAACCTGGTCGCAAAGTCCGACCAGGTCATAGCCTCGACAGCTGAGGCTCCCAATGAGTCCCCTATGGACTCCCACCAATCCCTAGCTCGATCTCGTAAACACCCTGCTGCAATCCTCACCTTCGACCCCTCAGGGCAGAAGCTAATCATCTGTGCAGACTCCATGTCGGCAATCCATCGTCTAGCAGCTATGGGGTCCTTCGCCCCGTGAAAATCCGGTGCACCACTACCCCTGAAGTCCTTGAAGGACAGTGTGCGAGATCCTGACTGGCTAGATGCCATATCACTCCTGAATGCCCGAAGGCGATCTTCCATCAACTCAATTATCCCTTCCTTGATCGACCCGAAGATAATGGGGGTCGACTCAAGGATACCCCTGGTGATCTCTGATGCGATGAACTTGCGTAGTCCCTCATCCACTTGCTCGGAACCTGATCTCGAACCTGACCCCTCTCCTGAACCGCCATCTATTGGCCTTGATCGTAGTACCACCATTCTTCAAAACATAAATAACAATCGTTAGTGATACTGATACTTCTTGAGGGATCACCACTACTACCGCTTTCCTGGTCTTATCTTGGCCTTCCTTGGTTTGGGTACGGATCCTATGCTTTCAGTAGTACGGGCCCATACTACCTTCCAGATCTATCCGTACCTTCTTCAAGGACTGCCTTGACTCCACCAGGTCCCTTTCACTACCACTGAGCACTACTATACTCATCCTAGGCTTGCCCTAGGGAAATCTATGATTCTTCACTATCCAGTCCTCAGCTGTTGCAGGCCTCTTTGTAATGCCAATTAGCCACTACCTGAATACCATCACATGTGATGAGGCTCAGATAATCCTTCAAGTACCCGACTCGTCCCTACAACGGTTGGACTCAAACAAGAGCTACGCAGTAGGATCAAATCCGGCACTCTAAGATTATTCAACCCTGATCACATGTGATGTGACGTATTCGCCTAATGGCTAACTCCCATTATTCAGAGTCCCCCATAGCACGAAGCAAGCAACATTCAGACAAGGGTAACAATCTCAATCAACCCTATCTGCTTACAGGAACTGTACTAGCATACAACGCTAAGCTCATACCATCAGGCATAACCTAATCAAGCTATCCTACTTGTTGTCTACTCAATACTAGCATGCGATTCTCATACAACGGAGACACATAAAGCAGGCACATAAGGCATCGCTCCTAGATCCTTAGTCCTATTCTAGCATGTTGTTCTACAAAAGCTGATAAACATAAGATAAACTTGTATGGGTATTTTGGGGAATACTTACTTGAGCTCGGCCGGTCGTGCACATCACACACTTCGTTCTTTCTCAAACTCTTTTCTCAATTTTTTTGAAAACATTTTCTTTTAGAAAATCTTTTAACCCATCGATTTGAGTTCAGACACCCCCGAAGGTGTGTCCGAATCCCTCAAACCAGGGCTCTGATACCAACTTGTAACACCCCAAAATTACCGGTTAAAAAATTCATTTTTAATTTAGGTTAAAACATTAGACATCATTACAAAACATTCATGATAATAATCCATGTCTGAAAACCGTTGACATCATAATAAGAATTCAGAGTACATCCCAGAAAATCCATAGTGCAGAAAAACAAAAGCGTATGTGTGATGTGTTGCTACCATGCTGACTCTTTTCCCTTAGCTGAAGAGGTACCTAAAACCAAAATTGAAAACCGTAAGCACGAAGCTTAGTGAGCTCCCCCATAATACCTCATACCATGCAAGCATATAACATACAACATTCAGCTAGGAGTTACGGGCCTCACCCTCGCTCATGAAGATACGGGCCCTGCCCACATTTTGCTAGCCGAGAGCTACAGGCCTCGCCCACACTCTACTACGTGGGAGATACGGGCCTAGCCCACACTCCACCCTTGGAAAGATACGGGCCTTGCCCACACTCAACCGCTAACCCATAACATACAGGTAACACACAGACAACAAGTATAAACAACTCTATCATACTGACACATATATCATAATCAACTAACCCAAGAGATACGGGCTCGGCCCACACTCTAGTGCTAACACCTCGTCTACACGGGTCAGCCTTGGTGCCGTAGACCCGTCCCTACTGGAAGGAAAACTCACCTCGAAGTTGCTGCTGGTCTCTGTGGGAATTGACTGTCTGCTGTTGCTGCTACTCCGGAAATCCTCCGGCTATAATTCCCACAAAACACTCAATCAAACACCGCTAACTGACCCTCGGGTAAATTGACCATTTTACCCTTGATCAAGTTAAAAGTCAAAGCCAGAGTCAACTTTCAGTCGACCCGACTCGCCGAGTTAGCTCTCCAACTCGCCGAGTCCTTGTCCAAACAATTGTTCTGTAACCCGTCTCTACTCGTCGAGTTGGGCGTTGACTCGATGAGTTCTCCTTCTAAACTGATGTCCAAGTCCTTCATCCTACTCGCAGAGTTGTATGAACAACTCGCCGAGTTCATCTTCATCCGATGAACAATTTATGCTGTGACTCGCCGAGTTGTATGAACAACTCGCCGAGTTCATCTTCATCCGATGAACAATTTATGCTGTGACTCACCGACTTGTATGAACAACTCGCCGAGTCTGTCCTTGATTCTAAGAAGATTGCCTTGAACTCGCCGAGTTTGGGCATCGACTCGCCGAGTTCCCTTATGGGTGATCTTTGGCTTCCAACTCACCGACTCCACCCTGGACTCACTACACAACTCGGCACAACGAAAAAGGGGGCAACTCGGAGACTCGCGACTAGACTCGCCGAGTCAGATGAGCGACTCGTCGAGTCTGCTTCATGCAAGAGCCATGTACGCGATTTTGCTCGAATCCAGTCCATGCCATTCATAGATCTGGTTTCCTAGAGCATGAATAACACGTAAAGTTTCCAACTTTACGTGTAAAGATTCATCCATGAGGGTTTTAGGGTTCAAAATGCACCAAAAGAGTAGATCTAAGGTCTTCATTCAACATGGGTCCATAAAGGCAGTAGATTAGAGCTCCTAGAGCTCAACCATGCCTAGATCTAGAGGCCAATCAGCTTATTACGAATTACAATGCACATACAAGCTTGGGGAAGGGCTCAAGAAAGACTTTAATGGAGTAACAAGCATAGAAACAGGGGGAAAACGAGTTTTACCTCAAAGAAATCACTGAGAGAACACTAAGATGCTTGGCTTCCTTCCCTCCTCTTGATCTACTCCACTTCCTTCTCAAAATCTTCAAGAACACACACTAAAATGCCTCAAACTCACAATAACAAGAGCTAGAACGTAAGGAGATCTTCTGAGGGTGAAGGGGGATGGCTTGGAGCGGAAATGAGGGATTAAATAGGGTGCAAACCCCTGGAACTTAGGGTTTTATCCAACAGTGGTGACTCGCCCAGTCCAGGATATGGACTCGCCGAGTCGCCAACTTAAACGTGACCCGAGTCCCGTCTCTACTCGGCGAGTCGGACCTATGACTCACCGAGTCCAAGGCTAAAAATGGAAAATACTCAAATAAGATTTACGCACCAGGAACCAGGTGCTACATAAAGCCTCGCATTGAACATCTTAGAGTTCTTGGATGCGTTGCACATATGAAAATTGTAAAATGCCATTTAAAGAAAATAGAACACAGAAGCATTAGACTGGTTCATCTTGGAGTCGAAAAAGGGTCAAAGGCATACATATTAATGGATCCAAACAATAGGAATATGTATGTAAGTCGTAACATTGTGTTTGAAAAGAAAAGAGGCAGGGATTAGAGTAATAGCGCTAAGATCAAATCAACACTGGGAATGTGCTTCACAATTGAAGGCATTGATTTTAACGATGGCTTCTATGAAGAAGATGACGAATGGGACAGAGACATTGTAATGCCGTAAATTTCAAAACAAAATTTTCAAATTTTCATAAAACATAATTCAATTAATATTCATAAAACAACCATATTAATTATCCAACTCAAGTCAATACAAAATCCCAAGATCACAAATGTATAAACTCCGTGTGTGTGTACGGATCAAGGCGACGCCTTCCCGCGGTCGTCACTAGTACCTGAAACAATAACATCAAACACTGTAAGCACAAAGCTTAGTGAGTTCCCCAAAATACCACATATAACACATATTAGCCACTCGAGGCTATAACTCTGTGGGTCCGTGCACCCAAACCCTGTGAACCCTCAGGTTCTAACTCTGATAAACATGCACCACATAAATCACATAGAAATAATGCAGTACAACACGTACATAGCATACAAATACTCTATCACATAACTCTGGTTACCTACTCAAGGTAAAGTATAGTGAGGAGACTCACCTCGTGTGTCTCGGTATCTCATGAATCCTGGAAATCCCTCGTGCTCGATCCTCCTAGCTCTAATCCTCCTATATCATCACGTGTCTCTGATTAACACTTTATATTTCTAAGGTTGACTATCTCTAAGAAGTCAACACAGGTCAACTCCGGTCAGCGGTCAACGGTCAACTTTGACCGGACTCGGCGAGTGCGCTATCGCGACTCGGCGAGTCTAGACGTTTTCACCAACTCTCTAGAACTCCCATTCTACACGTCGAGTATTCCCCCCTGACTCGACGACTTCCATCTGGAAGAATCGCGGGGCCACCCCGACTCAACTCGCCGAGTCTCAAGAACAACTCGACGAGTCCCAGTTCGACTCAGTCCACCTGTCGTCCCTCTCTAACTCACCCTGACTCACTGAGTCAACCTATGACTCGACTGGACCACTCACTGAGTGAACCCAAGGCAATCTTCAAACTACTCGTCGAGTCTGATGAACAGACTCAGCGAGTCCATGCCATGCAAGCACTCCAACTTGCTTCTAAGGTCAGATCTGCTTCCACAATCTATAGATCTGGGCTCCCTAGACTGATTCATCACGTAAAGCTTCTATCTTGGTGCCCATAACACACCCCATGGCTCATAAATAGAGTTTTGACCTAAGGCATAAGGATTCCAATCCAAAACCTCCATTGATTCCCAAAAAGCTTGGGCAAAGGGACACTCTGGACCTCCAAGGGTCCAGATCTATGGTTTAAACCACATAAGGGACCAAGGGGGCACTAGATCATGCCACAAAAGGGTTCAACAAACCCTAAATCAAAATAAACATCAACAAGGAAGAAGATAACTCAAAATTATTACCACAATAGTGATGCTCTGGACTCCAAACTCTCAGAAGTGGCTCCACTTGCTTTCCCTTAGCTAGTTCTCTCTTTCCTTGCAAAAATGACACCTCCAAGATCAATAATGGCCTCCTACTTTGCTCCAAACGCTCACATTTGATTAGGGTTTCACTCCAGGGACTGGTGAGCACAAATGACGGCCATAAGGCCCTTTAAATAGGTCCCAAACCCGAGAAATTAGGGTTTCATTACACAACGCGGACTCGCCGAGTCCATATCCTGGACTCGCCGAGTCCAGGCGCGATCCCGCGACTAGATCCGCGACCCTACTCGGCGAGTCTGAGCTCCAACTCACCGAGTCCCCTCTCAGAA
The DNA here is from genome assembly GCF_052625555.1 of Lactuca saligna. Lineage (NCBI taxonomy): Eukaryota > Viridiplantae > Streptophyta > Magnoliopsida > Asterales > Asteraceae > Lactuca > Lactuca saligna. Next base: position 209,901,478 of record NC_136419.1, read on the forward strand.
CACCAAAAATCATAAATATACAAGATACCTGAAAATCCAGCTGTTACAACTCTCCCCCACTAGAACTAGACTTCGCCCTTAAAGTCTCGCTCTGAAAATAGCTCCGGATGCTGCTCCTGCATCATACGCTCTAGCTCCCAGGTCATCTCCGATCCCCTCCGGTGTTGCCACTTAACCAACACCAGAGGTACCTCCTTATTCCTCAAAACCTTGATCTTCCGATCTCCGATGGCTACTGGTCTCTCGGCATAATTCAGGCTCGCATCCACCTGAATATCCTCTAATTGAACCACTGTCGATTCATCGACTATACACTTCCTCAACTGCGATACATGAAAAGTGTTGTGGATCTGCCCCAACTCTACTGGAAACTCCAACCGATAGACTACCCGACCTACCCTCGCAATCACACAAAATCGTCCTATAAACCGGGGCCCCAACTTGCCCCTCTTCCTGAACTGAATCACTCCTTTCCAAGGGGAAACCTTCAGGAGAACGAAGTCGCCGACCTGAAACTCAAGCTCGGACCGGCGTCTGTCCGCATAACTCTTTTGTCGGCTCTGTGCGGTTAATAACCTCTATCTGACCTGCTGTATCTGCTCTTTCGTCTGAATCACGATCTCTGTACTGCCCATCACTCTCTGCCCAACCTCACCTCAACAAATGGGGGTCCGACACCTCCTACCATACAACAGCTCAAAGGGCGGCATACCGATGCTCGAATGATGGCTGTTATTGTAGGAAAACTCCGCCAAGGGTAAATACGCATCCCAGCTACCCCCGAAATCCAACACATGTGCTCGAAGCATGTTTTCAAGCGTCTGAATCGTCTGCTCACTCTGGCCATCTGTCTGGGGATGATATGCGGTACTAAAATGCAGTTTAGTACCCAACTCCTAATGAAATTTCTTCCAGAATCTGGAAGTGAAACGCACATCACGGTCCGAAACAATCGAGATCGGCACCCCATGCTGAGATACCACTTTTCTCACATAAACCTCCGCCAACTTCTCCGCCGAAGAACTCTCGCTGATGGAAAGGAAGTGAGCGCTCTTCGTCAACCTATCCACAATCACCCAAATTGCATCAACTCCTCTGGCAGTCCTTGGCAATTTGGTGATGAAATCCATAGTGATCTGTTCCCACTTCCACTCGGGAACCTCCAATGGCTGCAACTTGCCATGCGGTCTCTGGTGCTCGGCCTTAACCCTTCGGCAGGTCAACACCTCTCGACAAACCATGCGACGTCCCTCTTCATACAGGGCCACCAATACTCTTTCCTCAAATCCAAATACATTTTCGTAGCCCCGGGATGGATCGAAAATTTCGATCTATGTGCTTCCTCCATCAAAGTAGTACGCGTACTGCCCACAAACGGTACCCAAATCCAGCCCTGAAAAGTCATAAGCCCTCGACTATCCGAAACGAACTCTGAAACCAAACCAACGACCCGTTCTCTCTTCTGCATCTCCGGTTGCACAGCCTCGACCTGTGCCCCACGAATGGCATCCAGAACTGGAGTTATCACGGTCAATCTCAAACATACATTTCACAGTGGAGTACTCTCTGCCCTGCGGCTCGACGCATCAGCTACCACATTAGCCTTTCCTAGGTGGTATAGGATCGCACAATCATAATCCTTGACCACATCTAACCACCTCCTCTGCCGCATATTTAGGTTGGGCTGATCCATCAAGTACTTCAAACTCTTATGGTCCGTGTATATCGTACAACGAACCCCATACAAGTAGTGACGCCAAATCTTGAGGGCGAACACCACTGCCCCCAACTCTAGATCATGCGTGGATATCTAGTCTCATGAGGCTTCAACTGCCTCGATGCTATGCTATCACATGTCCTTTCTGCATCAGTACCGCTCCCAGCCCTAAAATCGATGCATCACAAAATACTACAAAATCTTCCATCCATTCCAGAAGAGCTAATACCGGGACTTCGCACAACCTTTGGCGAAGCATCTCAAAGGAGGTCTGCTGCTCGGGACCCCATGAAAATGCAACACCCTTCCGGGTCAATCTGGTGAGTGGCACCGTGATCTTGGAGAAATCCTTGATAAATCTCTGATAGTACCCTGCCAACCCAAGGAAGCTCCTAATCTCAGAGGGTGACTTTGGCACCTCCCAACTCATCACCGCCTCAACCTTGGCCGGATCGACCAATATCCCTTCCTGATTAACAAGATGTCCCAGAAATTGGACCTCCCGCAACCAGAAATCGCACTTGGAAAACTTTGCATAAAGTTTCTCCGATCTCAAAACCCGAAGAACTTCCCTCAAATGCTCCTCATGTTTCTCTCTAGATCTCGAATATACCAGAATATCATTGATGAATACAATCACTGACCGATCCAACATCGGCCTGCATACCCTGTTCATGAGATCCATGAACACAGCCGGGGCATTGGTGAGCCCAAAAGGCATCACCACAAACTCATAATGCCCATATCGCATCCTGAACGCTGTCTTCTGGACGTCCTCATCCCGCGCTCTCAACTGATGATAGCCCGACCTCAAATCGATCTTGGAGAACCAAGATGCTCCCTGCAACTGATCGATTAATCGTCGATCCTCGGCAATGGGTAACGGTTCTTGACCATCAGCTTGTTCAATTCTCGGTAATCGATCCACATTCTATGCGAGCCGTCCTTCTTCTTCACAAACAGAATGGGCGCTCCCCACGGCGAGCTACTCAGCCGAATAAACCCCTTCCCCAGCAGCTCCTGAAGCTGCGAGGATAACTCTTGCATCTCTGGAGGTGCAAGACGATAAGGCACCTTAGCGATAGGCGCGGCCCCCGGAACCAAATCAATACTGAACTCTACTTGCCTCACGGGAGGCACACCCGGTAACTCCTCGGGAAAAACATCTGGAAACTCACGCACCACCGGAACCTCCTCCACTGAACTCGGTCTCTCGAAGATCACCCGCGTATCCATCACATAGGCCACAAAACCCTTACAGCCCTGCTGTAAACACTTCCTCGCCCTTGCGGCCGAACAAAAGGCTGATCCAGAACGTGTACCCTCGCCGTACACTGAAAGAACTCCCCCACTAGGATCTCATATGGTCACCAGCTGACGCTCACAGTCGATAACCGCGCCGAATCGGCTCAACCAATCCATGCCCACAATGACACAGACATCTCCCATCGCAATAGGAACCAGATCAATCGAAAATTCAACCCCAAAAATCTCTAACACACATCCCCGGAGGACCTCCGTGGCACAAATCACTCTATCGGCAGCTATGGAAACCCTCAGAGGCCGACTCAATGCCTCACGACTAACACTGATATGCTGACTAAAGGCCAAAGATACAAAAGACCGACTCGCACCCAAGTCAAATAACACTAAAGCAGGCACAGAGTTCACAAGGAAGGTACCTACGCATAACATAATATAAGCATAATATCTCAACATCAAAATAAATACATAGAAGGAAACGTACCAGCCACAACATCGGGTGCAGCGCGGACCTCATCCGCAGTCAGCTGAAAGGCTCTCCCTCGAGCTCTCGGCGCCTCGGCCTTCACGGGCCGACTCTCTGTAACTCTGATGGCGGCAGGAGCAGATCCCTGAGATGCTCCGCGCAACAGCGGACACTCCGCCTTCCGGTGTCCAGTCTGGTTGCAGTGAAAACACACTGCAAACCCCTTGGGGCAGTCCTTGGCCATATGCCCCTCCTTGCCACATTTGTAGCAAGATCCCGCTCGACAGACTCCATCATGACCCTTGCCGCACTTCCCGCAAGTACGGCCCTTCTGGCTCCTGGGTTTGGGATCAGCGGGCTTTGCCCGCTTGGCTGTCGGCTGAGACTGTGCCGGCCGCCGATCCCCCCCTTGAGACTCCGCCTCCTCCCTGGCCTGTGTCTCAAGCTCAATCTCCCTCTTCCGGGCATTTCCCTGAAGTTCAGAAAAATGTCCGATACGAGGAGTTCACGGCGAACTCCTGAATATCCCGTCTAAAAATGCTCAAGTAGTGGCTCATACGTGCCTGCGCAGTGGACACGTGCTCAGGGCAGAACATCGCCCTCTCATGGAACATCCTCGTGATCGTTGTAACTGACTCAGTACCCTGCTTGAGGGTCAGAAACTCCTGTGCCAAACGCTCCCTCTCCACCTGGGGAACGTAGTCATCCCGGAACATGGTAGTGAACCTCTCCCAGGTCACCGCCGAAAGCTCAGCAGGCGTAAAATGCGCCATCACAAACTTCTACTAGTCCTTCGCTCCCAAGCGAAGCTGGTTCAGCGTGAACCGAACCTTCAGATGCTCAGGAGATGAGCAAGTGAAGAAGCACCCCTCCATATCAGATATCCACCTCATAGCTGCCATCGGATCCTGTGTCTCATCAAACTCTGGTGGTTTGGTGTTGCTGAACTCCCGAAACAGCGACGCATCACCTCCCTGGGGTCTCGCTGCAGCGATCGCTGCGGTAGCCGCTGCAACAACAGCCTCAGAAAGAGCGGCATAACGCTCATCAAATGTCTCAATCAGTGCGGTATTAATAGACCCGAACATCTCTGGTATCTCAGCTCTGATGACCGCAACCACCTCCTCATGAATGATCTGTCGAATCTCCTCGTCACTAGCTCCGACACCCTCCGGCATATGACGTGTCCTCACCATGATCACCCTCTGAAATACAACATATGATAAATTAGAATTCACTCGAGCATACTCACACTCGACAATCCATCCCTCCTTGATTCTTGGTATCCCAAAGATTCTTATTTGGACCGTGCACCGCCTCGGTGCTTTCAGTAGTACGGGCCCAATACTACTGTCCACACCGTCTCAGTACACACCCCAAATCTTCCTCTTCGGATCCCAAATCCCAGGTACTCTATCTTGCGTAGACCACTCTCTAATACATCTCTCATAAGCCCCTCGCTGCTACCTACTCACTCTCAAGCATCTCATAGCAGCTCACCTCTCCTTAGGCTAAGGCATCACAAATCAGGCCACTCTAGTCCTAATAGCAATACCTAGCCTACTATAGCATGCATATACATCATATCAATATCAATATTATATAAGATAAAGGTATTTTGGGAATTCACCGTTCGGGCGCTGACTGATCGTACACACGTTTCTTCCTGGAATTTGTTTTTTTTTCAAGAAAATCTTTTACTCTTAGAAAAGTTAAGTTTTCTTTTGAAAATATCTTTCAAAATCCTCAATTTGAGTTCAAATACTCCCGAAGGTGTACCCAAATCCCTCAAACCAAGGCTCTGATACCAAATTGTAACGCCGTAAATTTCAAAACAAAATTTTCAAATTTTCATAAAACATAATTCAATTAATATTCATAAAACAACCATATTAATTATCCAACTCAAGTCAATACAAAATCCCAAGATCACAAATGTATAAACTCCGTGTGTGTGTGTGTGTACGGATCAAACCGGCGCCTTCCCGCGGTCGTCACTAGTACCTGAAACAATAACACCAAACATTGTAAGCACAAAGCTTAGTGAGTTCCCCAAAATACCACATATAACACATATTAGCCACTCGAGGCTATAACTCTGTGGGTCCGTGCACCCAAACCCTGTGAACCCTCAGGTTCTAACTCTGATAAACATGCACCACATAAATCACATAGAAATAATGCAATACAACACATACATAGCATACAAATACTCTATCACATAACTCTGGTTACCTACTCAAGGTAAAGTATAGTGAGGAGACTCACCTCGCGTATCTCGGTATCTCAAGAATCCTGGAAATCCCTCGTGCTCGATCCTCCTAGCTCTAATCATCCTATATCATCACATGTCTCTGATTAACACTTTATATTTCTAAGGTTGACTATCCCTAAGAAGTCAACACAGGTCAACTCCGGTCAACGGTCAACGGTCAACTTTGACCGGACTCCGCGAGTGTTCTATGGCGACTCGGCGAGTCTAGACGTTTTCACCAACTCTCAATAACTCCCGTTCTACACGTCGAGTATTCCCCCCGACTCAACTCGCCGAGTCTCAAGAACAACTCGGCAAGTCCCAGTTCGACTCAGTCCACCTGTCGTCCCTCTCTAACTCACCCTGACTCACTGAGTCAACCTATGACTCGATTGGACCACTCACTGAGCGAAACCAAGGCAATCTTCAAACTACTCGCCGAGTCTTGCCATGCAACCACTCCAACTTGCTTCTAAGGTCAGATCTGCTTCCACAATCTATAGATCTGGCCTCCCTAGACTGATTCATCATGTAAAGCTTCTATCTTGGTGCCCATAACACACCCATGGCTCATAAATAGAGTTTTGACCTAAGGCATAAGGATTCCAATCCAAAACCTCCATTGATTCCCAAAAAGCTTGGGCAAAGGGACACTCTGGACCTCCAAGGGTCCAGATCTATGGTTTAAACTACATAAGGGACCAAGGGGGCACTAGATCTTGCCACAAAAGGGTTCAACAAACCCTAAATCAAAATAAACATCAACAAGGAAGAAGATAACTCGAAATTATTACCACAATAGTGATGCTCTGGACTCCAAACTCTCAGAAGTGGCTCCACTTGCTTTCCCTTAGCTAGTTCTCTCTTTCCTTGCAAAAATGACACCTACAAGATCAATAATGGCCTCCTACTTTGCTCCAAACGCTCACACTCGATTAGGGTTTCACTCCAGGGACTGGTGAGCATAAATGACGGCCATAAGGCCCTTTAAATAGGTCCCAAAATCCGAGAAATTAGGGTTTCATTACACAACGCGGACTCGCCGAGTCCATATCCTGGACTCGCGGAGTCCAGGCGCGATCCCGCGACTAGATCCGCGACCCTACTCGGCGAGTCTGAGCTCCAACTCGCCGAGCCCCCTCTCAGAAAACCAAAAATCATAAATATACAAGATACCTGAGAATCCGGCTGTTACAGACATAGAATGGGTCCCTGATACACCCGACCAAATTGGGTCAATTCAACAAAATGAAGATTGGGCCAAAGAAGGTCATCCCATTAGCCCACCAACCGAACCAAATGTTACAGATATACCTGTGACACCGGGTACACCAGTTTCACCCATCACATGCAACTCACCGAGCACCGGCGATAGCTCAACTAATGATGAAGCCCCAAATCGATATTGATAGCTCACTAATTTGTATGAAAATACCAAAGAAATTTATCTACCCCCATAGGAATTCCTATTGATATGCAGCAATGAAGAGCCCACAACATACAGTGCATCGAGCAAGAAAATCGAATGGGTACAGGCGATGAACGAAGAATTGGCTTCAATTGAGATGAACAACACATGGAAACTGGTTTATCTCCAAAATAATCGAAAGCCTATCAGATTAAAGTGGGTTTTTAAGATGAAAAAAGACCCAAATAGAAAAATTGTGAAGCATAAGGCAAGAATCGTAGCAATGGGGTATGTATAGAGACTTGGATTCGATTTCGAAGAGGTTTTCACACCGGTGGCAAGAATCGAGACAATTCGACTTCTTTTGGCTTTAGCTAGATCAAACAGGTGGAAAGTGCATCATGTAGATGTCAAATCAGAGTTTTAAAATTGCAACTTAGAGGAAAAGGTATACGTCTTTCAGCCTGAGGGTTTCCAGAAGAAAGGTGAGACCCACAAAGTGTTCAAAACTGATGAAATCTCTATACAACCTTAAGCAAGCCTCTTGAGCTTGGAACGCCTATTTGGATCAACATTTGAAGAGTCTTGGGTTTAAAAGATGTACTCATGAGTATTCAGTCTACACGAAGAAGGGGAAAGAGAACATCTTAATTGTGGGTGTATATGTGGACGATCTCCTAGTAACAGGAAGCTGCTCAAAAGATGTGTAGGTGTTCAAATGAGATATGAACACCAAATTTGAAATGAGCGATCTTGGGCTCTTAACATATTAGTTGGGAATTGAAGTCAACCAGCATGAAGGAGGAATTACTCTGAAACAAGAAGCATACGCCAAGAATCTTCTTGCCAAGACTCGGATGAAAGACTGTAATCCCACAAGAACCCTTATGGAACACAAACTCAATTTGCCAACGAATGAAGAAGGAGAACTGGTGAACCCTACCGAGTATCGAAGCATAGTTGGAGCCCTAAAGTACCTAACTCACACTCACCCAAATATCTCTTTCGCAGTAGGTATTGTGAGTCATTTCATGAAGAAACCAAGGGTACAACACCTCCAAGATGTGAAGTGTATTCTCAGATACGTGAAGGGTACTTTAGGCTTTGGTTTAAAATACTCAAAAAGGAAAGAAAGTGTAACCCTTTATGGGTATACTGACAGTGATTTGGTAAATGACATCAATGATAGACGAAGTACAAGTGGAATGGCGTATTATGTGGACAATAATCTGATCACATGGGAATCACAGAAGCAGAGATGTGTGGCACTCTCAACATGTGAACCAGAATTTATGGCAGCTACTCTAGCAGCCTATCAAGGAATCTGGTTAAGAAGATTGTTAAGTGAAATAACTGGTCAAAAGGTACCTCCGGTTGAGATGATGGTGGACAATAAGTCCTCACTAGATTGGATGAAAAATCCAATTTTTCATGGAAGAAGTAAACATATAGATATCCGATTTCATTTTATTCATGAATGTGTAGAAAATGGAGAAATTACAGTAACACATGTATGGAGCAAGGATCAGAAGGTCGATATCTTGACAAAACCACTTGGAAGAGTGAAGTTTGAAGAAATGCGAGATCTTCTTGGTTTCAAAAGGTTTGATTTTTGAACTAAAGGGGAAAATGATGAAATAATTTAGAAGTCATAAGTTTATTTAGTTTATTATGTTATTAATTGAATGCATGTTCTATTTGCAAAGTTGAATAAGTAAAAGCCATGTGGGCTATACTACTGAGTCTCAAGCCTAATGGAGTTAGTTGCTGTTTATTTGCGTATTTTTTGCCTTTAAATGGATTGCATTTTTATGTACATTGATGTTATCACCCTTCCTTTTAATCCTTTGAATAAAAGATTTAAGCTTTAAGCACCTGGCTCTGTTTTTTTATTACTATTTCATTGCTAGACTCAAGATACAGGCTTGTGAAAAGCCAACAGACCTTGTATGAGAAATTATAGGATGATACTTTGTTTTAGAGATCACACCCTCCAAGCGTGTACATTAACAATTGTTTCATTGCTAATTCATCCTACTCAACCCATAACGTTCACTTCTTCACTAAAAGTCAAAGAGAATACATTATTTTTTCTCTAGCCTCTCTTTCTAGAATGTTTTTCACGAAGTCACAATGTTGATGAGGGAACACCTTGGTACTTTTTAATCTCTGGTGGTACTCCTTCATCGAGCATAAAGAAGAAAATTTGATAGAGCTAAATAAAAATACATTAAGATGGTCGTGGATGTGTTCTTTCTTGACTATCAATAGTGATGAGAACCTGATGAGTTAAACATGAACAATTAGCAAGGGTTTACATGCATGTTTGGAGTCAAGTTTGCACTAATTTTAAAGGTACATGGAGTTATGTTATATTTGGCGAGAAGGGTGTGATACTGTGATATCCCCATTTCCAGTAAAGAAGTGGAGTTGTGAAGGTGTGAAGAATGAGAGAACCTGACACCTCTATTTATAGGCTAAAGAATGAGGGAACCTGACACCTCGGAATCCTACTTTACTCGTCGAGTAAGGGATCCTAATCGTCGATTCCATGGCCAGGTGTCACCATCTGGTGGCTTGCCATGGGGAGAAAGCATTGTCCCATATTCAGGCATGTCACCCGATTTCGCACAGCACCCTGCCGACTTTTAAACCCCGTAATATTCACATATGAGCTCTGTTTTTGATGTTATTTATATCCACGCGTAGGTAAAAGCAAGATCTACAAGTTTCATTTAGACACCGTTGGCTAATTCTCGATTGATCTTAAATTTAACTGTAGGAGGAGATTATACTGTAAAGTGTCCGTGTAAAATTCATAACTTCTACATACGGACTCTGTTTTTGTCTGTGTTTTTTATCGTTGAGTTCCTATTAATGAGATCTTCAACTCTCATTCAGGTTGCATAGGCCAAAAACCACTCGAACTAATATTCGAGTTTCGGGCCATGTACTTCTATGCCAAATCTTAAAAAATTCATAACTTCCTCATACGAAGTCAGATTTGGGCGTTCTTTTTTTTTTTTGTATGTTCTCAGTTTAATGTATACTACAACTTTTGTTTAGATCACTAAGGCTAAAACATCCTCTATCGTAAATTCACTATTTACGTCTCCCGGTGTTGTGCCAATTTTGCCGAAAAACTTTGATAGGTCATAACTTCTTCATTATAACTCGGATTTCAACGTTTGTAACAACGTAAATTTAAAACAAAATTTTCATTTTTGTAAGCATCAAAAACCATCGGTTAATGTTCCAAATTCAAACGTGAACAATGTCATCATAATATAATATATCCCAATGATCATAAAATAGTTTTTCTCCGACAATGTGTACGATCACGCCGACGCCTTCCCACGGTCCTCGCTAGTACCTGAAATACATAACACAACAACTGTAAGCATAAATGCTTAGTGAGTTCCCCAAAATACAACTAACGGACATACGCCTTTCCAGGACCTGACCTTCCGGTTCATGTGTCTCAGGGGACTTCCGTCTCGACTAAGTAGACCTTCCGGCACCACGAAGCTTAGAATATACACCAAATGGCTTAAGAATGAAGGCACACTCTATTTAGGGTTTCACTCTGAGGGATGGTGGCTGAGAAGTCCAGCCACACATTCCTTTTATAGCCCTCCAAAGAAATTAGGGTTTTTAGATCTGGGCAAGTTACGCCATGCGTAACCTTGGGTACGCCCGGTGTACCTGAGGGTGAATGCATCCAAATGAGGCGCGCGAGTACGCGCAGCGTACACCTTGTACGCCCAGCGTACTCGCTTATCATGAAAACCCTAAAATGACAACATAACCAAAATAGAAGAATATCTGGATTTCGAGCTATTACAATTCTCCCCCACTAGAACCAGACTTCGCCCCCGAAGTCTCATACTGAAAACAAGTCTGGATACTGATCCGGCATCTCAGACTCGGACTCCCATGTCAGCTCGGACCCCTGCCGATATTGCCACTGCACTTGTACCATGGGTACTTCCTTGTTCCTCAGAACCTTAATCTTCCGATCCCTGATCGCTACTGGTCTCTCCACATAGTCCAAGCCTGCATCCACTTGAATATCATCTAATGGCACCACTGCCAACTCATCGGCAACACGTTTCCTCAACTGCGAGACATGAAAGGTATCATGGATCTGCCCCAACTCAGCAGGTAGATCCAACCGGTAGGCTACCCTGCCTACCCTAGCAATTACCCTGAACGGTCCAATATACTGGGGTCCCAACTTGCCCCTCTTCCTGAATCGAATCACTCCTTTCCAAGGAGAGACCTTTAGGAGCACAAGGTCACCAACCTGAAACTCGAGTTCAAACCGACGCCTGTCCGCATCACTCTTCTGGCGACTCTGCGCGGTCAACATCCTCTGCCTGATCTGCTGAATCTGCTCGGTCGTCTGGAGTACAATATATGTGCTACCCATCACCCGTTGCCCCACCTCTCCCCAGCAGATGGGGTGCGACACCTCCGCCCATATAACAGCTCAAAGGGGTGCTCGAATGATGGCTGTTGTTGTACGAAAACTCTGCTAAAGGTAGGTAGGTGTCCCAGCTCCCTCCAAAATCCAAAACACATGCTCAGAGCATATCCTCAAGCGTCTGAATCGTCCGCTCACTCTGTCCGTCCGTCTGCGGGTGGTATGCAGTACTAAAATGTAGTCTCGTATCCATCTCCTCATGAAACTTCTTCCAAAACCTGGAAGTAAAACGCACATCCCAATCTAAAACAATCGACATCGGAACCCCATGCCGCGATACCACCTCCCTCACGTATAATTCTGCCAACTTCTCCGCAGAAGAGCTCTCGCTGATGGCCAGAAAATGAGCGCTCTTCGTCAATCTATCCACGATCACCCAAATCGCATCAACTCCTCTGGCAGTCCTCGGCAATTTGGTGATAAAATCCATGGTAATCTGTTCCCACTTCCATTCGGGAATCTCTAGCGGCTGCTATTTACCGTGCGGGCGCTGGTGCTCGACCTTAACCTGTCGACAAGTCAGGCACCTCTCAACAAACCATGCAACATCCTTTTTCATACGGGGCCACCAATACTCCTTCCTTAGGTCCAAATACATTTTTGTAGCCCCGGGATGAATCAAGAATTTTAATCGATGCGCTTCCTCCATCAAAATAGTACGCGTACCACCCATAAACGGTACCCAAACCCTGAAAAGTCATAAGTCCTTGACCATCCGTAACGAATCCTGATACCTGACCGACAACTCGTTCCCTCTTCTGGTTTTCTGGTCTCGCAGCCTCAGCCTGAGCTCCTCGAATGGTATCCAAAATCGGGGTCACCACTGTCAACCTCATACAAATATCTCGGATCAGGGCACTTCCTGCCCTACGGCTCAACGCATCGGCCACCATATTAGCCTTGCCCGGGTGGTAAAGGATCTCACAATCGTAATCCTTCACCACGTCCAACCATCTCCTCTGTCGCATATTCAGATTTGGCTGATCCATCAAGTACTTCAGACTCTTGTGGTCCGTGTAGATGGTACACCGAGCCCCATAAAGATAGTGCCGCCAGATCTTGAGGGCAAACACCACAGCCCCCAATTCCAGGTCATGGGTGGGATATCTCGACTCATGAGGCTTCAACTGCCTTGAAGCATATGCTATAATGTGTCCCCTCTGCATAAGCACCGCCCCTAAACCCGATATAGATGCATCACAGTATACCACAAAATCCTCCATCCCTTCCGGGAGTGCAAGCATCGGGGCCTCGCACAATTTCTGATGAAGGGTCTCGAATGAGGACTGCTGCTCCGGTCCCGATGAAAATGCAACACCCTTCCGAGTCATCTTAGCAAGTGGCACGATGATCTTGGAGAAATCCTTGATAAACCTCCGATAGTAGCCGGCCAATCCCAGAAAACTCCTGATCTCAGTGGACGATCTCGGCACCTCCCATCTCAACACTGCCTCAATCTTGGCCGGATCGACCCACATCCCTTTCTGGTTAACAAGGTGTCCAAGGAACTGGACCTCTCGTAACCAGAAATCACACTTGGAGAATTTGGCATACAGCCTCTCCGATCTCAATACCCTAAGAATTTCCCTCAAATGCTCCTCATGCTGCTCCCTAGACCTCGAATATACCAAAATATCATCAATGTATACGATCACCGACCGATCCAGCATCGGCCTGCACACCCTGTTCATAAGATCCATGAATGCAGCCGGGGCATTGGTGAGGCTAAAAGGCATCACCACTAAATCATAATATCCATAACGAGTTCTGAATACAGTCTTCTGAATATCTTCATCCCGAACCCTCATCTGATTATATCCCGACCTCAAGTCTATCTTGGAGAACTAAGATTCCCCCTGCAACTAATCGAATAGATCATTGATCCTAGGTAACGGATACCGGTTCTTAACCGTCAACTTCTTCAACTCCCGGTAATCGATACACATCCGGTGTGATCCATCCTTTTTCTTAACAAATAAAATCGGCGCTCCCCAAGGTGAGCTACTCGGTCGAATAAACCCCTTTCCCAAAAGCTCCTGAAGCTACGAGGATCACTCCTGCATTTCCGGTGGAGCGACACGATAAGGCGCCTTGGCGATGGGTGCTGCTCCCGGAACCAAATCGATAGGGAACTCCACTTGCCTTTCCGGAGGGACACCTTGTAACTCTTCGGGGAACACATCCGAAAACTTGCATACTACAGGAACGTCGTCAACTGAATTGGGCCTCCCTGCGGCCACTCGAGTGTCCATCACGTAGGCTATGAATCCACTGCAGCCCTGCTGCAAACTCTGCCTCGCCCTGGTAGCCGAACAAAACGCTGACCCACACCGGGTCCCCTCGCCATACACAGTAAGCATCCCCCCCACTAGGGTCTCGTATAGCCACCAGCTGTCTCTCGCAGTCAATGACTGCACCAAACTTACTCAACCAATCCATGCCCACGATGACACAGACATCCCCCATCGCTATAGGAAACAAGTCTATAGGGAACTTGACCCCGAAAATCTCAAGTACACATCCTCGAATCACGTCAGTGGCGAATACCGCTTTCTCATCCGCTATAGAAACTCGTAGGGGTCGACTCATCACCTCCCGATCAATACCGATGTGCTGGCTAAAAGCCAACGATACAAAAGACCGACTCGCACCCGAGTCAAATAATACCAAAGCAGTTACATAATTCACAAGAACAGTACCTACGCATATCGTAATATAAGCACAATATCTTAGCATAAAAGTAAATACACGAAAGAATGCATACCAGCTACGACATCAGGCGCTGCGCGGACCTCCTCCGCAGTCAACTGGAAAGCTCTCCCACGAGCCTTCGGAGCCTCGGCTTTCACTGGCCGAGTCTCGGTAACCATGGCAGTAGGCGCAGATCCCTGGCGAAGCTGGGAGCACTCGGCCTTCCGATGGCCGATCTGGTTGCAATGACAGCAAACCATGAATCCCTTGGGGCAATCCCTAGCAAATGTGCCCCTCCTTGCCACACTTGTAGCAAGCACCCGATCGACATGCTCCCTCATGACCCTTGCCGCACTTTCCGCAAGTGCGGCCCTTCTGTACTCCTGTCGTCGAATCGGCGGACTTGGTCCGCTTGGCTATCGGCTGGGACTGAGCCGGCCGCCGATCCACCCGTTGAGACTCGGCCTCCTCCTTGGCCTGGGTCTCCAACTCGATCTCTCGCTTCCTGGCATTCGGCTGGAGCTCAGCAAAAGTCTGGTATGACGAGTTCGATACGAACTCCCAGATATATATCCTTAGCACACCCAAATATCGGCTCATCTGAGCCTGCTCCATGGAAACCTGCTTAGGGCAAAACATCACCGTCTCATGAAACTTCCGAGTGATCACCGTAACATAATCATTACCCTGCTTGAGGGTCAAGAACTCCTGAACCAATCGTTCCCTCTCCACTGGGGGAACATACTCGTCTCTGAAGATAGTAGTAAATCTCTCCCAAGTCACGGCTGAAACCTCCGCAAGAGTGAAGTTCGCCATCACGAACTTCCACCAATCCTTTGCTCCCAGGTGGAGCTGGTTCAAAGCGAACCATACCCTCAGATGCTCCGAACTTGAACAAGTGTAGAAGCATCCCTCGATATCAGCAATCCATCTCATCGCAGCAATCGGATCCTGCGTCCCGTCAAACTCGGGTGGCTTCGTGTTGCTGAAATCCCGGAACAGCAACGAGTCACCTCCTTTTGGTCTGGCAGCGGCCACAGCTACGGTAGCTGCAGTGGCTGCAGCCTCAGTCACTGCGGCGTATCGCTCATCAAAGGTCTCCATCAGTGTGGTCTTAATAGACCCAAACATCTCCGGAATCTCAGCCCAGATCGCTGCAGCCACCTCCTCGTGAATCATCTGACGAAGCTCCTCGTCACTCACACTGCTCGTACCAAGTCTGTGGCGTGGTCCAACCATGATGCCTCTGAAATACGACATAAAATATCAGAGACTCCACTGAGCATAAATGCACTCGATAACGCAACCCTACTCAGTCTCCGATACCCAGGCATTCTTACTTCGGTTTCCCACTGACCCGATGTCTTTAGTAGTACGGGCCCAATACTACCAACTACACCGCATCAGCATTCACCCCAAGTCCTCCTCCCCAAACCCCGAATCATGAGTACTCTATTCTCGCTATGCACTGGCTACCTACTCACTCTCAAAGCATCTCATAGCAGCAGTTTTCCCTAGACTAAGGCAACACAAATCAGGCCACTCTAGTCCTAATATGAATACCTAGTCTACTAGCATGTGTATCATATCGTAACATATCTCATAAACACATATTGTAAGAGTATTTTGGGGATTTTACCGTTCGGGCGCTGGCTAACCGTACACACTGCTTCTCCTTTGGTTGTTTTGAAATTTCTTATTAGATTTTTATTGCTTTTATTAATTAAAAATTTCCTCAATTCCTCGGTTTGAGTTCAGTTATGCCCGAAGGTGTATCCAAATCCCTCAAACCAAGGCTCTGATACTAACTTGTAACAACGTAAATTTAAAACAATATTTTCATTTTTGTAAGCATCAAAAGCCATCGGTTATTGTTCCAAATTCAAAGTGAACAATGTCATCATAATATAATACATCCCAATGATCATAAAATAGTTTTTCTCTGACAATGTGTACAATCACGCCGACGCGTTCCCACGGTCCTCGCTAGTACCTGAAACACATACCACAACAACTGTAAGCATAAATGCTTAGTGAGTTCCCCAAAATATAACTTACGCATATACGCCTTTCCAGGCCCTGACCTTCCGGTCCATGTGTCTCAGGGGACTTCCGTCCCAACTAAGTAGACCTTCTGATCCTACCCATGTCAACCTTACGGTCCACATCACAACGTCTTCCGGCCCATAACATATTCGCCTTCCGGCCCATATCAAGCATATCATACATGGCACATATAAAAGATTAACTTATCACACATAATACATATATCTCATAACATATCCGACCTGCCGGTCACACAGTCAAATCCTTCCGAGTACAGTACAGTGAGAAAACTCACCTCGTCGAAAGTCTAAGATCTCGCGTCCTCGCTATCTCCAAATCCCAACGACAATTCTACCTCGCCTAAACATAAAAAAATATCATTTAATACTCAAAGACTTCCACCACTAAAACTATACCCCTTATCATCATTCCCCAGAGGGTAAAAGACCATTTTACCCTTCCTTGACATAAAGTCCTCATGTTGACCAAAACCCTAAAAGTCAACAAAAGTCAACCCTGAGAGTATGCGGGGCGTACTACTAGATGTACGCGGGGTGTACATCGCCAACCCATGGATCGGGGTCTCCACCCAGTACGCTGCGCGTACTGGAAGTTACGCCCAGCGTAACCATCAGATTCTAACACTCTTCATTTCTGGTCTTAATCGGTTAAGCCATTACTCCAACTTCTAGATCCGACTCTATTAATGTGTCTAAACCCATAAAGTCGAGACCTTTAAGCCTTGGCATGGTTGTAAAGGCTCCAACACCTCTTCACAACATTTCTATTCCAACTCAAGGACCTAGATCTCATGCATGGAGCAATATTCACGTCCAAGATATCATTTTTATCAATCTACAACTCCAATAGACCAGAAATATAAAAGATCTAAGCTGATGGAGGCAATTTGCACAAAAAGTCTCCACCTTTGGGACTAAAACCCTAGAAAATGGTACTTGAAGCATATATCATGAACCAAATGACAAGATTCGAACTTTTTACCTGATAATGAAGCTTTAACCCTTGCAAAGCTCATATCTACACTTGAACACCACTTCTAGCCTTTCCAATGAGCTCTTCTTCTCCTTCGCAACCTTGGAATGGCACCACCAAGCTTAGAATATACACCAAATGGCTTAAGAAAGAAGGCACACTCTATTTAGGGTTTCAATCTGAGGGATGGTGGCTGAGAAGTCCAGCCACACATTCCTTTTATAGCCCTCCAAAGAAATTAGGCTTTTTAGATCTAGGCAAGTTACGCCATGCGTAACCTTGGGTACGCCCAGCGTACCTGAGGGTGAACGCGTCCAAATGAGGCGCGCGAGTACGCGCATCGTACACCTTGTACGCCCATCGTACTCGCTTATCATGAAAACCCTAAAATAACAACATAACCAAAATAGAAGAATACCTGGATTTCGGGCTGTTACAACGTTCTTTATATGTTCGAAACCCTTTAGACATATTCTACAACTTGGTTAATATTATTTATTCTAAATAATCTTTTGTCGAAAAATCATTGTCGACCCCTATTATCTCTAAATTAACTAGCCCGGATCTACGAGTGTTACAATTATCTCCCCTGTCATCATAGTCGGACTCAATTCGATATGACCACTAGGGTTGGAATAACAATCATCTTCTTAGTCATTACCAAAATTACAGCAACGATATATTTGAATAAAAGGGTATCAATTACTAACTTCTTGGTAACCTTGTGACTTTCCCTGATCCAAGTGTGAGTCATGTGCTTCCGGTAGTATAGGCCTCTACTACCATTTACACCTACTCATACTCGTCCCAAGTATTGTCTCGCGATTTATCCAAGTCACCATAGAAGAAAATCAGATAATCATTTATTACATCAAATAACAAAACGAAGGTTTATATTATTTCTTGAAACGATTACATAGGTGTTCAAGTTAACCCTAGACTATGCCTCTAACAGGCTACATCTCAAGATACTATTCTCTTGGCTACTTCATAGCTCGACCTTTGGGTATGATTTCCTCATCCTTGATTCCTTGCGTTGTTTTCTGCTTTGTCGACGATCATGTGGAATGCCCTTGGCCATGGTGGTGTTTCTGGCCTTGCAGTCTCGTTTTTCTTCGGGCAGTCTTTAGAAACATGCCCTTCTTTGTTCCATATGTAGCACACCCTCTTGTTGGAAGTGCACTTGCTGGCGTAATGCCCTGTCTTTCCACATTTGTAGCAAGTCACCTCCTCACTACATTTCCCGAAGTGTTTCTTTTTACACTTCTCACACCACTTAGTTTCGCCACCTCCCCCTCCTTCAGTCTTTGAGAATTTCCTTTCTTTGTTAGATTTTGAAGATCCTTCATCCTTCCTTTTCTCACCAACTTCAGCTCTCTCCAGAACCTTTTCTTTAATCTGGGTTTCAACATTCCTAGCTGCACAGATGGCGGATTTCAAAGTGGTTGCTTACTTGACCATTGGACCAAAGTCCGCTGGTAATCCATGGGAAAACTTGTTGACCTTGGAGAGTTTAATTGGAACTAGGTAAGGACAAGCTTCATCTTCTCTATAAAACTTGCAGCATACTCAGTGACACTTATCCTCCCCTTCTTCAGATTCTGGAATTCATTGTTGATCTCCAGAGGATCCTGCTCTGAGCAGTACTACATCTTTAATTGCACTAGGAAATCTTCCCAAGACATCTTGCTTGCTTCTCGCTTGGGCATCGTGTTAGCTAGTAGCTTCCACTAACTTAGTACTCTAGACTTTAACAGAGGGACCGCAAGGGCGGTCTTCTATTTGTTGCTACACTCGCAACTCTCAAACATTTTCTCTATCTCGGAGATCCAGTTCGTAACTTCCACTGGTGATGGGCTTCCAAAAAGACTCGGGAGTTTGGATGCCATGAAATCCTTGTACTTGCATCCACTTCTGTCATTTCCTCCATCCTGATTGCTTCGTCTAACTATCAGTACATTATCCTGACCAACCGTCCCACTGTAGTTCCCTCTTTCTAACCGCCCATCATTCAGCTCGGGTTGTTCAATAGGCATCATAAGTTACTCTCAATTTTGTTGAAGTAAACGCCTAGTTTCCTCCATTTGTCGATCCAACATTATTTGGATCATCGCTTGTACCACGACCATTATGATTGGCTCTGGTGTAGTGAGTACAATAGGTTTTTGTTCAATCATTAGGGTTTGTTGATTCCTATTTCCATTCGCGTTCCCGACTCCACTTCAGGTTCTTTCCATTTCGATCTATACACCAAATCAGACGGTCATTGTGTAATGACGAGAAGATAGGAAAGATTTTATCTATGACTGACGTATAAATCCCCTTATCTCTCCGAAAAGTTATATGCCAGTTCTAATAACGTAATTAAACGTTTAGAAACCTAAACACATAAAGTTTCCGGATTCGGTCGGCAATAGACCATAGATCCGATCATATAATGCATATCATAAATCATTTAGCACCTAAAAGCATGTTAGGCATTTTTTCCTAAATAAGGTAGTGCTTGTGTCTATTCAGGTGTATTACCTAAATTTATTAGACACACTCCTCACGATCATCGCTTATCATTCTATGTTTAAGTCTAGAAATAAATCCATATTCCTAGTTCGCTTAAACTAATGCTCTGATACCAAGTGTGACATCCCCATTTTTACGGCCAGAAAAAACCGATTTTGTTTATGCTCTATAAAAATCAGTGTACCTCTATTAATAAAAATGTTGCGGAATTTGTTCCCAGTAAAACATGATAAAGACGTTATCAAAACGTTTCCAAAGAAAAGTATTTTTATTCATTTTAAAACATTTAGGATGTCATCGTGAATACAGAAACATAAGTATAAACAGAACTTACATTCATTATCACTAGTGATTTATATCTCGTTAATCTCTCAGTGTAATGCGACTTCATATCAACACATGTGATATAAATAAGTTTAGTGGGTCAGGTTGGGAAATCTAGTGAGTATATAGGGTTTTCAACCCATAATAATATAATTATTATGTTTAATCATCAAACAGTTAACCAGATTACCCATCCCCATTATCTTCTTTACTCATAAGGATCTACCATAAGAATCAACTATTTCTCATTCATTCATTCCTAAGCATTATCCTGAGGAATGGGGACGAATTCCAATAGCTACCAAACACAGCTGCTAGTTCTATCACTTAGGCGCATCTGCTAGAATTGTGATATTCTCTATGAGGCGTAGCTGCCAGCATTGTCCTTCAAGCACAGATGCTAGGGTTATCTTGTTTATTGATAATATCATTTTCGATATTCCACTCGCAATACATGTCAATGGGTTTCTAGAGTACCCCGGTGAGCACATCGTTTACAACACCTACAGGTTGCGAGCCTGGTAGTGTTTCATCGGACTGTCTAGAATAGTCCGTGGTTGTCATCCATACTCTGCTAGATGATGGGGCCAACATTTGGGAACAAGGCTTCTCACATCGTCTACCTCTCACATTTAACTCGTGGTCTATATCACCTCCCAAGTCATCATCCAAATCATAGTTCATCTACCCATGTTTTACCCAAACTATTTTGTAGATATAAATACATATACGGTTTAAATCATATAAAACTTGTATAAAATCGTTCATCCAACATAGATAGAAAGTATACAGATAATATGCACACATAGCATGTAGTTTATACAAAATACTTCATATCTATGTGTAAGATAAGAGGGACCATGCACTCACTTGAAAAGGTGGTGACTCGGCACTCGGACAGCACTTCGTTACTCTTAACATAATTTTCCTTTGACAAAACCTAGTATCATTACCACTAGATTTTAGTCCAATATTCACCGAGACTAATTAATAGTCTTGATATTATTACTATTATGTAAGCATGAAACAATATTTCTCAACCACTATGTACAGACAGGGGCCAGATATAAAACATTGGAGGGCAGGACAGACATAAAACATCGGAGGGCAGGACCATTTTGGCATATAGCACTTCTAAAATCCAACAACACTATGCGACCCTTTAAACCAGATTCCCCGTACCACGAGTGGTTACAAAGAGCTTTTAACGACACTTATATAACTCATAATAATAGCCCAAATACTTATTATAAGGTCCAAATAACATTTCTATATTGAAACATAAGATATACTAACGATAGGGTTGGTGTAGCTCACTTACAGAAGTATTTTCGCAAAACCAGGCTTCGCTGGAGCAGCGTCCCGAGCCGAAAGGCTCTTTTCATAGGGCTTCGGGAGCCTCGGGGCTTCCTTCGGGTTCTAGGGGGTTTACCTAGGCTTAGTGGAGTGGCTTGGGGGCTTAGAGAGAGAAAGTAGAGAGAGAAAGTAGAGAGAAAAAGTGATGTTGGGAAGGTGTGAAGAATGAGGGAACCTGACACCTCTATTTATAGGACGAAATCCTGCTCTACTCATCGAGTAGGGGATCATACTCATCGAGTCCATGGCCAGGTGTCACCATTTGGTGGCTTGCCTTGGGGAGAAAGCATTGGCCCATATTCAGCCATGTCACCCGATTTCGCACAACACCCTATCGATTTCTAAACCCCGTAACTTTCGCATACAAGCTCCGTTTTCGACGTTCTTGATATCCACACGTAGGTAAAAACGAGATCTACAACTTTCATTTCAACTCCGTCAGCTAATTCTCGACTGATCTTAAATTTAACAGTAGAAGGGGATTATACTGTTAGTGTCCGTGTAAAATTCATAACTTCTACATACGGACTCCGTTTTTATCTGTCTTTTTATAATTGAGTTCCTATTAATGATATCTTCAACTCTCATTTAGTTTGCATAAGCCAAAAACCACTCGAACTAAAATTCGAGTTTCGGGCCATGTACTGTTGTGCAAAATCATAGAAAATTCATAACTTCCTCATACGAAATCAGATTTGGGCGTTCTTTATTTGTATGTTCTCATTTTAACATATACTACCACTTTTGTTTAGATCACTAAAGCTAAAAAGTCCTCTATCGTAAATTCACTATTTACGTCTCCCGGTATTGTGTCGGTTTTGCCGAAAAACTTCGACGGACCATAACTTCTTCGTTAATACTTAGATTTCGGCGTTTTGTACTTATACGAAACCCTTGAGACACATTCTACAACTTGGATAATATTATTTACTTTAAAGAATCTTTTGTCGAAAAGTTATTTTTGACTTCTATTATCTTTAAATTGACTAACCTAGATCTACGGGCGTTACAGATATTCATCGAAACAATGGACCATCCTCTAATTTCTCTTATGAAGTCCCAAATTTCTTTTTATCTATGTATCATGTATGGATATTTTTGGTGGATATATGAACAGGTGAAATTTGACAATTTATTTAATAGCATTTAATAGTTCTCTTTTAGAACATGTTATGGAAATGTATTTGTCAAATATATACAAAAATGGGAAATTACTAAATGTAATTTGAAAATTTTTCGCACTACTATTGTCTTTTTTAAACGTTTTATGGAGGTTTATTGATCAAATACATATAAAAAATAATAACAAAATATGTAAGGTTACAATAATTCATTATTCTTACTATATGCATGATTGGTTTTTACAATTTCATTTTTTACTTCCTTATACATGTTTCTTCACAATCTATTTTTATAAATTCATTTTTTTATTTTATTTTTACAAGTTTTTTTTTTCACAATTTGCTTTTACTTGATTTATTTATTTAGTTTTTATATATTTTTTTCACAATGTATTTTTACAAATTATTTTTTTTTTATAATTTCATTTTACATGTTTTTAACTATTTGTTTTACCATATGGATTGAACTTGTTGGCGTAGAGAATTCCTAAAAGGTGATTCATGTGTTGTTTTTATTCTTCCGTCGTAATCACTTTTATATCTCACGAGGCATTATATGCAAACATATGCTTAGCTCCATCAGTTGGCGGTTTTTCAAGTGTACCTAACACATAAACATGCTCTCATAAGTTATTGTATTGTGTGGTACTAACATCATACATGATACCTGCATGTATAGTTCAATAGTATTTAATAATAAATGATGCAATAATGCGTATGCATTAAAGTTAAATAAGAACTGTATGGGAGTGAAATAAATAAAAAAATACCCCCATCCCTTTTTTGTACCCACATCATCTGCAACAACGTTAATATTAAGTTTTAGAAACATGGCTACCATAACTTCACATTCTACGAATCGCATATCATCTGCCCTCAAGGACATCGTTTTGAAACTTAGTAATAGTACGATACTTATCAGTTGATGATAAAATGGGTGGTAGTGGTAGGTCAGATGCATTTGAACCTTTCGTAACATCTGTACGTTCCTTCGTTTGTTGAGGCTCATGGGTAGTCGACTATTGGGGTGATGACGCTAGAGAAGGTGCCCTATTAATATCTATGGTAGCTCAATCAGGGAGCTCAATCAACACCGAGCTAAAATTCTACCATTCAGCACGACTCTCGTCTCTTGGCAGCTCCAAATTTTGTGTAAGTCTATTATCCCGCTAGAAAATTTATATAATTATAAATAAGAATAAATACTACATATAGATGAAAATTATAAATTATATAAATAATCCTATATCGTTAATGATTAGAAACAATAATCATATATCGTTAATGATTAGAAACAACATGCACCGATCCACATGCACCTTCTTTAGTATCGACCAACCAACAACCTGAAGGATCACATTCATTTTTAGGGTACCAAACACTATTCATAGGAAAAATCTCAAGAATATCTAAAAGAATAATGTATTAGAATATTATAAAACTATGATAATTATTAATGATGTATTTTACCTTAAAAGCATGTAAAACCCATTTGGGATTTACGCCATTTTTTGAGGATTTTTTTGGCTTTTGGTACAACCGGATGTATAAGATTCTCAACCTTATTGAATACAACGAGTAACTAAGAGAGCAATTATTTTAGACATAGTAATTAATTGATGCGTCAAAACCCCCCATATAACTAGATGTATGTTGGATGTAGAAGTGAAGGATCCCTATCTACTGTAATATCAAACTCCCTCCCGGAACATGTATTTTTGACATAGTCAAACATGTCGGTTTGTCTTGAGTACCACAAGAATATCCATAATCATTGTGGGTTTGCAAGTCAGCATAATTGAAGCATCAAAAACCTTGTCATCCTGCAAATATGAAAGTTTTCATAAGTTTATATCCTATTCCAGAACAAAACCTAACGAACAACATACATGTTCTTCATATTTTGGGATGTTCTACGTGTTTCAGACAAGTTCCTCATATTTCGAATATTTCATAATGGTTTGTTGACCTAGAATACATTATTTCGAAGTATATTACCCTAATATAAGTATATTACCTCATATTTCGAATATTTCATAATGATTCCATGTCTGAAACCTATTCTTTGTAATCCAAACGATGTTATTCTTAGTTCAGACTAAGAACAATAATATTAAATTAAAGATCTAAAAGTATAAGAGTAAAGGAATTACCGATAAAACAACCAGGTCACCATGATCGTATTCCATATCTTACTTCGAAATGTTTAGTATTTCACCGAATGTGTCAGAATATAATCCATAAAGTTATTTTATAGATTGAAATTTGGAAGGAACCTCATAATTCATCATTGTTGGACTAGGTGTCTAAGCTCATAACTATCATTGGTATGTACTTGACTCAAGAGTAGCATAGTCCATTTAGGTTGCCTTCACCATAACAATATGATAGGATGGATATTTGAGAAAGAGGCTATTTATGATTTACTAATATATTATAAGTATAATATATTAATTGTGAAATCATATTATTTAATTAGTATTGATCAAGAATTAATTTGGAATTAATTTAGTGATCAAAAGAGACTAATTAAACTAACAGGGACTGAATATGTAAATCAGTGATATATATATATATATATATATATATATATATATATATATATATATATATATATATATATATATATATATATATATATATTGTGTAGGCTATTGATCGATGTTGGGCTAAATTTATGTAAGTATCCACGAAGAGTTAGCCCACGTGAGATATGGATCATAACCTAAGTGTATGGATTAGGGTTTACCCCATGACTCTTGAAATCCTACAATATATATACGTGTTATCCCTTAGCTAATATCGTCTCTAAGTATTCTAAGAAGAGAGATAATCGATTTGAGAGTGTCTAACCTCTCTTTCGAAGTCCTCCTTCATTCAGGTTGTCTGTGAACCATTTGAGGTATCACAGTTGAGGTGCTATGCTCTTGAAAGTCCAAAACTACAAGCTACAATTAAGAGGAATTCTTCTAATTTGATTTTATGATACATGTAACAAAGTTGTATGCAAGTTGTAGATTTCATGCCTTGGAAAATTTATTGTATGTATAAATAGAGAAAACATATATCCAAAGTTATTAGTGTTGTATGTGCACCATACGAGTGTTATAATACACAAAACCCAACATTGGTATCAAATCCATGGGTAGTTTTTTGTTATATTTGATGCATGGTTAATTTTCAAAGTTGAAAAAAATCAATTTTCTGGCCTCTGACTGATGAACTCATCGGGTCCACTGACTGACTTGACAAGTTCACTCATTAAAACGATAATTCAATGAGTCAAGATCATGCACTCGTCGAGTAGAAGATTCTAGTTGCAGAATTTCGAGTTTTTGGCTAGAATTAGATTAGGATCATTACTACAAACTGTTTTGTAATCATAAAAAATCGTATTTTTCTGATATGGTAGTGATTATACTCATCCAATCAAAAGATAATTGTCAAAGTTTTAAGATAATTGTTGCTTTATGTGATAAAAAAGGGTACTTGTATATTGTTGATTTGATATTATCTTGCCATATGAGTTTAGTTAGATCGATCATGAATTATATGATAATTCCGTTTGTTGAAATTGATCTAAATGTTTTTTAATGAGTTCCACAACTTTTCCTCAAGTTATGGAACATGAAAAGTAACATCGATTAAAACAACATTAAACTTATAAGTTATGGAATTCAAGAGTATTGGATGGTTACAAAACTTGTCTTCAAGTTGGAATCCAAAAAGGGTTTTAAAGAGTTTCAAAACATGCCCTTAAGTTTTGGAATTTGAAAAGGTTAATTAAAAGGTTTTAATTTGTAGTATTTAACTATAAAACTTCTAGTAATTGAAAGGGTTTAAAGGATGCATCTCTTGGGTTCGTAATTTAAGAAATAATTAAATAGTTTTAATTTTGAATTTTTAATAACCTAGATGCTTTGAATAGTTTAATTACACCTTATGAACTTTATTAAATTAATTAAAGTGTTTAATTAAAAGAGGAGTTTAATAAATCCATAATAACATGGTTTAAGATTAATTAAATTAAGAGTATAATTTATTAATAGATTAATCCACCTAGTATTTTAAAATGTTTAAAATACACCATTATACTGTATAAAATTAAAAGCTTAATATATTATATATATATGTATGTATAAGTAAAAGGTCAGTCTAACCGTTACTAGGCCTCATTCATGAAGCCGGTCTATAAGGGGGTATAAGGTTACTGCCTACAAATTGGTGGTTTAATGGGTGTCCACTCTCACCCACCGCTTCCTTGACCGGTGGAGGGTACAAATTGGTGGTTTAATGGGTGTCCACTCTCACCCACCGCTTCCTTGACCGGTGGAGGGTCGTTAACCGAACGAGTAGGATAGGACATTAATTCTCAATAAAAGTATAATGAAATACCAAGTAAATAAATACTTTCATAAATTCCTAATTTTAGTTACTTAGGAAAAATGTGAATTTGCTGCTAACCCATGAAATTACAAATTGCACCTTATTAGTTGTTAGTGGAGCGTGTGTGCTTAACAGACACACTAATCTGGGAGTAATGAAGGATGGGAATGGGTAGCTCGATGTTAATCATAGATCAATTGAGTGTGTGTGGTGAATAAGCACATTGATTAGGTGATTTGTTAAATTAAGTGTACCAAACTAATTTTCATGGTTATTCACACCTTGTTTGTGATTCTCGTCATCCCGGTCACAAACTTGAAGGGCATAATCGAGATTTAAACATGTCATTGAAAAGTTCAATGAATCTCAAAGAATATAGGAATTTCAAATCATTTAAAAACTAAAATTCTTTTTTGTTATTCATGGTGGAAATTAGTAAATCGTCATTTACCTACCTTCAAATCTTTTACAAATTAATTACGACACCCCCCTTCCGAATCGTAGAATATTGTGTTGGGTCCTAGCCTTAATATTCCATTTTGGGTGTTATATTAAAGACTTAAATCAACTAACTTGAATTTCTCGCATTGTAGATGTCTTGTTTTGATAACTATGGTCTACACAAATCATATGGAAAAAGCTTTCCACATGAAGATGATGTTACCAGAAAGCATACTTCACTTCCTACACCTCCTCCAATAATTCTACCTAACCCACAAGTTTAAAGACTTGAAAAGTTCAAGGTCACTCAAGCCCTATTGGTAAGCAAACACCAAGATGGAAGGTATGTGTGTGCACATGTCTTGGAGATGAAGTCACACATTGACATGCTGGGAATCTTAGTAGTCCTTGTATCGAGGAAGTTGGTTGTTGACTTGGTTCTCCAGTCACTTCCTGAATCGTATAGTTAGTTTCTTAAAGACTACGATATGACAGATCACGACATGACTCTTATTGATCTTACGTATTTGCTAATTGCTGCTGAATCAGCAATGATTTGGCACATTGGTAATGCAAATTTGATTGGAAGATCTACTTCCCAAACTGCCATATACATTGAAAATGGAAACATTAGAAGTGCATAAAATATTTCTCTTTCCAAGTGAGAGGGAAATTGTAAGTCTGTGATTGTCCAGTGTACCATTCCAAAAGAGTCTGTTTGTTCTATTCCCAAGAACAGGGACATTGGAAGCGAAGCTGTCTTGACTACCTGAGAGATTTAAGAGATGGTAGAATCAAATTGTATGGTTCTACTTTAGGTAAGCTCATTATCTAACTCTATTAAGTTCCCATTTATTTATTCTTATTACATGATGTAAAGTTATAGAATCAATGAGAAAGAAGGTAGCTTAAAGCAAATAGAAATTTGAATCTGATCACAAAGAGATGGATTTCGATCGCATGGTTCGATGATTGGAATTTTGAAAGTGATGCTAGGAGTTATGATAAATTGAGAAATATGTAGTAACATATTTTTCATTTGTAATTGCTTTGTAAGGAAAAGTTTTTCCGCATATTATGAATAAAGATATTTTTTTTAGAAATTTATCTTATTTTATATATCCTTGCAATGGCCTTTCTGAACATTGATATTTGTATGTTTCTATTGCTAACAATGTTGAGAATATATTTGATTCTTTTTTTGTGATAGTGTCATAAATTACCAAATAAGGAAAGATTCTCGTCACCCGAGTTTCAGTTGGATGGAAACTTGAAATCATGCAACTTGTGTTGTGTGATGTATGAGAACCTTCATCTTTGGGAAATTCTAACTAATTCCTTATTCACTTGTATATGTGAGTCAAGTGAAGGATTAGGGGATCGGGTACACTTGGTTGTGCACTGGTCAGGCCACCACAAAGAACGATAATGTTACACCCCAAGACGGAAACGGCGGAAACGTTCAAGGGTGGAGGACGTCACGTGTAGTATCATAACAATTGTATCATGGTAATCCAAGTAAACACAACTACTACAATATAATATGAATATTACATCTGTTTGATTCATGGTTTCTTGTACATCAAAGTACAACATAATATAAAAGACGTGTCGATATATGCTCCATCTTCAAAACGCTGCAGGAGCACCTGTCTACTGATTTCCTGAGAATACAAGCGATTTTGAAAACGTATCAGCAAAAAAAAAGTTGGTGAGTTCATAACAATGTTTTTATAGTGAAAACCAGTCATTGAATTCTGAAAATGTATAGATATTCCCCAAAGAAAATATAATATTTTCTAACATGTTTGTTCGTTATTGTATGTATAGTATGATCTGTTTGAAAACCCTGGCTACCACCAGTATGGATAGTATGTTTAGTTTGAAAACCCTGGCTACCACCAATATGTATAGTATGTTAGGTTTGAAAGCCCTGGTTACCACCTATATATATATATATATATATATATATATATATATATATATATATATATATATATATCGTAGTTTTATTATTCATAATAAAACCAAGTGTTGTATCCCTGGAATCCTCCAGTGTAAGGTATATTAGTTCTATTAATTAAAATAAAACTAATGAAGAATGAAATCCCGTAAACAAAGGTTAGTTTATACTATTATGAGTTCGTATAACCATGCTTGATATGACCGATGACCTCATTGACGTTTCATCAGGCGTCGTACGATATGATATTTGTCACTCCGGGCATGCCTTCCTAACTGTAGCTAGCAGTTTAGGTGTGGGATTGTTAGTTCCGAATAGATCTACTCACAAATCCCACACTCTTCCTCCAAGAGAATCTGGTTATACTAGAAGTTGAAGATTTTACGAGTACTCCGAAGGGTACAAATGAAGAGATGTCTCACAATCCTTTATTAACTAGTTAACGTTTTGTTCTGTATTGTGTTCTCGTAAATGAAACCGTTTTTATACTTCGCAGAGTATAAATAATTACATGTAAAATAATTATTTAGTGTTGTACTCTTGTTATCTGAATGTAGTAATGATTATCATAAACTAAAGTTGTCATAGTTTATATGATTGATCATGTAAGTAATTTGTATCATTAAAAATGATATGAATTCCCCAAACTATACCTATTATAGTTTGACTGAAATGTTATGTTCGTGTATTGTTCTTAAAACTATGCACTTGATAGTTTCATTTTTATTACTTATTTTCATAGTTTATTTTTAGTTAAAACCATCTCATTTTAGTTAATCTTCATGCATATTTTCTCTTTTTATTATTATTCTCCTTTATCGGGTGCTTTCCAATGTTTTGACCTTATTTGTAAGATTTATCGAAGAGTTTTTATTATTGGAGGTGTGGAAGGAGTGTGGGACTGCTTGAGGCTTGAAATTTATTTTTATGGACTTGAAGTGGTGCAAAATGGGCTTGGTGTCAACATAAACAACATAGCGCGCCAGACTTAAATTTCGGGCGGGACGACAAGAATTCGAGCTATAGAAGATTAAAGGAGCATTGGAGCATCTTCGAAGAGCTTTAAAATAGCACAATTAGACTATCAAGAACTTTCACAAATGGACTGGAGCATAAATTAGAAGATTGGATTGGTGGTATTTGTAATGCGCGAAGGAATGATTTCAGTATGACACACGCGGTCCGTGTGGATCCATACGCGGTCCGGGTGAAGAGTGGAGAAGTGAACCCGGGTTTTGACTTGTTGACTCTATTTGTGGAAGTTTGTTGGGTTACTTTTAGCAATGTTTTGAATCCATAAATAACCCCCTTTAACTAGAGATTTGAAGCATTTTTGCATTATCAACAACGGGAAGAAGATCTCCATTTTTCTCTCAAGAAGGTTCTAGAAGAATTGGATGGTTTAGAAGATTAGTGTGATTTATTTCCATCTTGCAACTACAACAATGTCTGGTACCACCAAACTACCTTGTATTTATTTTATTTTGGCCATGCTTGGATAAATTCTCATTTGGTTGATTAGGGTTTAACCCATGGATGATTAGTTGCTTTGAAGACTCATTATTATCTTGTGTTTGAAGTTTATCGAAATGTTTTGTAGTTAAACATCTTTTTGTGTTTATTTATTTTTGATCATGAGCTTAGATGAATGAATGCTTATTTTTGCTGACTAATTTCTTGGTTAAGTAATGGACCCTCAAATTAGTAAGCAACAATTGGTTTATATGTTTGTTTTCACTTCATTCAGACCATGGAAATGTTTCCTCCATAATGATAATGTAAGCATTTGGTTATCTTTTGGACTTGGTAACTTTTAGAACTTAAAGCTAATTTATTTTAACAATATTATATGCCTCATTGATTTTGTGACTTTAATTAAAGGAATGTGTTAGAGCTCCTCTAACCATTCTAATATCTAAGAAGGGTTGAGGCAATTTGTGCTTATGAATTGCTATAGCAAAGTTAAACACATTTACAAGATCTACTCCATTTATTCTAATCATAAGTCAACTATGTCATCCATGTGGTGTATCCCAAAATCAACCAATTTAACTTTATTGAATTTAATCAAATCTTTTACTTGTTTACTTGTCATATTTACATTCTAGCTAGTTTTAATTTTGTCAAACAATCAAAAACATTTAACCCCCCCCCCCCCAATTTTTGCCCCTTTACTTTTATTTTACAAGTACTTGAACAAGTGATTTACATAGAGATTTAAATTGAACCAATCTCCGTGGATACGATCCCTTTACCACTATACACTATTTTAGTGTGTAATATATAGGGTATTAATTTTGTTGGCGTCGACAACCACCAAATTTTGGCGCCATTGTCGGGGATTAGTTTATTTTTAATCAAATTGTTTCTTTATGCCCAGATCTCAGCGTATACGTGACTTGATTTACAACCCAGAAATTGAAAAAGAAGAAAGGCATTTGGCGAAGGAATTGAATGTAGTCAAACTTCTAATCCTCACGGGGATCTAAAGGTTGAACCTGCTTAATCAAGTGATATGGAACCCGATTCTAGTCCCGACCCTCACAAAGAAATTCCCGAAACACCACCTCCACAACAAAATCAACCCATTATCGAACCAATTGCAATGATGGACTGAGGAGAAGTTTCCAAGAGAACATTGAGGAAAATGATGGAAACCGATGTTACACAAACTCCAACCGGTATCAATTACACAAACTCCACATTATTTGCACTAGTATGAAGCCACAAGCGTCAACCGATGACCAAATCAAGCTAAGAACCGATACCGCAAGATCTATCTTCCCCCGGGGTCAATCAACTCATGGACCGATATGGCAAGATCTTTTCTTGACAAGTTCTATCCTACTTCAAGACTCTCAAGTCTTAGAAATGAGATTTGTGGAATCCACCAAGGTTAAAATGTGACTTTTCATGATTATTAGGAGAGGTTCAACAACTTGTGCTATAGTTGCCCACAACACCAAATTCCAGAACAACTCCTCATTCAAGACTTCTATGAGGGATTGCTACCGATGGAGAGAAGACTAGTTGATGCCTCAAGTAGTGGAGATGTCTTTAGTAAAACTCCACAACAAACAAGACAACTCTTCAACACCATAGCTGCAAATTCACAACATTTTGGCCCTCACCAAGATATGAAGAGAGAAACTCAACAAAAAGTCAATGAAGTGGGAGCATCAAACGTAGAGTCTCAAATAAAAGATCTAACCTACATTGTCCAAAAGTTAGCCATGGGACAAACCCCACAAGTGATGGTTTTGTGGAATATGTGCAACAATGGGACATCCTACGGATATGTGTTCCATTCTTCAAGAAGATACGAAACATGTAAATGCAACGGGAGAGTTCCAAAACTACCACAACAAGCCATCCAGTTACCAAAATGCATATAACTCAAGTTGGAAGCCAAATCCAAACATGAGCTACAATCCAGGACCATTGCCTCAAAATGCATTGGTTAGACCATCCTATCCACCACCACAACCTCATTACCAACACCCGCAACCACATTGTCAATCCAAGCCGCACCCTCCACATCATCATGAACAACCTCCTTAATCCCCACCAAGTAGCTCCGGAATGTCTCTTGAAGACATTGCCAAATCCCTAGCCACTGGTAGCCAACAATTCCAAAAAGAGACAAGGACTAGTATCTCCAACATTGAAGCACAAATGGAAGATATAGTTACATGCATAAGCAAGTTGGAGTCACATGGTAAACTCCCTTCTCAAACCGAAAAGAACTCAAATATCAATGTGGTGACCTTGAGAAGTGGCAAACAAACTGGAGAAAGTAGTTCAAAGAAGAAGCCAAGGGATAAAAAGGAAGAAGTAGAAGTCATTCCCGTTGAAGAATCTATAGTCAAGAACGATGCACAAGTCAGAGTCCCAAGGAAGACTACCAATCTAGTGACTCCTATAGCCACTCAACCGTCATTCCCCTTCCGACTTGCAACTTCAAAGAAGAAAAATGGAGGAGAAAGAGATTTTAGACACCTTCCGAAAGGTGGAATTAAACATTCCTTTACTCGATGCAATCAACCAAATTCCTAGATATGCAAAGTTCATGAAAGAGCTTTGAACCAACAAGAGAAAGTTGAAGGGACATGAGAAGATCTCAATGAACAAAAATGCATACGCGGTTTTACAAAGGAAGCTTCCACTTAAGTGCAAAGATCCGAGAATATTTACGGTTCCTTGCATGATAGGAGATGTCACTTTTAGTAGTGTCATGTTTGACCTTGGTTCTTCTATTAATTTCATGCCCTATTCGGTGTATGAATCATTGAATGTTGGTCCTTTAAGTGAAACCGGTGTCATAATCTCTCTCGTGGATAAATAAAGAGTCTTTCCTAGAGGTGTTTTGGAAGATGTCCTAGTGCAAGTAAATCAATTGGTCTTTCCGACTGATTTGTATGTGATTGATCTAGATGAAAAATTGTCCTCAAAGTCTGGTATAATTTTAGAAAGGTTGGCTGGGAAGTCTCATTATTGTTGTCTAGACAGGTACTCCGGTTTTCACCAAATCCCGGTGGCATCGGAAGACCAAGAAAAGAGAACCCTTACATGTCCATTTGGAACTTTTTCATACCGGAGAATGCCATTCAGATTATGTAACGCCCCAACCACTTTCCAACATTGCATGGTTAGTATATTTTCGGAATATGTTGAAAATATAATTAAAGTTTTCATGGACAATTTTACGCTATATGGAAACTCCTTTCAAGACTGTTTGACCAATCTCACTAAAATTTTGATAAGATGTATTAAAACAAATTTGGTTTTAAATTTTGAAAAATGCCATTTTATGGTGAGTAAAGGTCTTATTTTGGGTCACATTGTGTCAAAGAAAGGAATTGAGGTAGATAAGGCCAAGATTGATTTTATTCAAAGCTTACCCTACCCAACTTGTGGTCAGAAAGTTCGTTCTTTTTTGAGCCATGCAAGTTTCTGCCAAAGATTCATCAAGGACTTTTCAAATATAAAAAGACCAATGTGCCAAATCTTGCAAAAGGATGTTGATTTCGAGTTTAATGAGGCGTGCAAAGAAGCTTTCGATAAGCTCAAAGATTTGCTTACATCCGCTCCCATCATGCAAGCACCAAATTGGGATCTCCCCTTTGAGATCACGTGTAATGCAAGAAACTATGCAATAGGCGCAGTTTTGGGTCAAAAGAATAGAACAGCCTCCCATGTGATCTACTATGCATCGAGAACACTATACAATGCTCAAAGCAACTACTCTATCACGGAGAAGGGGCTATTGGTCATAGTGTTCGCTTTGGAGAGGTTTAAGCAATATCTACTTGTCACCAAAGTTATTGTGTATTCGGATCACGTAGCTCTAAAGTACTTAACGACAAAGAAAGATGCAAAGCCAAGACTCATTTGGTGGATTTTACTATAAAAAGAATTTGATTTGGAAATCCGGCACAAGAGTGGATGCGAGAATCTTGTTGCTGGTCACCTAAGCCGGACCACTTCAAATGAGAATCCTCTCCCATTGCAGGACGATTTTTCGGATGACATCTCATTTCCCTCACTCAATCTACTCCTTGGTATGCCAATATCGTTAACCTTTTGGTCACAAAAAGGTATCCCGACACATTCTCACATGCTAAAAAAGACAAGCTTAAAAGTGATGCAAAATACTATGTGTGGGATGAACCTTACTTGTGGAAACATTGTCCTGATCAAATCATTAGGCGATGTGTACCCCAACAAGAGCATCAATCCATTTTGCAATATTGTCATGAATTTGCTTGTGGGGGAAACATTGGACCTAGCCGGACCTTGAGAAAGGTCCTTGAGTGAGGACTATTTTGGCCAACCATGTCATTCGACTGTTATATGTTTTGTAAAAGTTGTGAATGGTGCCAAAGGACGGGGAACATTTCGCAAAAGAACCAAATGCCACAAAATCAAATCCTTGCTTGTGAGATTTTTGACGTATGGGGGATTGATTTCATGGGCCCATTTCCTGTCTCATTTGGAAACATTTACATCTTGCTCGCAGTTGACTATGTTTCTAAGTGGGTTGAGGCTAAAGCCACACGATCGGATGATTCCAAAACGATTATCGACTTTTTGAAATCTAATGTCCTTGTAAGATTTAGTGTGCCTAGGGGTTTGATTAGTGATCGAGGGATGCATTTTTGAAATAAATTGATGGAGGCCTTGATGAAAAGGTACAATGTGACCCATCGTGTCTCTACTGCCTACCACCCTCAAACGAGCAGTTAAGCAGAAGTTTCAAATCATGACGTGAAGAGTAATCTTGAGAAAACAGTGAATCCTTCAAGGAAAGAATGGAATTCGAGGTTGGATGATGGCTTGTGGGCATATATGACCATGTACAATACCCTGATAGGAATGTCTCCATTTAGGTTAGTTTTTGGAAAACCATGTCATCTTCCCATGGAATTGGAACACAATGCATTTTGGGCGGTCAAGCAATGCAACTTCAACATTGATGAGGCGGGAAGGTATAGCAAGCTTCAACTTTAAGAGTTGGAGGAATTGAGAAATGACTCCTATGAAAACTCAAGAATTTACAAGGAGAAAATGAAGCTTTTCCATGACAAGTCCATTAGACGCAAGCATTTTGAGTTTGGACATAGGTCCATTTTTTATGCTAAAATTCTTTGAGCACGGAGCGATTGAGATCCAAAGTGAAGAAATAGGGAAAATCCTTAAGGTCAATGGGCATAGTTTGAAACCTTTCTATGAAGGTTTTAACGCGAATGTCCTAGATGTCATCCAATTGGATGCCCCGTTATACTGAAATTGAAAGGGAAGGATGTCTCGCCAAAGACGCTAAAGAAGGGCATTTTTGGAAAACTTAAAGTTTTCATCTTTTGTAATGCAGAATAAATGTCTTAGGTAGACCCTTTTTGCATTTAACATTTCTTCTTATTCATTCTTGCAGTACAAAATGTTGGATTTTAAGGCCCGGTGTTCGTTTTGGTCAAAGGACGAAAATTGAGAAAAATTGCAACATGTTACACGCGGTCCGCGTGTACTCAGGGGTATGTCCGTGGTAATAACGAAATGGTCCGCGTATGGTTCCCAAAGTGTTCGTGTCCAACACCAAATTCAATAGGATTTCTTAGAATTTCATGCGGACCGCGTGTAGTCCCATGAGCGTCCACATGAATAGACACACGGACTGCGTATACCCTTCGAGTCAACCGCGTGTAATGAATACAAATAAGAAGTGTTCCAGGCTTATTCATGCGGACCGCGTGTACTCGCGGCCACGTCCGCGTGGGTTGTTGACTGGCGTAGACCCAGTTTTGATCACATTTGACCGCACATTAAGCCTAATAAAACCACTAGCTGGCCCTCTTCTTCCCTTCTTCTTCTACCTCTCTTCCCTAAACTCCATTAAAACACCTCCATCTCCACCACTAAAACTCGATTTCTCGTCAAACCGCCGGTCCGGATTTCATGAAACCACCACCATTCTTCACCAATTTTCGAGCTCTACAAACATCACCCAAAATCTAGTTCGATCCGTTGATGCAATTTCGGGCGCCACCACCACCATCTCGCCACTTTCCGGCCATTTTCCTGCTAACTCCGTCTACCTCTCGCGATTCCGACACCACCATTATGCTCCTCTTGGTCAAGGCTACAAACCCCACAAAAAATATCTCTCAAAGCTTGCCGGAAAATTTCGCCAGAATCTCAAGCCATTGCCGGATTTCTCGGGTTTTCGCGATAAATTTTTTCTCACGAGATATTGAACAAAGGTTAAAGCTTGGGGTGGAGAGTTGCAAGATTTTTCAAATCCCGAATTTTCGCGTGCAAGAATATCACGGGTACATGCTTTCCTTGACTTTATTTGACCAATATGCATGTTTTAGAACAAAATTTTATATGGCATCGCATCAATTAAGTCTTGATAATGTTTCTTGCATTGAGTGTCAAATAAGTTTAGAAGTCCATAGAGAATCGATTGGTGATTAGAATCAAAATACCACTTATTGGGTTTGTCGTTCGTGTCGTAGTTATTTTTCATGCAGGTAGACCATGGGCACGTCTAGGAAACGCTCGGCTGCCGCCCGAGGCAAAGCTCCTGCTAGAAATCGAAATGATGCACCCGACATTCCAAGATTTTGAGATGCCAAGGTGGCCGAAAATTACATGAAGAGTTTGCCTAGAAAGGTTGACTCCACCAAATTTGTGTGGATCCCTACGCTCAACTCATTAGGGGTTCTTGAAGGGGTCACCCAATTGTTTCGTACCATCAGATGGGAAAACATTCTCAATCTCATAGCACACACTTATGAGCTCCCTACTAGAGAGTTTCTTGCCGATTGCGGGTTAGATAATGAAAAGAAAAAAGCTGCATTCCAACTTCTAGGGGACTGAAGGTATATTGATTTTGCAACAATAAACGATATCTTGGGCTTGCCTTCATTGTTTTCGACATCTTGCCTGCCGAGTTCAACCATGAGACCTTTTGGATGGAAATCACCGGGGGTATCTTTTCGTGTGTCGGTCGGGATAAAGCAACCTCCATCATTCACCCGTCCCTCTGTATTTCCGATCGTATCTTGGTATGCACTATTTTTTCCCGTAAAGAAGCCGGTCAGGTCACCAAAAATGAGCTCTTCTTCCTTTGGTGCATGACACGACGTGAAAACCCACCAATCCCGGTCTTTGCTTCATTCTTTTTCTAGAAATGCACACTAATGAGAACCAAATCATCCGATGATATTTGCATTGGTGAATTTGTCACCTTATTAGCCCGTGGTCTTGACATCGAGCTCCCAGACGAATACCAACCTATTGACAATAAAACTCTTTTGGATGAGCGTGCTCTCACAAACATGCACCACATTCGTCGTTGGAGAAGGTTCAATTTTACTTTGTATTGTCCTCAGGGGGTTGGATATCTTGTTCTCCCTGACCCTCGAGTATCTAACTTCACCCCCCACGATCACACTCAGTGGAGACTTGCGAGGACCATCACTCAGTCACAAAATGAGGATGCGCTTCAGGCTCAAGATGACATTGAGATGTATGCAGATGGGAAGTCCGGTGATGAGCCCACCCATGGTCCACAGCAAGCCCAACCCCAAGCACCTCCCAGATACTACCCACTTTGCCCCAATTTTGTCGAACGGTTCAAGACTCTTTGTGTCTCCAACCAAATCATGTCCCAACAGATGCACCATATGTGGGGGTGGCACCAATCACAAAACCATTTCGAGAATGTCCCACTTCCTCCTCCCTATAGATACCCCCACCCATCCACCCTTATCCGCCTCCACCTTACCCCTACCCTTACCCACAATACCCATACCGTCCTCCAGATCCCCC
The DNA here is from genome assembly GCF_052625555.1 of Lactuca saligna. Lineage (NCBI taxonomy): Eukaryota > Viridiplantae > Streptophyta > Magnoliopsida > Asterales > Asteraceae > Lactuca > Lactuca saligna. The sequence goes on from NC_136419.1 coordinate 209,940,243, forward strand.
AGTTTAGGTACTTTCGCCTCGCCCCGAGCATTGAGGACAATGCTGATTTCTAAGCTTGGGGTGGTGTATTCCATTTTCTTTTTGATTACTCTTGCATTTTAATTAGGTTGCATAGCATTTTAGCCTTAAATTGCATTCATTTTATATTTTTTATAAAACTCCAAAAAGATTTCACTTTCTTCTTTTTCCCTTTTTATTTTTGCATAACATTTAACTTAGGGCATTAGCATTCATGCATTTTTGTTATCTCATTATTGCCATCTTCGAACATCTTTACTTGAAAGACACGACACACCTTAAATACAATACTTTTGGAAACTCAGATAACAAATAAGAATCGCTCTTAGGGACTTTCAGTTGTTGCTTCTTCTCTTATATATCTGTGGGAAGAGAGTGCAAGTAGTTATGCATATGAACCGACATATCTCAAGTGTGGCATAAGTAGGGGGACAACTTAGTCTCGAGTTGACTAATCCCTCACCTGAATGTTCCTCAAGCCGCGATCAAACCCCAAAGAAAGGAATAAAAACTAGATTGTGCTATTTTGAGATCTTTAGTGCCTAACAACTACAATTCACATCATATCCCATTACTTTATGATTTAGACACATTTTTCCCACTCGGTCTCGAATTAGCCTTAGTGTAGTTGTGCTCGTTTGGCCTCTTGTTTGGGTTAGAATTAGATTCTGCTTATAGTTTTATATAGTTTTGTATTTTTATTTTCAAGCAATACTTGTAAAACTCGTGTGGTAAACCAAAACAGTGAGCCAATATATATATATATATATATATATATATATATATATATATATATATATATATATATATATATATATTGCATCAATTCACCCAAAATTTTCCATAAAGTCTAGAATTTAGTTTGTGTGTGTGAAATTTCATATGAAAACAACTTGTTTGGAGAAGTCAAAATTTGATCATTCGTGAAATTTGATATTATGTTAATTGTTTCTAATCCTTAGAAGTTAATAACAATAATAATAATAATAACAACAATAACAATAACAATAACAATAACAACAATAACAATAATAACAATACCAATAGCAATAGCAATAGCAATAGCAATAACAATAAAAACAAAAATAACAATTACAATAACAATACCAATACGAATAACAATAACAATAACAATAACAATATTAATAATAATAATAATAATAATAATAATAATAATAATAATAATAATAATAATAAACATACAAACAAATAAATAAATAAATAAATAAATAAATAAATAATAATAATAATAATAATAATAATAGTAATAATAATAATAATAATAAAAGTTTTGAAAAGTCAGATATTATCGCAATCATGTAATGCGAACGTAATTATATATTGATTTAGTGATTTCCTCTTTGTATCTTAAGTTATTGTATTTGTAACATGTCTTTGTGGTTTTGTTCTCTAAAAATAAAAATAAAAATAAAAATAAATAAATAAATAAAAACGGTCGGGCCACAGAGTTGTATCAATTTGTTTGCTTTTGTAGATGTTTAGTTTTTCGGATTTTAGCTCATGTAATTAGTTTCTAGTTTGATGTTTTTCTATTTAGATATCATTTTTGTTGGCAACTACTGTAACACCCATAAAATTTAAGCCAAATTAAAACATTTTAATTCATTCAAAAACCATTAAGTTCATACATCTTGTTTTCAAAATAGTTTAAACATCATAGTATCCCCCAGAACCATATCACATAAATCGTAAAACATGAGGAGTGGTACAATCACGCCTTCGCCTTGCTACGATCTCCTAAAGTACCTGAAACAAAACACTGAACTGTAAGCTCGAAAGCTTAGTGAGTTACCCCCAAAATACCAACCACACATAAACATACCCATAACATATCACAATTAGAACAACAATGCACATAGGGTCTACTGTGTGACTGGTCCGCCCGCACCGGGCGTTCAGTCTACCCAGTCCACCCTCCGAGTCTAGCCATATACATCGAGTCTATAGTGTGATTGGTCCGCCCGCACTGGGCCGTCAATCCACTAGGTCCACTCTATGAGTCTACAAAATGACTGGTCCGCCCACACCGGGCCTTCATTCGGTCTGGTCCACTCTCCGAGCCTCAGCACATCTGGTCTGCCCTCTTGGGGCCTTCAAGCTATTCGGACCGCTCGTTGGGCCTTCGAAATATTCGGTCCACCCTAGGTATGTTGGCCTACAACACAAAGCAGGACCCACCTCAAACAACCATGTGCACATAAAACAATTAATCACATAAAAAATCCTTAACCAGAAAAACAGTCTAACAGATCACATAGCATATCAACATCCTAACCAGGATTCCAACCTAACCGATCACTAGCATAACATTACCCTATATCTCAGGTACCGACCTTAACCAGGTCACTAACATAACACCATACTAAGTACCAGGATGCAGATCTAGCAAAGCAATAACATAACAAACAATACCTGGGTTTCCATCCGATAAAGGGCCGACCATGGTGTCGTAGACCCTGTCGATATAGTGAGGATAACTCACCTATAATTTTCGAATGAAAAGATAAGACCAAGCTGCTCCAACCACCAAAATACCAAAATTACCAAAATACCCTTGGAAGTCAAACTGGTCAACTATTGGTCAAAGTAAAAGTCCTCAATCAAATTCAACCTTCCTGGTTGACTCTACTTGCTGAGTCAACCCGTCGACTCATCGGGTACCTATACTAAGAAAATCCCATAACACGACTCAACTCACTCAGTTGCCCCAACACTCGTCGAGTTCAACGATCTCAGAATTCCATCCTGTCCAACTCACTGAGCTGCCAACCAACTCACTAATCCAAAGCTTTAACCAAAAGAGGTTGGGGTTCCATGACCAGACTCGTCGAGCCCAAGAACAGACTCGTCGAGTTGTTCTTCCAGCTCGCCGAGTCCATGCACATGTTCATACAACTCGTCGAGTATACCCATGTGACTCGCCGAGTCTCTCTAGTTCTTAATCCATATAGTGGCTTTTCGAGCTATGCAGGGGCTCTAATCCATAGATCAACTCTTCTACAGTCTAACCCTCACATAAAGTGGCAAACATTATCTGAAACCAAGGAGATATAGGCCCAAAACATTGTAGGGCTTAGGTGTAAGACAAAGGGGCTTCACCAATAACTCTTGGACAGGGGCGTTATGACATTTTGGATCATCACAAGCCTAGATCTGAAGTAGCAACCTCAGATCTAAGCCTCTAACTCAAAATAGCTCTCAATCATAACAAAAAAAAGCTCCAAATCTCAAATGATAATAGGTCTAGATACAAAATAGCCGAAGCAACAGATTATTACCTCCAATATATGCTCCAAATGAAGTAGATCCCGGATCTACACCATTTATTTGCAGCAAGCCTCTCGATCTTCAAGCCCCTTTCCAAGATTTTCTCCTCCAAATCTCTATTCTCTCTATTAATGGAGGCCCACTCGATTCTAGGGTTTCTGGATCTCAAAAGGGTAGAAAAGAGGCTGAGGGTGGGTTATAATGTGCTTTATATAGGGCACAACCCTCGGGATTAGGGTTTTCTCTATTCAACACCAACTCGACAAGTCCAAGCTACCGACTCGGTGAGTTGGCCACTAAAATCTGCGACAAATCCCGCTTCGACTCGGCGAGCAAGTATGCCTACTCGTCGATTCTCTTTACTTAATTTACACTTTATCTCCTTCAACAGTACCTCTAAAATTTGGGGTGTTACAACTCTCCCCCACTTAAATTAGGCTTCGTCCTCGAAGCCTGCTCCAGCACACAATTCCGAATGATACTCCCACAATGCATCCAATGATCTCACCTTGGCCCATATTCTTTCAAAGAATACTATTGAATCCCTATAAAACTCCATCTCTTCCCCTGTTGGGTCTTGACAACTGCTTCGAGCCGACCACCGGCTTCTTTCCTCTGATGCCACTACCATACTTCTACCTTACGCATTCATTTGCCGCTTGCGAAAACTTGATAGCATTATAAACCACCGGTTCCTGACCCATTGTTAACCTGCTATCCTTCGCCCAACTGGCACTACTTTTATTAACTTGCACCGATAGAAACTCATCCAACTTCCTCCCTGAATCAGCTCTCTTACCGCGCTGACATGATAGAACATTTCACAGCTTCCAAGAAACACTCATGGACACCCAGCTATAACGTATATACACATCGTACCTGGCCCAATCAGCCTTGGGCTGGAAAATCAGGCACGCCTACGATGGTCCATCCATGCCAGGATGGAACACCACTACACACATCACTCATGACCACAACCATACTCGGAACCAAGGACCTTGTCCTTATGTCACCCTTGAACCCTTCGGTTCGACACAACGGAGTGTAACCTACTCACACTTCTCTATCACAATCTCTAGGTCCTTGACCTCCGACTGTAATATCCTTATACAATCCTCAGCACCGGTCCAGACTACTCCTGAGTCTGTTAAAGTGCTGTCTCACCTTCCTTTGTCCAAATCTCCAATCTAGAACCACTATCCTCCTCCTCTTCCAGGGAGACTGAAAACATCTCTGTGTATCATTCTACATTGCCACAACTTCAATGGGCATCATCCCCGTAAGTGCTTCCATATATCGGGTACAATCCCAGTGCTTACTACCAATAACTGAAGCACTTTTGACCGTCCATTTACTCTACTACCTTCCTTTCAGAGGACCCACACTCCTTCCATAGCTACATACCTTGCTTCCAGGAAGCCTACTCAACAACCCTTACCACACCTATAAGTGCCACGGAGCTAACTCCACTCTACACTATCCATGTAGAGCCACTACTATTCTCGAATTCCCATATACTCCGAATCCGATAACATAACTAACAAGGCTCACACACGACCTCTAGCTAACTCCATCATCATGATCCATAGTTGGGGCCAAACCATATCGATTATCATTGCATGGTGACATATTCACTCATTCTCCGCATACAGATCCACTAACACATACAGAGTGTTCAGCATGACTGGACCGCCTTACCAGGCCTTCAGCCTATCTGGACCACTCTCAGAACCTTCAACATGCCTGGACTGCCCTTATGGGCCTTCAGCCTGTCTGGACCGTTCTCCGAGCCTTCGGCCTGACTGGTACGCCTTTTGTCCTTTAGTCTATCTAGACCACTTAAAAACTATCGTACATCACTCTGAACCATTCTTCCCGGGAATATCTCCTATGCAGTCTATTCTAGCCCTCTTGGGGTTCCGAACTCCAGATCCGTACCCTGAACTTTTCCCACGGCCTAAACCTAGGCCTTACATCGACCAACTACCTCATATGATACGATGGTCTGTTCCCTGCCCCACATGTCTATCAATTGCTCCAATCATACCACACTCTTGGCTAATGACACTGATAAATCCAAACAGCTATCCAACCTTGGATACTTGCAGTTTTACCAGAGAATTTTCCAATTCTCCCCACTTAGTGTACCAACTACTAACTACCGATGACAAAACTGGCAAGGGTCGATCGACCTTACTTGATAAAATCCCCCTTTTCCATGAAATGGTTCTCTCTGGAGTGAGCAACCTCCACAGAACAACTCTCCCATCATCGCACATCCTAAACTCTAAGGAAATTCGAATCTCCACTGAACACTTCTTACATCACAGCTGCTATTCCTATCAGCGAGATCAAATATCTTGTCTTTATATCATCATTCCTCCTGGACACTAACCGACTACCACTCCTAACTACTAAGATCCTCAATTATACTATAGATCATGCGGGAAAGGTAGACAGGTTTATAATTCCACACAAATAACAAGATAAAAAGATGGAAACATACCTGCAGCTGCATCTAGCTCTGTCCTGACCTCCTCTGCTGTAAGTTGGAAATTGCATCCTTGAGCCCTCGGAGGCTTCACTCCACCCTGACCTCCACCCGTAATCCTCAAAGTGGCCGGTGCCGAAGCCTGCACCAGTCTTGCAACAAGCTGTGGACAGTTGACCCTCAAGTATCTAACCTGATGAAAATGATAACAGATCCTCATATCCTGACCCGGGACCGACTGACAACAATCCCTCGCATAGTGCCCTTCTTTCCTACACGTGTGACACGCACCACCAGACCTACATAATCCGGCATGACCCTTCCTACACTTCTCACAAGTGCGGCTACTTTGACCTCCAACCCTAGAGTCAACGGTTTTGGACCGTTTTGGTGCCTACTGCGACTGCACCCGGGCCTGCCTCTGCTCTCGTAACTTCAACTCCATCTCTAATCCCACCAACTGGCGGCCTCCTTTACTTCTAACAAGGTATTACACCTCTGCGTGGACAAAAACTTCCTAATGTCCCTCTTGAGCATACTCAGATATCGGGACATCTGAGCCTACTCCGAAGCAAACTCCGTGTAAAACATCTCCCTCTCAGTGAACATCCTTGTGATCTTCGTCACCGACTCTGAATCTTGCATCAGCTCTAGGAACTCCTGAGCCAACCTCTCTCTCAACCCGTGGATCATAATGAGTGCTGAACATCTCCCAGAACTGATCCCAAGTAACTGTAGCCCGCTGCGCATCAGAATAAGATCCCATAGTTAACCTCCACCAATCCTTCGCCCCGAGCCTCAAAAGGTTCAGAGCACACCTCACCCTCGGATCTGCAGGGCATGAACACGTGAAGTGACAGCCCTCTACGTCTGACAACCATCTCATTGCAATGATCGGATCTTGAACTCCATCGAAAGTAGGGGGCTTCATATTATCGAAGTCCTGATACTGAAAACCTCGACCGATTCCTCCCCCTGCCGCTGTAGCAGCCACCTCCATAAGAGCTGCATAGCGCTCATCAAAGTAATCAACCATGGTGGTCTTGATCGACCCAAACATCTCCGACAACTGATCCCGGAACAAAGCAGCAACCTCATCATGCAGGATCTCAAGAATCCTGGCATCCAACTCATCCATACTCATCTGACCAATGAGCTTGGGTGGTACCGATCCTTCCTGATCGCCCTCTCCTGATCCCGATCCCGAACCGGATCCTTCCTCGAGATGTCTTGTAATCGCCATACTAAAAACAATACAACACAAGATATTACGCGTTCCACATAATAACCAAGAGAACTAGCTCCCAACAAAACCCTAGGGCTTGTGAGTTCCTTGATACGCATATGGATCCTGTGCTTTCAGTAGTATGGGACCATACTACCTTCCACACCTACCCATATTTGTATCAAATATCACCACAACACCTTAACAATAGCATTTACATAACAAACACTCGATCCACACTCTTAGGGAGGACCACTATACACTAACCGACCTACCGGTCTCACACAACCCTCCCATCCATGAAACATCCACCAACCCTGTAGCACTAGTGTTTGCTAGTCATACATAACGATGAACCCTATAGACTTTCGAATATCCTATCCTACCCTAAGCTCACAAACATACAAGAATAGAACAAAAGGCCAAATCAAACATTCTCAAGCTTTAAGATCTTAATTATGTATAACCCTCATGCATACACTAAATAACTACAGTAATGATGTCAATTTCATACAAAGGAAACCCTAGGCTAGCAGGCATCATATAATCAGGCAATTCTATCATGCAATACCTGAAGATCCCTAGCCTAGTACTAGCATGTTGTTCTAACATATCACATAATCAAATAACCTGTTTGGTATTTTTGGGTTCTACTTACTCGCACTGGCTGATCGTACCCTCTTCATCCTCCTTTAATTATTCCGAAAAAAAACCTTTTGAAAAACATTTTGAAAATCCTTCCATGATTTGAGACTGGATTAACACGAATGTTCCTCCAATTCACTCAAACCAAGGCTCTGATACCAACTTGTAACACCCATAAAATTTAAGCCAAATTAAAACATTTTAATGCATTCAAAAACCATTAATTTCATACATCTTGTTTTCAAAATATCTTAAACATCAGAGTATCCCCCAGAATCACATCACATAAATCATAAAACATGGGAATGGTACGATCACGCCTTCGACTTGCCACGATCTCCTTAAGTACCTGAAACAAAACACTAAACTATAAGACCGAAAGCTTAGTGAGTTACCCCCAAAATACAACCACACATAAACATACTCATAACATATCACAATTAGAACATTCATACACGTCGGGTCTACTATGTGACTGGTCCGCCCGCACCGGGCCTTCAGTCCACTTGGTCCACCCTCCGAGTCTAGCCATGTACATCAAGTCAACTGTGTGATTGGTCCGCCCGCACCAGGCCTTCAATCCACCTGGTCCACTCTCTGAGTTAACAGTATGACTGGTCCGTCCACACCGGGCCTTCATTCGGCCTGGTCCACTCTCCGAGCCTCGACACGTCTGGTCCGTCCTCTTGTGGCCTTCAGCCTATCCGGACCGCTCGTTGGGCCTTCAGAATATCATGTCCGCCCTGGGTATGTTGGCCTAGAGCACAAAGTAGGACCCACCTCAACCCAACCCCCATTAAACAACCATGTGCACATATAACAATTAATCACATAACAAATCCTTAACCAGACAAAGAGTCTAATAGATCACATAGCATATCAATATCCTAACCAAGATTCCAACCTAACCAGGTCACTAACATAACACCATACTAAATACTAGGATGCGGATCTAGCAAAGCAATAACATAACAAACAATACCCGGGTTTCCATCCGATAAAGGGCCGACCTTGGTGTCATAGACCCTGTCGATATGGTGAGGATAACTCACCTGCAATTTCCGACTGAAAAGATAATACCAAGCTGCTCGGACCACCGCCACAAACTTCACCACAGAACACTACCAAAGAACCAATTCCAAAAATACCAAAATTACCAAGATACCCTTAGAAGTCAAATTGGTCAACTCTTGGTCAAATTTAAAGTCCTCAGTCAAAGTAAACCTTCCTGGTGGACTTTACTCGTTGAGTCAACCCGTTGACTCATCGAGTCCCTATACTCAGAAAGTCCCATAACACGACTCAACTCTCCGAGTTGCCCTAAGACTCGTTGAGTTTAACGATCTCGGAATTCCATCCTGTCCAACTCACTGAGTCGCCAACCGACTCACTAATCCAAAGATTAAACTAAAATAGGTTGGGGTTCCATGACCAGACTCGTGGTGTCCAAGAACAGACTCTTCGAGTCCAAGGCAATCTGCAACAGACTCGCTGAGTTGTTCTTCCAACTCGCCGAGTCTATGCATATGTTCATACAACTCGTCGAGTACACCCATGTGACTCGGTGAGTCTCTCCAGTTCTTAATCTATATAGTGGCTTTTTGAGCCATGCAGGGGCTCCAATCCATAGATCCACTCTTCTACAGTCTAACCATCACTTAAAGTGGCAAACTTTACGTGAAACCAAGGAGATATAGGCCCATAACACTCTAGGGCTTGGGTTTAAGACAAAGGGTCTTCACCAATAACTCTTAGATGGGGGCTTTATGACATTTTGGATCATCACAAACCTAGATCTGAAGTAGCAACCTCAGATCTAAGCCTCTAACTCGAAATAGTTCTCAATCATACAAAAAAAAACCCCAAATCTCAAATAATAATAGGTCTAGATACAAAATAGCCCAAGCAACAAATTAATACCTCCAATATATGCTCCAACTGAAGTAGATACCGGATCTACACCACTCCTTTGAAGCAAGCCTCTCGATCTTCAAGCCCCTTTCCAAGATTTTCTCTTTCAAATCTCTATTCTTTCTATTAATGGAGGCTCACTTGATTCTAGGTTTTCTGGATCTCAAAAGGGTAGCAAAGAGGCTGAGGGTGGGTTATAATGTGCTTTATATAGGGCACACCCCCTGAGATTATGGTTTTCTCTCTTCAGCACCAACTTGTCGAGTCTAAGCTGCCGACTCGGGAAGTTGGCCACTTAAACCCGCGACAAATCCCGCTCCAACTCGGTGAGTAAGCATGCTTACACGTCGAGTCCCTTTCCTAAATTTACACGTTAAGTCCTTTAACAGTACTTCTGGAATTTGGGTTGTTACAACTATGATGACACCTTTTCTCTTCACGTGCTCAATTCTTCGCTTTACATGACCTTATTTTGGTGGAAGCACGTATTCTTCTAGATGATGATGGTTTTCCAACCTTTGTATATAGCTCGTTCCTTGCCATTTTTGGCCCGAGTTATGTTTTTTCTATATTTTATTTCTTCGCCTGGGGTTGAAGTTGTGAGGAGTGAGGAATATTTTAACCGAGGGACATTTTCTTATGGCTAGTGGGCTAGATCAGACCATGAAACAATGTCACATAAACCATACTAGTGAAGTATGCATGCTCGTTTTGCATCTTGATCAAAATGTATCCCTTGCTAGAAAGGTAACAAAGGCTCGTCCCTCAAAGTGATTATAATCCCTAAAAATGGATCATTTGTCTTTATTTTAAGTGCCTGTCGTGAATTTCCACCTAAGATGTTCATTCCTTTTTTCTTTTTAGGATAATTCATCCCAAGTTCATTTTAGTCTTGTATTACTTGAGGACAAGTAAGGTTTAAGCTTGGGGTAATTTGATAGTTACGTTTTCATTGCTTCTTTTCATTGTTTACTTTTAGTTAAAACCATCTCATTTTAGTTAATCTTCATGCATATTTTCTCTATTTATTATTTTTCTCCTTAACCGGATGCTTTCCAGTCTTTTGAGCTTACTTGAAGGATTTATCGAAGATTTTTATTATTGGAGACGTGGAAGGAGTTCGGGACTACTGGAGGCTTTCAATCTGTTTATGGGCTTAAGGTGGTACAAATTGGCTTGGTGTCAAAATAAATAAGAAAGCGCGTCAGACTTAAATTTCGGGCGGGACGATAAGAATTCGAGCTATTGAAGATTAAAGGAGCATTCGAACATCTTGGAAGAGCTTTGGAATAGCACAATTGGACTACCAAGAACCTTCACAAATGGGCTGGAGCATAAATTAGAAGATTTGGTTGGATGTTATTTGTAATAGGACAAGGAATGATTTCAGCATGACCCACGCGGTCCGCGTGGATCCATATGCGGTCCGCGTGAAGAGTGGAGAAGTGAACTCGGGTTTTGACTTGTTGACTCTATTTGTGGAAGGTTGGTGGGTGGCTTTTAGCAAGTTTTTGCATCCATAAATGACCCCCCTTTTGCTCGAGATTTGAAGCATTTTTGCATTATCAACACTGGGAAGAAGAACTCCATTTTTCTCTCAAGAAGGTTTTGGAAGAATTGGATGATTTAGAAGATTGGTGTAATTTCTTTCGATCTTGCAACTAGAGCAATGTCTGGTACCACTAAATTACCTTGTTTTTCTTTTATTTTGGCCATGATTGGAAAAATTCTCATTTGGTTGATTAGGGTTTAACCCTTGGATGATTAGTTGCTTTGAAGACTCATTATTAGTAAGCAACAAATGGTTTATATGTTCGTTTTCATTTAATTTAGACCATGGAAATGTTTCCTCCATAATGATAATGTAAGTATTTGATTATCTTTTGGACTTGGTAACTCTTAGAACTTAAAGCTAATTGATTTTCACAATATTATATGCTTCATTGATTTTGTGACTTTAATTAAGGGAATGTGTTATAGCTCCTCTAACCATTCTAATATCTAAGAAGGGTTGAGGCAATTTGTGCTGATGAATTGCTATAGCCAAGTTAAAAACATTTACAAGATTTACTCCATTTAGTCAAATGATAAGTCAACTATGTTATCTATGTGGTGTATCCCAAAATCAACCAATTTAACTTCATTGAATTTAATCAAATTTTTTACTTGTTTACTTGTCATATTTATATTCTAGCTAGTTTTAAGTTTGTCAAACAATCAAAAAGATTTAAACCCCCCCCCCTTTTTTGCACCTTTACTTTTGTTTTACAAGTACATGAACAAATGATTTACATAGAGATTTAAATTGAACCAGTCTCCGTGGATATGATCCCTTTCCCACTATACAATATTTTAGTGTGTAATATTTAGGGTATTAATTTTGTTGGCCTCGAAAACCCCCAAAAATTATGTTTAGAAAGCGTCCCTTATGCTCCGCATAATACAAAAAGGATAAAATATCTATATAATTTATGAAAATCGTTGGAATGTATCAATTGCATGAATTTTAGACTTGTTGAAAACCTTTTGTTTTAGTTCACAAAATCATTTGTGTTTGGCTTGTATTCTCCCCCCCCCCCTCCCGCCTTGAAAATGTTTAAAAGAACCCTAGAGTATAGGGGTATGAACTCACTGTTAGTTGTGTGAAAGCATCGAACTGAGAATGAAGATCCTTGAGTTGTTGTACGTGACACTTAACGGAATCTTAATTACAATTATACATATATGTATCTAAATTAGCGATCTCGTTAGATAAAGTGTTAGAAAAATACTTGCTTTCGGTTAAGGAATGTTACCGGGACTTGATTGAATCAAGGAAAATGGTTTTTCACCGCCTTGGAAGTCTTTACGGCCGTGAAAAGGCATTTACAGCCGTGAAGAGGGGTTTATGGACGAGAAGGTAGTTTACGTCCGAGAAAGGTAGTTTACGGTCGTGAACTCTCTAGAAGAGTTTACAGCCATTTGTAGATTTGAAGGGTGTACGATCGTTCACTCAAGAACAAGGGTGCTGATTTCAATGAAAAACATGTTCCAGATGCTCCAAATCGACTCCCAATTACGATTTTTGATGATTTTCAGAAGGAAAAGAGGTGTTTTGGTGTTTACGCTAAAGGGTTCGAGACAGAGAATGAGAGAGTTTTCAACCAAGAAGCTTAAAATGGAGGTGGGTGTCCAGTATAATTAGGTTGGGGGTATGGTCGGTGGTGGGGTCCACTGGGCACTAACCGTACATGGGTTTACTACCGTACATAGGTTAACGGCTGTAAACTTGCCGTGGCAGCAAACATGTTGTTTTTCGAGAAATTTCGGATTTGTCGCGCAACTTTTGGTTCCGACTTGTATATAATTTAAATACATAAAACGTAATAATTTTCCAAACCAAGAAATTTGGCGAAAATCCTATAAAATTCAAATTTTATAAACGGAAGTCGGTTAAAGGTAACGAAAAAAGTTTCGGGTTATCACATCATCCCCCCTAGAGGGAATTTCGTCCCAAAATTGAAACATAGAATACAAATCACAAACTCGGAAAAAGATGCGGATATTTCTGTTTCATCTGATCTTTGCGCTCCCAAGTGAATTCAGGTCCCCGCTTGGCATTCCAGCGAACCTTCACAATTGGTATGTGATGTTGTTTCGTTCGTTTGATCTTCCAATCCATGATTTCGACTGGTTCTTTCACGAAGTTTGTAACATCCGGATTCCCAGGTATCTCATTTTAAGTATTTATATTGAATATTAGAGAGGGACTCGGTGAGTAGGCGCTCAGACTCGCTGAGTGGGATCGCACATGTGTTGGTCTGACTTAATGGAGGACTCGGTGAGTCCATACGTGGACTCGGCGAGTCCACGCTGTTTAATGAAACCCTAATTTCTTGGGTTTGGGGCCAATTTAAGGACCCTTATAGTCACCATTTGCAGCTACCATACCATTGAGAGAAACCCTTATAGTGTCTGAGCGTTTGTGAGAGAGAAGAAGCCAATATTGGACCTTTGTGGGTTTGTTTTGAAAGAAGAAGTTGATTCCAGCTTAAAGGAGGCCAAGGAGGTTGCTTATTTGTGGATTGCAAGCAAAGAACATCATTCTTGAGGTAGCATATCGATCCTTTTTTTGTTTTGTTAAAGAACCCATGGATCTAGGGTTTTCTATACCCTTTATTGAGTTGATTTATTGGGAATATGGTCTCTTATTGTGTTTAGACATCATATTTTTATCCATAGTGGTCTAAAGAACCTGTTCCATCTTTCTTTATGAGGACTTATGGAAGAAATGGACTTAGGATGTTGTATTTGGGGCTAAATCATCAAGTAGTGTCATTTGGACATTGCATGAGCATCTAGTTCGAACCTTTACGTGAAGATTAGATCTATGGATTAGAGGAACATATTTGACCTCAGAAGGTCAAATTTTCAAACAAATTTTTCATTTAAAATAAAACATCATTATTCGACAAAAGAGTTTATTCCAAGTTTATTGCAAAAATATAAATAACGAATCCTCAAGATCTTCAACAATGGCAGTGTGTACGTGTCACGCCGGCGCCTTCCCACGGTCATCACTAGTACCTGAAAAACATAAACACAACTAGTAAGCTTAAATGCTTAGTGAGTTCCCCAGTATACGACTTACCCACATACGCCTTCCGGCCCGGACCTTTCGGTCCACATAACATTGCCTTCGGGCCCGTAACATAATCGCCTTCCGGCCCATAACATATCGCCTTCCAGCCCGTATTAAATTGCCTTCCGGCCCATAGTATTTTGCCTTCCGGCCCATAATAGTATAAAACATAACACATGTAACATATCACACATAACACATAAGTCATACATCATACCGTTCTTTCTATCACATAAAGTCTCGCCTTCCGGCCCGTATAAGCATACATCACATATAAGCATACATCACATATAAAGCATCTATCTTTCTAGACATAGCGTAAATATAACACATACGACCTTCCGGTCACGCAGTCAAACCCTTCCGGGTGAAGTATAGTGAGAAGACTCACCTCGTAGTATGCAAGCTATAAGCCCTTCGAGCCACTCGCACTCGATCCGCTAATCTGCAGGCTCCCTATAATACCACATACCTTTATTAATGATCTTATCAAACAAGACCACCGACCCTACTAAATTACATACAGGTCAACGGTCAACTTGACCGGACTCGTCGAGTGCAAAGGCAACTCGGCGAGTCTAGACACCCCGACTCCACTCGCCGAGTCTAAAGAACGACTTGACGAGTTCCAGTAGGTCTTCAAGCTACTCGCCGAGTCTGAAGAACAACTCGGCGAGTCCTAGTGAATCTTCAAGCTACTCGCCGAGTCTGATCATTGGATTCGGCGAGTCCTCGCCATGCAGTCAATCCGCTGCCTCCTGTAACTCGCATGATTCCGAAATATATAGATATGGGGCTTCCTGGACCTTCACATATACTATTACAGGGGTTTAACCACTTGTAACAACACTATAATCTATCAATTCCTTAAATGGGTTTCCTAAACCCTAAATTCGCATACAACGTAAAAGCTACAGATATGATCCGAAGATTACCTGGAACTCGACCCCTTGAACCTCCTTTGATCACCACCTTGCCTCTCCTTGTCTAACAACCTCTTCAAGCTTCCACTAGCCCTCACCCTTGCTCCTGATGCCCACAGACTCCTAAGATATCTTCAATCGGCCAAAAGACGAGACATGACGGCCCTAAAGACATTATATACGATTCAGAATCAAAACGGCTAGGGTTTCAGCTGAACAGCGTCGACTCGCCGAGTCCCTATTGGACTCGTCGAGTCCAGTCGCGTATCTGTGACCAAGACCGTGGTCCTACTCGGCGAGTCAGGCACCAACTCGCCGAGTCCCCTCCTAAATGTGCCCCAAAAATAATTTAAAGAAATACCTGAAATTCCGGGCTGTTACAACTCTCCCCCACTAGAACTAGACTTCGCCCTCGAAGTCTCATTCTGCGAATAACTCCGGATGTTGCTCCCGCATTTCTCTTTCCGGCTCCCAAGTCATCTCCGATCCCTTCCGATATTGCCACTGAACCAACACCAGAGGTATCTCCTTGTTCCGTAGAACCTTGATCTTCCGATCCCTGATAGCTACTGGTCTCTCGGCGTAATTCAGGCTCGCATCCACCTGAATATCTTCTAACGGAACCACTGCCGCTTCATCGGCTATACACTTCCTCAACTGTGATACGTGAAAGGTATCGTGAATCTGACTCAGCTCCGCTGGCAACTCCAACCGATAAGCCACCCGACCTACCCTTGCAATTACCCGGAATGGACCTATGAACCGGGGCCCCAATTTGCCCCTCTTCCTGAACCGAATCACCCCTTTCCAAGGAGAAACCTTTAGGAGAACGAAGTCGCCGACCTGGAATTCGAGCTCGGACCGGCGTCTGTCCGCATAACTCTTCTGTCGGCTCTGGGCGGTCAATAACCTCTGCGTCACTCGTTGAATCTGTTCGGTCGTCTGAAGTACGATCTCTGTACTGCCCATCACTCTCTGTCCCACTTCTCCCCAGCAAATGGGAGTCCGACACCTCCTACCATACAACAACTCAAAAGGTGGCATACCAATGCTCGAATGATGGCTGTTGTTGTAGGAAAACTCAGCCAACGGCAGATGCGCATCCCAGCTACCCCCGAAGTCTAACACACACGATCTAAGCATCTCTTCCAATGTCTGAATCATCCGCTCGCTCTGACCGTCGGTCTGGGGATGGTATGCGGTACTAAAATGCAGTTTAGTACCCAACTCTTCATGGAATTTCTTCCAGAACCTGGAAGTGAAACGTACATCGCGGTCCGAAACAATCGAGGTCGGCACTCCATGCCGAGATACTATCTCTCTCACGTATAACTCTGCCAACTTCTCTGTTGATGAACTTTCGCTAATGGAAAGGAAGTGTGCACTCTTTGTTAGCCTATCCACTATCACCCAAATCGCATCGACTCCTCTGGCAGTTTTTGGCAATTTGGTGATGAAATCCATCGTGATCTGTTCCCACTTCCACTCAGGAATCTCCAAGGGTTGCAACTTACCGTGCGGTCTCTGGTGCTCGGCCTTAACCCTACGGCAGGTCAAACACCTCTCAACGAACCAGGCAACGTCTCTCTTAATGCAAGGCCACCAGTACTCCTTTCTCAAATCCAAATACATTTTCGTAGCACCGGGATGGATCGAGAATTTCGATCTGTGTGCCTCCTCCATCAAAGTAACACGCGTACCGCCCACCAATGGTACCCAGATCTGACCCTGAAATGTCAGAAGTCTCCGTCCATCCATAACGAACTCTGAAATCAACCCGACGACCCGCTCCTGTTTCTGCATCCCAGACTTCACAACCTCGGCCTGTGCCCCACGGATAGCATCTAATACCGGAGTCGTCACCGTCAATCTCAAACATACGTCCCGTAATGGAGTGCTCTCCGCCCTACGACTCAATGCATCGGCTACCACATTAGCCTTGCCTGGGTGGTATAGGATCTCGCAGTCATAATCCTTAACCACGTCTAACCATCTCCTCTGACGCATGTTTAGGTTGGGTTGATCCATCAAATACTTCAAACTCTTATGGTCCGTGTATATGGTACAACGAACCCCGTACAGGTAGTGACGCCAAATTTTGAGGGCGAACACTACTGCCCCCAACTCTAAGTCATGCGTGGGATATCTCGCTTCGTGAGGCTTCAGCTGCCTCGATGCATAGGCTATCACATGGCCCCTCTGCATCAACGCTGCACCCAGTCCTGAAATCGATGCGTCGCAATATACGACAAAGTCCTCCATCCCTTCCGGGAGAGCTAATACTGGGGCTTCGCACAGTCTCTGACGAAGTGTCTCGAAGGAAGTCTGCTGCTCGGGTCCCCATGAAAATGTAACACCCTTTCGGGTCAATTTGGTGAGCGGCACCGCGATCTTGGAGAAGTCCCTAATGAACCTTCGATAGTACCCCGCCAACCCAAGGAAACTCCTGATCTCAGAAGGTGACTTCGGTGCCTCCCAACTCATCACCGCTTCCACCTTGGCCGGATCGACCAATATCCCTGCCTGATTTACAACGTGCCCCAGAAATTGGACCTCCCGTAACCAGAAGTCACATTTGGAGAATTTTGCATATAGCTTCTCCGACCTCAGTACCTCAAGGACCTCCCTCAAATGTCCCTCATGCTGCTCTCTAGACCGCGAATACACCAGAATGTCGTCGATGAATACAATCACAGACCGATCCAGCATCGGCCTGCATACCCTGTTCATGAGATCCATGAACACTGCTGGGGCATTGGTGAGCCCAAAAGGCATCACCACGAACTCGTAATGCCCATACCGCATCCTAAATGCTGTCTTCTGGACGTCCTCATCCCGCACTCTTACCTGATGGTACCCTAATCTCAAATCAATCTTGGAAAACCAAGATGCCCCTTGCAACTGATCGAATAGATCATCGATCCTCGGTAACGGATAGCGGTTTTTGACCGTCACCTTGTTCAGCTCCCGGTAATCGATACACATCCGGTGTGAACCATCCTTCTTCTTGACGAACAGAATCGGTGCTCCCCACGGCGAGCTACTCGGCCGAATAAATCCCTTCCCCAACAACTCTTGAAGTTGCGAGGACAATTCTTGCATCTCTGGAGGTGCAAGACGATAAGGCACCTTCGCAATAGGCGCAGCCCCTGGAACTAGATCGATACCAAACTCCACTTGCCTCGCAGGAGGTACTCCCGGCAAATCCTCAGGAAAAACATCTGGAAACTCGCGCACCACTGGAACCTCTTCCAGTGTCTTCGGTCTCTCGGAAATCTCCCGCGTATCCATCACATATGCCACAAAACCGTTACATCCCCGCTGTAGGCATTGCCTCGCCCTAGCGGCCGAACAAAAACCTGATCCCGAACGGGTACCCTCGCCGTATATCGTAAGAACTCCCCCACTAGGGTCTCGTATAGTCACCAGCTGACGCTCGCAGTCGATAACAGCGCTGAATCGGCTCAACCAGTCCATGCCTACGATGACACAGACATCCCCCATCGCAATAGGAATTAGGTCAATCGGAAACGCGACCCCGAAGATCTCTAGCACACATCCCCGAAGAACCTCCGTAGCACAAATCACCCTCTCAGCTGCAATAGAAACGCTCAAAGGCCGACTTAACGGCTCACGACTAATACCGATGTGCTGACTAAAAGCTAACGATACAAACGATCTACTCGCACCCGAATCAAATAACACTAGAGCAGGCATAGAGTTCACAAGGAAAGTACCTACACATACATTAACATAAGCATAGCATTTCGACCTTTAAGTAAATACGTGAGTGATTACATACCTGCCACAACATCGGGCGCAGCGCGGACCTCCTCCGCAGTCAGCTGACAGGCTCTCCCGCAAGCCCTCGGGGCCTCGACCTTCGCCGGTCGGGTCTCAGTAGTCCTGGTAGTAGGTGTAGCTCCCTGACGAAGTTGCGGACACTCGGCCTTCCGATGGCCTGTCTGGTTGCAGTGAAAGCAAACCATAAACCCCTTAGGGCAATCCCTGGCAATATGTCCCTCCTTGCCACACTTGTAGCAACCACCAGCTCGACACACCCCCTCGTGACTCCTGCCGCACTTCGCGCAAGTGCGACCCTTCGGACCTCCCATCCTCGAATCAGCGAACTTAGTCCGCTTGGCTGCCGGCTGAGACTGAGCCGGCCGTCGATCCACCTGCCGAGACTCAGCCTCCTCCCTCGCCTGAGTCTCCAACTCGATCTCGCGCTTCCTGGCGTTCGCCTGAAGCTCAGTGAAAGTACGATAGGTGGAGTTTGACACAAACTCCCGGATCTCCCTCTTCAAAACGCCCAAATACCGGCTCATCTGCGACTGCTCCGTAGATACCAGCTCGGGGCAGAACATTGCCCTCTCATGAAACTTCCGTGTGATCACTGCCACGGAATCAGTACCCTGCTTAAGGGTCAAGAACTCCTGAATCAATCGCTCCCTCTCCACCGGGGGAACGTACTCGTCCCTGAACATCTCCGTAAACCTCTCCCTTGTCACCGCTGAAATCTCTGCCTGAGTGAAGTTCGCCGTCACGAACTTCCACCAATCCTTCGCTCCCAGACGGAGCTGGTTCAAGGCGAACCGTACCCTCAAGTGCTCCGGGCATGAGCAAGTATAGAAGCACCCCTCGATGTCGGCGATCCATCTCATAGCCGCAATCGGATCCTGCGTCCCATCAAATTCAGCGGGTTTCGTGTTGCTGAATTCCCTGAATAGAAATGAATCACCCCCTTGCGGCCTAGCAGCAGCCACAGCTGCGGTAGCGGCAGCAACTGCAGCTTCAGTAAGTGCGGCGTACCGCTCCTCAAACTCCTCCATCAGAGTGGTCTTAATAGACCCAAACATCTCCGGGATCTCAGCCCGAACCGCCGCAGCTACCTCTTCCTGAATAATCTGACGAATCTCCTCGTCACTCGCACCGCTCGAACTCGCCCCATTGCGTGTGATGACCATGATGTCTCTGAAATACAACATAAAATCATCAGAGACTCCACCAAGTACAATGGTACTCGATACGCGCCCTACCCAGTCTCCGATTTCCAGGGATTCTTACTTGGGTCTTCCACTGGTCCGGTGTCTTCGGTAGTACGGGCCCAATACTACCGACCACACCGTATCAGTATTCGTCCCAAGTCTTCCTCCCCAAATCCCTAATAATGAGTACTCCACCTCTAGTATGCACTATCTACTTGTATGCTACCAAACATCCCATATAAGCAATCTCCCTAGACAAGGCATCACAAAACAGGCCATTCTAGTCCTATCATGTATACCTAGTCTTCTAGCATGCATAACAATTCATAATTCAGTGCATAATATAACATTGTAAGGTATTCTGGGGATCTTTACCGTTCGGGCGCTAGCTGATCGTACACACTGCTCCATTCTTGTTTTACCGCCTTACCATTTATGAAATGTTGTGTCCTTATTATTTAAAAAGGTTTTTCCTCAAATCCCCGGTCTGAGTTCAGTTGCACCCGAAAGTACACCCGAATCCCTCAAACCAAGGCTCTGATACCAATTGTAACAGCTCAAATTTTCAAACAAATTTTTCATTTAAAATAAAACATCATTATTCGACAAAAGAGTTTATTCCAAGTTTATTGCAAAAATATAAATAACGAATCCTCAAGATCTTCAACAATGGCAGTGTGTACGTGTCACGCCGGCGCCTTCCCACGGTCATCACTAGTACCTGAAAAACATAAACACAACTAGTAAGCATAAATGCTTAGTGAGTTCCCCAGTATACGACTTACCCACATACGCCTTCCGGCCCGGACCTTTCGGTCCACATAACATTGCCTTCCGGCCCGTAACATAATCGCCTTCCGGCCCATAACATATCGCCTTCCGGCCCGTATTAAATTGCCTTCCGGCCCATAGTATTTTTCCTTCCGGCCCATAATAGTATAAAACATAACACATGTAACATATCACACATAACACATAAGTCATACATCATACCGTTCTTTCTATCACATAAAGTCTCGCCTTCCGGCCCGTATAAGCATACATCACATATAAAGCATCTATCTTTCTAGACATAGCGTAAATATAACACATACGACCTTCCGGTCACGCAGTCAAACCCTTCCGGGTGAAGTATAGTGAGAAGACTCACCTCGTAGTATGCAAGCTATAAGCCCTTCGAGCCACTCGCACTCGATCCGCTAATCTGCAGGCTCCTTATAATACCACATACCTTTATTAATGATCTTATCAAACAAGACCACCGACCCTACTAAATTACATACAGGTCAACGGTCAACTTGACCGGACTCGTCGAGTGCAAAGGCAACTCGGCGAGTCTAGACACCCCGACTCCACTTGCCGAGTCTAAAGAACGACTCGACGAGTTCCAGTAGGTCTTCAAGCTACTCGCCGACTCTGAAGAACAACTCGGCGAGTCCTAGTGAATCTTCAAGCTACTCGCCGAGTCTGATCATTGGACTCGGCGAGTCCTCGCCATGCAGTCAATCCGCTGCCTCCTGTAACTCGCATGATTCCGAAATATATAGATATGGGGCTTCCTGGACCTTCACATATACTATTACAGGGGTTTAACCACTTGTAACAACACTATAATCTATCAATTCCTTAAATGGGTTTCCTAAACCCTAAATTCGCATACAACGTAAAAGCTACAGATATGATCCGAAGATTACCTGGAAACGTGCTCCCTGTGTCCCCAACCTTTAGAACTCGACCCCTTGAACCTCCTTTGATCACCACCTTGCCTCTCCTTGTCTAACAACCTCTTCAAGCTTCCACTAGCCCTCACCCTTGCTCCAGATGCCCACAGACTCCTAAGATATCTTCAATCGGCCAAAAGACGAGACATGACGGCCCTAAAGACATTATATACGATTCAGAATCAAAACGGCTAGGGTTTCAGCTGAACAGCATCGACTCGCCGAGTCCCTATTGGACTCGTCGAGTCCAGTCGCGTATCTGTGACCAAGACCGTGGTCCTACTCGGCGAGTCAGGCACCAACTCGCCGAGTCCCCTCCTAAATGTGCCCCAAAAATAATTTAAAGAAATACCTGAAATTTCGGGCTGTTACAGACGAGTCGAGTCGGGGTTGCCCCTCAATTCATGAAAGGTGTAACTTGTCGAGTGGAAGAAAGACTCGACGAGCCAAGAGAGTCTGAAAGGATTCAGAGGACCTGTATGGACTTGCCGAGTCACCTTTATGCACTTGATGAGTCGGGTCAAAATTGACCGTTGACTTTAGGGTTCTAGTCAAGACTGATATATGAGAGTTCAGGGAAGGGTGGAATGGCCTTATACCCAGTATGTATAGGTGAGATCATGGGCGAGTATTGATCGAGAATGTTATTTGAATAATAGGAGGAGGCTAGGTCGGACGTTGAGCACGAGAGTTTATCCGACTTCATTGAGGTGAGTCTTCTCACTATGCCTTACCCGATGGGGTGATTATGTGTGATCGGAAGGTCTTATGTGGATGATGTAAATGTGATGTATGTTGTATATGTTATACGTTGTGATATGATTATGATGACACGGACCGAAAGGTTAATAGAGTCATGGGATGGAAATCCCCTGAGACACCTGGATTGGAAGATCCCATAGAGTTATGGTCTGGAAAGGCGTATGTGTTGTACGTGGTATTTTGGGGAACTCACTAAGCATTATTGCTTACTATTTGCGTGTGATGTGTTTCAGGTACCAATGATGATCGCGAGAAGGCGCCGACTTGATCAGTACACACTTATGGTGGAGATGTTTTGAGATTATAGGGATTTTGATTTGCACTTATGTTGTGTAAAAACAATTGATTCATGTTTTTTGTGAATTGTGATTGGAGTGTTTTTATTAGATTAAAATGAAAAATTGTTTTGAAATTTCACGGTGTTACAAAGTTAAGGATCTCATTGATCTTGATCTCGTCGAGACGTATCACAAAGGTCTCGTCAGATAAACACATTTTAAGGTTCGAGACGTGGAAGACAGGATGGATATTGTTAAGATCTTGTGGTAAAAGAAGTTTGTAAGCTACGAGACCGATCCTAGCAAGGATCTCGAACGGTCCTATGTATCTCGGGTTCAGTTTTCCACACTTCCAAAGCGTATCATGCCTTTCTCCGTTGAGACCTTGAATATAACATGTTCTCCAACCTAGAACTCCAAGGGTTTTCATCTCTGGACTGGTGAGAGTGTTGTTGAGGACTTGTCCCTTGGCTAGCTGCGTGTCACCCACTTCAGCCCAGCATAGAGGGAATCCGCACTTACGACCATAAAGAACTTAAAATAGCGCATCCTTGATACTGGTGTGATAACTATTATTGTAGGAGAATTTGAACAAGGGAAAATGGGCATCCCACGACTTACCAAAATCGATAACACATGCCCTCAACATGTCTTCCAATGTCTGAATGGTCCTCTCACTCTGCCTGTATGTTTGTAGATGGTAAGTTGTGCTCATATCCATCTTAGTTCCAAGAGCTTTCTGTAGTGACTACCAATATCTAGAAGTGAATATGCTATCCCGAATGGAGAAAATGGATATAGGTACACCATGCAGTGGAACAATATCTTGGATGTTGATTCGTGTAAGTCTTTCCTATTAGATTAATGTCTAACTCCATAACTATAATTGGTAAGACTTGACCCGACCCTACATGGTCCATTTGGGTTGCATGGCATCATGCATTTGGATTGACTATAATGAGAGAAATAACACTTAAGATTTGTTAATATATTATAAGGTTTAATATATTAATAAGATTATTTAATTAGTATTGATCAAGAATTAATTAAGTGATCAAAAGAAGACTAATTAAATTTATGGTTAGATTATGTAAATCATCCATACTTGTATAGTGGGCTAATGCTCCATGGGTTGTCAAGTGAAGACTTGAACACATGCTAGGTGTCAAGTGAAGACTTGAACCATTTAAAAACATTTAAACCATTGATTAAAGGGTATGAACTCACCTGTAGAGAGTGGTATGGATGAACTGATGAAACCGGGTTGCTAGGTGTCAAGTGAAGACTTGAACACATGCTATGATTCTAGTTAACATATAATATCACATATATGTATACAATTAGTCTTTAAACAACTAATAAACAAAGTTAAGACACCCTAGGAAATGCTAAACACCTTATACAAGTGTTATAAGTCCTAAGGATTGTATTTAAGTGTTGTAGGGAAAGGATAGTGTGTTTGGGGTTCAAGGAAAACTCCATTAGGGAGTTTATGGTTTTGTGGTCACAACCAAAAGAGTTTAAGGTTGTAAAATCTTGAGTTTACGGCCGTAAGCTCACACAATTTTGACCATTTGTTGTTTGAAGCCTTAAAAGTCCCAAGAAGCTTTTATACTTGAAGTATGTGACTAAGGAAGGGACTAGGGCACCATTTCACTCCTATTTGGAGTTTACGGTTCCTAAACCGTTTTCCTTTGAGTTTACTACCGTAAACTCATAAGGTTTATGGTATTTTAGGTGATTTCAAGTCCTTAGCTCATCAAAGAATGGATCCATGTTAGTTACTAATGCATAGGAAGGAATATGGGTCATTTATACATATTATGGGGTGTTTACGGTTTTGGGAGTTTCCCAAATTGTAAACACATATAAATGAGAGATTTTTGGGCTTTTTATGTGATAAACACATCAAGGAAGGATTTAGACATGTCCCTAAGGCTTGTGAATGGACTAAGGCACCCTTTGGTACCTTTACCTGGTGTTTACGGTTCAAGAGCTTCTTGAACCGTGAACACCTTGTTCTTGGTGTTCTTGGGACATCTCCTTGATGTAAAGATGTATAACAATATTTATAAGACTCTAGGATAGAAGTACTTACTATATTAAGCTTGAAATGAGCTAAAAGTCCAAGAACACTAGTATATGTTCTTAGTGTTCTAGGTGTTTTGGAAATCTAAACAAAACACGAAATTTGATGGATGAAAAGATGTATAATCACTAGTTTTTATAATATAACAACAAATCAAGCCAAGAAGTACTAACGTTTTCGGGAAATCGGGTGAAAGACGGGATGGTAGTTGAGAGTGTTTGGAGTTTACTCTTGAGATTGTAAGTAAGAAGTGAGGTGTTTTGGGGAGTAAACTCAAGCTTAAGGCATGAGTTTACGGTTTTGGAAGGATTTACGGCCCAAACATAAAAGTTTCACCGTGATTTTCTTAAATACGTGGTACTTGCGGTTTTGGAATTTTAAAACTCGAGACGGCACCTCCTTTTACCCGTTCGTTTAAAGAATAATTATTAAAATAATCAAACGAACTTTAAATTTGATAAAAACAAATAAAAATGAACTTGACTTATAATTTGAAGTGATTGATTTTAGGGTCTGACCGAACAAAAATTTCGGGTTGTCACATCATCCCCCCGTTAAATGGAATTTTTTCCCGAAATTAAAGTCTAAGCAAATAAAGTAGTTACAGATAACTAAGCGAATAGATGTGGATATTTTAGTTTCATTTGATCCTCGTGCTCCCATGTGAATTCGGGTCCTTGGTTGGCATTCTAGTGAGCCTGCACAACGGGAAAACGACTATGAATTGTTCGCATGACCTCTCGGTCCATGGTCACTACGGTTCTTCCACGCAGGTGAGGCTCTTGTGAGACTCGATCTCTTCGAGTTGGATTTCAAGAGTGTTGTCGGGTCAATACTTTTTACATGTTCGAGACGTGGAGGGTAGAATGTATGTCACCGAGTTTTATGAGTTACAGGGCCGATTCGGGTAGGAATCTCGGAGGTCCTAACAGTCTTGAATTTAGCTCTCTATGCTTTCCAAAGCATATCAAGCCATTCACATAGTGAGACTTCCAAATGAATTTGGTCACTCACCTGAAGTTCCAAGGGTTTCTCTCTCTTGCTTTTATTCCCAGTCATGGGCCACTCCCTCCTAGGTCAAAGTCGTAAAAGGTTTCGTAATTTGCGAGGAGTTCTAAATGGACTACTATAGTAGGTCTGCAAGACCTAAAATTTGACGAATTCCCGATGGTTTCTTCGTTGCTGACATATTCTCAACGGTTTTGATAAATTGCAAGGGTCCTCAAGAATTTCCACATCACTAATAGTGTGTCTTAGGAAATTTTGACTCTTCAATTCCAAAAATCGTATTTAGGGAACTTTGCGTAACACTTCTCTGATTGTATTGGTTCCATGGTTTGTTGTAGGTTCTCTTTATGATTTTCTTCTTACTACGAGGGTAGATAAGTAAGTCATTTACAAGGTTAATGACGAACTGATCTAAGTAAGAATGGCGTACTTTATCCATTAAGTTCATGAGTACTACGGGCGTATTGGTCCTATCCAAGGGGTATCACTACGGACTTGTAGTGTCCGTATCGAGTTCGGAAGGTGGTATTCGGGACATCCTTCTCTAATACTCAAAACTGGTGATATTCGGATCTCAGGTCTATTTCTCAAAGGTAATTTGTTCCTTGCGTTTGCTCAACCAATTCCTCTATGCGAGGCAGAGATAACGATTTCTAAAGGAAATCTTGATGGATCCTCGATAGTCGAGGTACATAAGATACAATCTGTCTACCTCTAGAAGAATAAGACCGGAGCCCTCCAGGGTGAGAAATCTGGTCCTCCAATTCTACTGTTGGGTAGTTCGCTAAGTTGTCCAGATTGTTCTTGTATTTCAGTGGGTGATTAGACTGTAGGGCGATCTGGTTACAGGAGTCGTACTGGGTTCTAAGTTTGTTCACATGACGATGCGATTACTCGTAGTCTTGGGCAGTCTCCATCCTGAAGTTCATATTAGAATTCATACATGGTTCAACGATCACAATCTCGTGTATATGAGTTGTATATAATTAAGATTGAAATATATTCGAATAAATGATTATTCTTTACGTTCACATCCCAATGAGGAAATGAAGTTAAAGTGGAATCATCAATTCAAAACCTGTAGAACCTTGATTATATATCACCCCTATGTATACATTCTTCAGAAATAAATCAACTGTATGGATCCTTGGATTGAACTTGACGTACTGTAAGAGTGGTACTTCGGGGAGGTCCGTTGACATTTCTTCGGAAGGGATAAGAAACATGAGGTACTCCATGCATGAGTACTTCGGTGATGTGGTATGACGGCTTCGCTGGAAAGGCGATTTCAAAGAAAGAGATGTAAGTAAGGAGCTGGTATTGTGCGGATCAAATTGAATCTAGTTGTATGATAATGTCGGAATCATATGGGAACTAAAGATATTAGATTTGAACATAAGGCGTTACAGACAAAACACAACCGTGCAACCATCAATATAGTTACAGTACCTTAGACTTACTACAAGACTATTGTTGCGAACAAGGTATACTACAAAAGACAAGTATACGTAGCACGAGAGTCCCTTAACTGACGGGATCCCACAAAAGGTAAGACCTGAGTCGCACTAATTTAAAACGGTTTATAAGTCTGTTACAATGAAACGCCTTAATTACTTTTACTTGGGTTCGGAGTAGTCTCCCCTGCGGTAGTGATCCTTACAATTTTGATGTTTGCGCCGGAGTTCTTTGTTACAAGAAAATCCTTCTTGAAGTGCCCTATCTCACCGGATTGGTGGCATGACTAGCTAGTACTGGCATTTGTGGTGGGAGTGAGGTGTTTAGTCAGAGTTACGTGGACACAGGTGCCTTCCTCGTTACTCCACTTTGAAAATTTCCTTTTAAAGAGTCCGGCTTTATCACTACTTTTTTATGTAGGGTTGGTCCCGATGCCAGGGGCTGGAGGAATGGTTCGTGACGGTGTGGAAGGGGCAGGAGTTGCCACTTGCTGTTGTTGCATGGAAAGTCTTTGGAATCGCTTTCGCTCACTTCTGGCTTGGCGATATCGTCTCCTCTTTTCGGTCTTATGGCTTCCCAAGTCCGTGACTGCTGTTATTTGTTGACTTCCCGGATTGGTACTACAATCAGAACTCTCGACTCCTTTGTCAATCTTGTTTGTGTTACCGGAGTTGATGTGTGTAAGGAAAGTTGTCCCAGCAGCTGCTACTGCATCTTGTAACATAGTGGCGTCAATATGGAGGATAGGGGTTTCGTTGCTCGGCTGATTGTTTCCGGATGACGACATGATTCTGTAACACGAAAGATAATGATTTTGTGAGCGATTTTGGTTGACCCTAAATGCACTTCGATCGCTTAAGTAAAGAGTAAGAGTATGTTCTCGAAAGTTTGACCCACATCCCTATCATGTAGTCCTAGTACGGAATTGAAGTATGTTCACGCAGGTTTGACCTACATCTCAATGATGCAGTCCTAGAAAGAGTAGTGGTAAGTTCGTAGAATGGTCTCAAGACATTTTGTCGTTCAAGCTGAGGTATTAATGGTTGGGGGATAATATGATACAACCTTTGAAAGAGGCTTGAAGATGATATCGGAGTTAAATTACTATAGTCCAAAGACTTGGCTAAAGCAAATTTCAGATAGACTCAAATGAAGGTATGATAAAAGTATTTGAATAGAGAATAACTCAGGAGTTAGTCAACTGTCAATATCATCGATGTTTAAGATGTAATAAATTCGAGAAAATTGACCTTGTAGTAGGTCTTACATCACATCTGGAGTAGAGAAGCCTTTCACAGCATAAAGACTTAACTAAAGTACTTACAGTACAAGGTAATCACATAGATAAGTGCTACACAGAACATAGATATGAACATGGTTCTCAAAAACCAAGAAGGGAAGTAAAGTATCTCCTACTAGCGATGGTCACCCCTATGGTGAACCCTTAGTTTAGCTAGTTGATGTTCCATATCAAGCAGTTATCTTTCGTATACCCTCTGACGTACTCGGAGCTCTATGACTTTGGCTCGGGTTTCAGCTAGTGCTTGCAGAAAGTTTCGTGGTCTTTCTCAGATCTGTCACGAGCATGTTCAAGGTGGTTGGTGCAAAGGATATGCATCCCTACATTGGTGTCAACTTCCGCGATACGACGTAGAGTTTTCCTGCCCCGAATTTCATTCCGGGCAACTCTACGGATCAGGATTGGTAGAACTATGTATGTTGTGCTCCCTTCATTTACATTTTAGAAGCTTCGGTCTCCATTAAACGGCATAGGTTGATCTTGATCTTCTCTCCATGCTTCCAAATATTCGACCCAAGGAGGCGTCGGGCCTTGAAAAGCCAAACGAGGGTCAGTATTTGGAATGGAAGCTACCGGGGGTAGGATCTCAACTTCGGGTTCGGAGTTAGCACCATCTGAAAGGTCTTCATCATGGAGATCATTCAAACGGATCAAATGATCATTCTCTGGTTCTTCTCCAAACCATCCAGCAATGACTTCGTTTGGAAGGTACGGGTTTCCGTGGGGACGGAGTCCAGCCATGATATCTACGCGAGAATTGGGGTAAGAAAATAATTATTAGACGAACTATCTACATAATTATTTAGAAAATATTCATTAGTTACATCACTATTTGTGAAGTGCATACCAGTTATACGTAATATAGACAGGATAGGCCTTCGAATAAGTGACCTTAACTCCAAATTCACAAAGAATAGGGGTAAAGCAAAATTTTCACAGATTCTAAGTCTATAACGTCCTAGTTACATATAGCCTTAGTGTATCCTCTTAGCAATTATCAACTTAGTAATGAAGATCCTTTTCAGTTCTCATGTATAAAGTACTTATAGTAACACCAAATACCCCTATAGTATTTTAGGTTTATGTTCTATTGTTCTCATTGTGGTATTGCTGGTAAGATTTTAGACTTGTTGCAACCTCACAACTACACTTAGGCACATGCTAGTCAACCCATGGATAATATAGTTGATCAGGCTATATCTTCCCAATTTTGACTATATGTCTCTAAGTCCACTTGTGTTGCCCAACAATAGTAATTCTTTTGTACTATCCTAGGGACACTGATTTTAGTATGAATGCAGGCACGTATACTTTGTTAAATATTTTATTATTTAAAAGTATAAACTCTTGGTCAGAGTATTTTTAATCCCATTGTATTTATAGTTAGTATATCTTTTATGGGTTGATATACTTAATTCACTATAAACAATGCTCTGATACCAATCTGTCACACCCCAAAACCATGAACGGCGGAAACGTTCTGGGGCGGAGGACGTTATGTACAGTATCACAACAATGAATAGTAGTAAACAAGCAACAACATCATCCAATGCATTAATAATATAATTTTAATACAAGTGTTCTGACATGTTTATTAGACACTAAAGTATAAATCAAAATGAAAGATGAGTCTTGAACGAGCTCCATCTTCTCTAAACCTTGCATCGGTACCTGTCTACTGTTTACCTGAGGATACAAATTATTTTGAAAGAGAGTATCAACTTTAAAGCTAGTGAGATCATAAGTATTTTAGTTTCTGTATTTGCAAGAATGTATTTGTAAGACTGTATTTGTAAGTATGAGAATGTAAAAGTTTTGAATAACCCAAAAAACCCAATGATTCCTACTGAAAGTAGCCTTCTACCAAGGCATCTAGTATCTGATTGTGTCTCTTGTAAGAGTGTGTATTTTCCCAAATATAACTATCATTAACTAAAAGTATAGTATTTACATTACCGTGCATCGTGTGAATGTTCACGAAGTGAATGTAATGGGGAAGTATTAATGTACTGTAGTTTTATAATAAGTGACTACTACTATACTAACTACCTAAAACCAATTGAAATTTAAAGTAACATGTGATCGGCCTGTATCCTGCTACCGACTAAATAGTAAAACGACGATGTAAGACACCGTAAGAAATGACATTTGGAACCCGTAGACTTGCAACTCCCACTGTAGCGAGCAGCAAGGTGTAAGATAGTCAATCTAGTATAGATCTATATGCAAACTCATACGCTCCCCAATTCAGGATATTATGGATACAAAAATGGTCATGGCAGGTAGTGCCATGACCCGTTTAATGGATCACACAACTGAAAGTAATGTATATGTAATGTATGCTAGCTATATTATATATTATCCCTCTGTCCAGCATGTATGTTCTCTTTGTATAGTATTGTAATGTATTGTGTGTACTAGCTGTATTGTGTGTTCTCTCTATCTAGCAAGTATTGTAATGTTCTGTGTGTACTAGTTGTATTGTGTGTTCTCTCTATCTAGCAAGTATTATAATGTTCTGTATGTGCTAGCTGTCTTGTGTGTTCTCTCTATCTAGCAAGTATTGTAATGTTATGTGTGTGCTAGCTATATTGTGTGTTCTCTCTATCTAGCAAGTATTAACTTATGCATGAACGAACTCTTTGTATGATTTCATTGTTCTAGTATTAGTATTAGTAAAACCCTAAACTACACCTATTGTAGCTTACTAGTAATATGACTTGTACGTATGAACATGGAACTATACCTTGGCTACGCAATGGTATTAAACTGACCGGAAGAACCTTTATGACTATATATGTACACATGATATATAAATAATATTTAAACGACCTTCCGACAGATACCCGATACCTTACCAGACCACATCCCAACGGGGAAAAGGAAATAAAGCGGGTTAGCCTTCCTAAGTCCTTCAAACATTACATATATAACTATACATATCTAGGCATGTAATTGACAATATAAAAGTATAACAGAAGTTTTGTAAAACCTTTGCAAAGTTTGATAACTAGGGAAATATGATTTGATGTCAGTTTTTAAAACGATTTGAAAACAGTTTGTTTGATGAGAATAGTTTAAAGTATAAGGTAAACATTTTTTCTGAAAGACAGCTGTAACGGGGTTTGAAAAGAAACATTATGTATGTAAGACAGGTTAACAAAGAGTTTTAAACGAGTAAACATGTTTTGGAAAACCATTTGAAGTAATCTGTTTGGTAAAACAGCTAAAAGAGTAGTAAATCCTTTTGTATGCCACTTATTAATCACATGTGATTGATATAATAACTAGCATGATTCAACTTGTATCCCCCCCCCCCCCATAAAACCATTTAAAAACATTTAAACCATTGATTAAGGGGTATGAACTCACCTGTAGAGAGTGGTATGGATGAACTAATGAAACCGAGTTGCTAGGTGTCAAGTAAAGACTTGAACACACGCTATGATTCTAGTTAACATATAATATCACATATATGTATCCAATTAGTCTTTAAACAACTAATAAACAAGGTTAAGACACCCTAGGACATGATAAACACTTTATACAAGTGTTATAAGTCCCAAGGATTGTATTTAAGTGTTGTAGGGAAACGATAGTGTGTTTCGGGTTCAAGGAAAACTCCATTAAGGAGTGTACGGTTTTGTGGTCACAACCAAAAGAGTTTAAGGTCGTAAACTCTTGAGTTTATGGCCGTAAGCTCACACAATTTTGACCATTTGTTGTTTGAAGCCTTAAAAGTCCCTAGAAGCTTTTCTACTTGAAGTATGTGACTAAGGAAGGGACTAGGGCACCATTTCACTCCTATTTGGAGTTTACGGTTCCTAAACCATTTTCCTTTGAGTTTACTACCGTAAACTCATAAGTTTTATGGTATTTTAGGTGTTTTCAAGTCCCTAGCTCATCAAATAATGGATCCATGTTAGTTACTAAGGCATAGGAAGGAATATGGGTCATTTATACATTCTTTGGGGTGTTTACGGTTTTCGGAGATTCACAAATCGTAAACACATATAAATGAGAGATTTTTGGGCTTTTCATATGATAAACACATCAAGGAAGGATTTAGACATGTCCCTAAGGCATGTGAATGGACTAAGGCACCCTTTGGCACCTTTACCTGGTGTTTACGGTTCAAGAGCTTCTTGAACCGTGAACACCTTGTTCTTGGTGTTCTTGGGACATCTCCTTGATGTAAAGATGTATAACAATATTTATAAGACTCTAGGATAGAAGTACTTACTATATTGAAGCTTGAAATGAGCTAAAAGTCCAAGAACACTAGTATATGTTCTTGGTGTTCTAGGTGTTTTGGAAATCTAAACAAAACACGAAATTTGATGGATGAAAAGATCTATAATCACTAGTTGTTATGATATAACAACAAATCAAGCCAAGAAGTACTTACGTTTTTGGGAAATCAGGTGAAAGACGGGATGGTAGTTGAGAGTGTTTGGAGTTTACTCTTGAGATTGTAAGTAAGAAGTGAGGTATTTTGGGAAGTAAACTCAAGCTTAAGACATGAGTTTACGGTTTTGGAAGGATTTACGGCCCAAACATAAAAGTTTCGCCGTGAATTTCTTAACTACGTGGTACTTGCGGTTTTGGAATTTCAAGACTCGAAACGGCACTTCCTTTCACCCATTCGTTTAAAGAATAATTATTAAAATAATCAAACAAACTTTAAATTTGCTAAAAACAAATAAAAATGAACTTGACTTATAATTTGAAGTGATTGACTTTAGGGTTTGACCGAATGAAAATTTTGGGTTGTCACATATGACTCCATAACTTGTCCTCAAGTTATGGAGGTTCAAGAGTAACTTCATTAAATCATTAAAATGTGTAACCTTAATTAGTTCCACAAGTTACAAAGA
The DNA here is from genome assembly GCF_052625555.1 of Lactuca saligna. Lineage (NCBI taxonomy): Eukaryota > Viridiplantae > Streptophyta > Magnoliopsida > Asterales > Asteraceae > Lactuca > Lactuca saligna. The sequence continues at coordinate 209,973,843 of NC_136419.1, forward strand.
AGAAGAGTTCCATTCTTTAATAGTTTAAAGTCTTCCATAACTTGTCCTCAATTTATGGAACTTGAAGAGGTTTTAAATTAAAACTACTTTAAACACATAAGTTATGGAATTAATTAGTTTTGAATATTTTCAAAACTTGCCTTCAAGTTTGGAATTTGAAAAGTTTTCTCTTATGAATACTTTAATTCCAAGTTAAGCCGTTAGAATTTTAAAAGTTAAAATTCAACCCTTATACTTTATAATATTATAAGTTAATAATAATAATATATATATATATATATATATATGTATATATATATATATATATATATATATATATATATATATATATATATATAAGAGCAAGTCGGTCTTACCATTAGTAGGCCTTATTCACGAAGCCGGTCTATAAGGGGGGTATAAGGTTACTCCCTATAAAATGGCAGTTTAATGGGTGTCCAGTCTCACCCACCGCTTCCTTGACTGGTGGAGGGTCGTTAGCCGAACAGGTAGAACAATGAATATAATTCTCCATTCATTAAAAGTATTAATGATAAATACTAAGTAACTAAACCTTTATAAATACCCAATCTTAGTTACTTAGGAAAATGTGAATTTGGTTTTAATCCATAAAATTACACTTTTCACTTTGTTTAAGTCGATTAGTGGAGCGTGTGTGGTTAACCGACACACTAACTCGTATTTAACAAGGTAGACAAAGTGTAAATTAATGTTTATCATAGTATCGGTGGAGCGCGTGTGGTTAACCAGCACACCGATTGAGGGGTAAATATTAAGGGTACCAAGTATATCTTCATGGTTATTCACGCCTTGTTTTGTGATCCTCGGCATCCCAGTCACAAAACCTGAAGGACAGACTCGATATTGAAACATGCCATTGAAAAGTTCAATGAATCTCAAAAGAATCTAGGAGTTTCAAACCAATTAAAACCTAATAATACATTTCATTTATCTTGGTGGAAATTGGTGAATCGTCATTCACCTACCTTCAAATATTTTATAGCTTGAATTATGGCATCCCTCTTCCAAGTTATAAAAGTATTGTGTTGGGTCCTAGCCTTAATATTTCATATTGGGTGTTATATTAAGGACTTTAAATCACCTACCTTGAATATCTCCCAAAAGATGTTTGGTTTAGACATTTATGATCTTCCCAAATCTCTTGAAACAAGCTTTCCTTAATGGATATGATGTCCCATGGAAATCAAACTTCTTTCACCTCCTCTAGTTATTCTCCCTAACCCACAAGTTCTTGAAAAGTTTAAGGTCACTCAAGCCCTATTAGCAAGAAAAGGTCTATGTGTGATCATATCTTCGTGATGAAGTCACATATTGACAAGCCAGGAGAGTTGGGTGTCAAAGTCTTGAGAAAGTTGGTGGTTCAATTGCTTTCTAAGTCACATAGTGAGTTCCTTAGGGGCTCCTACGAAACAGACTATGACAAGACCCTTAATGATCATATCTATTTTCTTAGTACTGCTGAATCAGAAATGATTTGGAAGGCTAGTAAAGAAAATTTGATTAGAAAATCGACTTCCCAAAACTTTATGGACATTGACAATGATGACACTGGAAATCCAGAAAAAAAAACATTCTCTTCCCAATGGAAAGGGATCAGCCATATTCAACTCGGTTGACCAAATGGTAAAGAGAAAGGCAGGTATGTGAAAGATAAGGTCAAGAAGTTTGACTGAAAGGAAGGGGCAAGAAGCTGCCTATTTACCTGAAAGATCATAAGGTTGATAAGGTCAAGAAGTTTGACTCTTCTTCAAGTAAAAGTCCACTATCTAACTTTATTAAGTTTCTATTCTGAGAATCTTGTTACATGATGTAACTGGGTTACATGTTGATGTTTTAAGAATCAAAGAAAAGTGAATAATCTTAAAGGAAGTATATGCTGATATTGATCGCGAAGATGGATTTCGATCGCATGGTTTAGTGGTCAGAAGTTTAAGCTGTTGCTTAGGAGTTATGATATATTGCGTAGGAACATATAACAACAAAGTTTTTCTATATGATTTTGCACTGTAAGGATAAGTTTTTCCGCAAAGTTTTAAAATTAAAGGATTTTTGACTTTATTTATCCTAAATATCCTTAAAATGGCATTTGTGGGAAATTGTTGCTTATATGATTCCATTGATAGAAATATTGGAAAAAATGGATTTGTTTCCTTAATTTGTGGTAATGTCTAATTTACCAAATAAGGAAAGATACTCATCACCCAAGGTTTCATGTAACAGTCGGATTCGCTTTGGACTCGGCGAGTCCATGAGTGGACTCGGCAAGTCCACGCTGTTTAATGAAACCCCAAATCCCCGGGTTTGGAGCCTATTTAAGGGAACTTATATCCTCTCATTGCTGCTACCAATCCCTTGAGAGAACCCTAAGTGAGCCAAATTGTTGTGAGGAAGAAGAAGTCACTTTTGATCCTTGTATTTTTGGTTTAGCAAGAAGGAGGTGCAAGAGCAAGAGGGGAGGTGCGATTCTAGTAGTTCCAGGGATTCAGAGACTTCATTTTGAGGTAATAATTTGACCTCCTTCGTTTTGGTGTTGATCAATAGATTTAGGGTTTTCTAACCCCTTTGGAGAGTGATTATGTGGAGCAAATGGTCCCTCTGCGAGTTTGTGCCTTGGATCTGGACTCAAAGAGGTCCAAAGACCTTAACCCTTGGAGCTTTATGGATCAGTTTGGGGTTATTGGACTTAGGTTGCCATTTTTGGGACTAAATCTCCTTTTGATGCCTTGTTGTTGTTATACAAGCATCATGTTTCGAGATTTTCGTGACATTCATGCTTGGGAAGGCCAGATCTTTGATTTAGGGAAACAGATCTGACCTCAGGAGGCCAGTAGAGTTTGTGCATGGCATGAAATCGCCGAGTTGTTCCTGAGACTCGGCGAGTAGGGTTAGGGTTTCACGTAAATTGCTCAGTGAGTAGACTTGCTGAGTTGGGGGATGACTCAGTGAGTTAGAAGCAAGTTAGAGGACTGGAGTTCAAGGTGGTACTCTGCCGAGTTGTTCTTGAGACTCGGCGAGTTGAGTCGTGGTGGACCCGCGATTCTTGCCTAGTATGACTTGTCAAGAATAGGGAGGGACTCAGCGTGCCAAGCGGGACAAAGTGTTAAAGAACATGTGTGAACTCACCGAGTCACCAAGGTGCACTCAACGAGTAGGGTCAAAGTGTGACCGTTGACTTTTAGGGTTTGGTCAATGCAGTACTTGTGTTGAGAGGGGGGTAAAATAGCCTTTTTCCCTCATGAGGGTGCCAAAGGCAGGTTGAGTCTAGTCTTGGGAATTATATTTATAAGAGTATTTACTTTATGTGAATAGGCAATGACTAGGAAGTATTCCTACCAAGTCAGAGATTTACCAAGACGCCTGAGGTGAGTCTTCTCACTATACTTTACCTAGTGTGGTAACAGAGTTATGTGATAAAGTATTTTAGAGCTATATGTCAATGTAATTGCATGTTATTTATGTGCTATGATTTATTGTGATATGTGTTATGTATGATTCAGAGTTACAAAGTTAGGACCTTCGAGTCCACAGAGTTAGGACTTTCGGGTCCATAGAGTTAGGGCCATAGGGCCTATAGAGAGTTGGGGCTGGAGGGCCCCACTGAGACACATAAACCTGAGGGTCAACAGAGTTACAGCCTCGACTGGCTATTATGTGTTAGAGTGGTATTTTGGGGAACTCACTAAGCATTTATGTTTACAATGTTATGTGTTATGTGTTTCCGGTACCAGCAATGATCGCGGGAAGGCACCGGCATGATTCGTACACACGCATACTGTAACATCCCGAAATATCAAGAGTAGAGTTTAAGGGCTAAAATTGTAAATTTTGAAGGGCAACTCGGCGAGTCCATGGATGGACTCGGCGAGTAGGGTCGCGACTTTGGTCGCGTGTCAAGTGGCCTACTCGGCGAGTCCAATGATGGACTCGGCGAGTAGGTGCTGAGTGAAGAAAACCCTAAATTTGGGGAATGAGCCCTATTTAAAGGACATTATACCCTCTCCTCCTCCTCTTTGATCTCCCTTGAAGTCCAGAAACCCTAGAAAGCGTGATTGTGGAAGATTGGAGTGCATTTGGAGCTTGGGGAGGTGTTTGTTGAAGAAATCTTGAAGGAAAAGAGTCTTGGATCAAAGGGATTTGCTTAGATTCGGATTCCTTGTTGTTAGGGGCTTCATTTTGAGGTAATATCTCGTTCTTGGGCTGTGTTCTTCTAGATTCATCATTTTGGGGTTGTGTGGGAAGCTTAGATTTGTGGCATCTTGAGTTTGAAGGATAGATCTGAGGTTGCTACCTCATATCTGGAGTGGAGAAGGTCTTAAGTACATTAAAGTCCCTGCTCTTGTGTTATTGATGGAGCGATCTTGTCCCAAACCCAAACCCTAGAGTATAAATGCTTAGATCTTCTTGGATTCACGTAAAGATTGCCACTTTACATGATGGATGGCCTTAGGAGAAGTAGATCTATGGTTTGGATTATCTGCATGGCTTGGAAAGCTTCTATATGGATTCAGAGCCGGTGGTACTCGGTGAGTCACATGGGTGGACTCAACGAGTTGCTTGAAGAAAGTCTGGAACTCGGCGAGTTGGAAGAACAACTCGGCGAGTTGGATGACGATGGCCTGGAACTCGGTGAGTTGGAAGAACAACTCGGCGAGTAGGTTGAAGATAGTCGTAGACTCGGCGAGTCTGTTCGTGGACTCGACGAGTCTGGTCGTAGGTTCCAAGTTTATTTTGGAAGTGCTATGACTCGGTGACTCAGGGGATGACTCGGTGACTCAGGGGATGACTCGGTGAGTTATGTGCGAGTGGGCTTAGAGTTGTTGGACTCGGCGAGTCTCAGGGTGACTCGGCGAGTTGGGTTGTGAATTGAAGGAGGTTCTGTGGATGAGGACTTGGCGAGTCATCAGGTTGACTCGGCGAGTAGAGTCAGTCAGGGGTAGACTTTGACTTTGACTTTGACCAAGGGTTGACCAGTTGATTTCCAGGGGTAAATTGGTAATTATTGGTATTTATTGGATTCAGTCTTTTGGGTATTGACAGTGTTGGCGTTTGGGTCGGAGGTTACAGCAGCGTGATCTTATCCTTTCAGTCAGCAGTTGCAAGGTGAGTTATCCTCACTATATCAACAGGGTCTAAGGCACCAAGGCCAGCCCTTTATCGGATTGAGATCCGGGTATCTGTTGTTATGTTAATGCTTTGATATGTTTGCATCCTGGTAGTTAGGATGGTATTCGTTAGAGACCTGGTTAAGGTCAGTATCCTGGTATGTAGGGTGAGGCTATGCTAGCGACCAGTTAGGTCGGTATCCTGCTTAGAGTATGTTATGCTATGTGATCTGCTAGATCGATTTGATTGAATATGAACTGTTATATGATTGTATGTTTATGTGCACATGGTTGTTTGGACTAGAGATGGGTTGAGGCGGGTCCTGCTTTGTGCTGTAGGCCAAGATACACAGGGTGGACCGGTGATTGCGAAGGCCCAGCGAGCGGTCCGGATAGCCTGAAGGCCCCACGAGGGCGGACCAGACGTGCCGAGGCTCTGAGAGCGGACCAGGCCGACTGAAGGCCCGATGTGGGCGGACCAGTCATACTGTAGACTCAGAGAGTAGACCAGGTGAGTTGAAGGCCCGGTGCGGGCGGACCAACCACACTGCAGACTCGAGGGACATGATTGGATTCGAAGGGTGGACCAGGTGGATTGAAGGCCCGACAAGGTGGACCAGTCCCACAGTAGACTCGATATGCATGGTTGTTCTGTGATTCGTTATGATATAGCATGTTATGTGTATGGTATATGTGGTTGGTATTTTGGGGGTATCTCACTAAGCTTTCGGGCTTACAGTTGTGGTTTAATTTTTTTCAGGTTCTTCAGGAGACTGTGGCAAGGCAAAGGCGTGATCGTACCTCTCCTCGTGTTTATGTTTTATGAAATGGACGTGGGAATACTTTGATAATAAATGTATTGAAACCTTTTTGTAATAACTTAATGAATTGGGATGTTTTTGAAAAGTTTAAATTTTATTGAAATTTTGGTCGTTACAAGTTGGTATCAGAGCCTTGGTTTGAGTGAATTGGAGGGACACTTGTGTGACTCCAGTCTCAAATCAAGGAGGGTTTTCAAAAGAGAATTTAAAATGGTTTTCAAAATACGTAAAGGAGGATGTGGAGGTACGATCAGCCAGAGCCAGTAAGTAACCCCAAATTACCATACATGATATTTGTTTTATTGAGCTTTGATAGAACAGCATGCTAGAGTTAGGCTAGGGATCCTCAGGATTTCATGATGTGTTGCCTGATTTATGATGTCTGATAGCCTAGGGTTTCCTTGTGAGAGATTTCTAGTGTTCCTCTAGTAGTGAGGATAGAGCGTTGTTATGTATGTTTTCACTAGGGTGTTGTGGTAGTACTTCATACAAATATGGGTAGGTGTGGAAGGTAGTATGGGCCCGTACTACTGAAAGCACAGGACCCATATGCGTATCAGGGAAACCATGACCTCTAGGGTTGGGTTGAGAGTTGGTTCCCGAAATAGTGGGAAGTGTCTGAGATTTTGGTGGTTTATTTTCAGTATGGAGATTTCAGGGCATACTGGGAGTGGATCCGGGTCAGGATCGGGAGCAAGAGAGGGAGTTTTGGGCGGGTCCGTATTGCCCGAGGTTGTAGGTCAGATGAGCACAGGCGTTTTGGATGCGAGGATTCATGAGATCCTGCATGATGAGGTTGATGCATTGTTCTGGGCCGAGCTTCCGGAACTGTTTGGGTCAATTAAGACCGCTATGGTAGAGTATTTTGATGAGCGCTATGCGGCACTCACGGAGATGGTTGCCGCGGCGGCTACATCGACTGTAGCAGCGGCAGGGGGACGAGCTAGTAGAGGTTTTCAGTATCGGGACTTCGATAATACGAAGCCTCCCACCTTTGATGGAGTTCAGGACCCGATCGTTGCTATGAGATGGTTATCAGACGTGTAGGGGTGTTTCTTCACATGTTCATGCCCTGCTGATCAGAAGGTGAGGTGTGCTCTGAACCTGTTAAGGCCCAGGGCAAAGGTTTGGTGGAGGTTGACCACGGGGTCATATTCGGATGTGCAGAGAGTTGTGGTTTCATGGGATCAGTTTAGAAAGATGTTCACCACTCGCTATGTTCCACAGGTCGAGAGGGAGAGGTTGGTTCAGGAGTTCCTTGAGCTGAAGCAGGATTCGGAGTCGGTGATGGAAATCACCAGGATGTTTACTGAGAGGGCGATGTTTTTCCTTGAGTTCGCTTCGGAGCAGGCTCAGATGTCCTGATATATGAGTATGCTAAAGAGAGACATCAGACAGTTTGTGTCTGCGCAGAGGTGCGAGACCTTGTTAGATTTGAAGGAGGCCGCCAGGCGGCGTGAGTTAGAGATTGAGTTGCAGTTGCGTGAGCTGAGGCAAGCTCCGGTTCAGTCTCAGCCGACAACGAAACGGTCTAAGACCGCTAATTCCAGGATGGGAGATCAGGGCAGCCACGTTTGTAGAAAGTGTGGGAGGGGTCATGCCGGAGTTTTTCGGTCCGGTGGTGCATGCCGCAAGTGCGGAAAGGAGGGGCACTACGCGAGGGATTGTCGGTAGTCAGTGCCGGTTCGGGATTTGAGGATATGTTATCATTGTCATCAGGTTGGGCACTTGATGTAATAACTCAAATTTTCAAATAAATTTTTCATTTAAAATAAAACGATTTCATTCAACAATAATATTTATTCCAAGTTTCATTTCAAAATACAATTAAAAGAATCCCCAAGATCTCCAACAATGGCAGTGTGTACGCGTCACGCCGGCGCCTTCCCACGGTCATCGCTAGTACCTGAAACACATACATACAACTTGTAAGCATAAATGCTTAGTGAGTTCCCCAGTATACGACTTACACACATACGCCTTTCCAGGCCCTGACCTTCCGGTCCACACTACATTGCCTTCCGGCCCGTAACATAATCGCCTTCCGGCCCATAACATATCGCCTTCCGGCCTGCATCATATTGCCTTCCGGCCCATAGTATATTGCCTTCCGGCCCATAGCATTCACAACACATAATACATATAATATAACACACATAGCACATACATCATACATCATACCTGACCTTTCTGTCACATAATATATCGCCTTCCGGCCCGTATAAACATACATATCATGCATAGCATCTATCTTTCTATTTATAGCATAAATAACACATATCATATACGACCTTCCGGTCTCACAGTCAAGCCCTTCCGGGTGAAGTATAGTGAGAAAACTCACCTCGTAGTATGTAAGCTATAAACTCTTGAAACTATTCGCACTCGATCCGCCAATCTGCAGACTCCCTATAATACCATATACCCTTGTTAATAATCTTATCACACAAGACAACTGACCCTACGAAATTACATGCAGGTCATCTCTGGTCAACGGTCAGCTTGACCGGACTCGTCGAGTGCAAAGGCGACTCGACGAGTATATACGTCCTCCCTAACTTCCCTGTTGTTTCCCCTTTCTACCCGTCGAGTATCTCCCCTGACTCGACGAGATCCTCGTGGAAGAATCGCGGGGCCACCCCGACTCCACTCGCCGAGTCTAAAGAATAACTCGGCGAGTCCCAGTGAACCTTCAAGCTACTCGCCGAGTCTGAAGAACAACTCGGCGAGTCCCAGCGGATCTTCAAGCTACTCGCCGAGTCTGATCATTGGACTCGGCGAGTCCATGCCATGCAGTCGATCAACTGCCTCCTGTAATCCGCATGGTTCCGAAATATATATAAACATGGGACTTCCTGGACCTCTAAACATGCTATTACTGGGATTTAAACGCTTGGTAACAACATTATAATCTATCTAATCACTAAATGGGTTTCATAACCCTAGATTCGTGCTCACCACCAAAATAACAGAAATGGACCGAGTATTACCTGAAAAACGTGATCTCTGTGTCCCCAACCTTCAGAACTCAATCCTCTTGATCTTCCTTTGACCAACACCTTGCCTCTTCTTGCCTAACAATCTCCTCAAGGTCCCCAATAGCCTTCCCTTCTCCTCTAGTCGTCCACAGATGCTAGGTGCTTCACAATCGGCCAAAAAACGTACGGTGACGGCCTAAGAGGCATTATATATGTTCCAAACTAAACAGCTAGGGTTTCTGTTGAACAGCGTCGACTCGTCGAGTCCATATCTGGACTCGTCGAGTCCAGTCGCGCATCCGCGACCAAGCCTGCGGCCCTACTCGGCGAGTCAGGCACCAACTCGCCGAGTCCCTTCCTAAAATGTCCCCAAAAATAGTTTTAAAACAATACCTGAAATTCCGGGCTGTTACAACTCTCCCCCACTAGAACTAGACTTCGCCCTCGAAGTCTCACTCTGCGAATAACTCCGGATGTTGCTCCCGCATTTCACGCTCCGGCTCCCAAGTCATCTCCGTTCCCTTCCGATGTTGCCACTGAACCAACACCAGAGGTATCTCCTTGTTCCGCAGAACCTTGATCTTCCGATCCCTGATAGTTACTGGTCTCTCGGCGTAATTCAGGCTCGCATCCACCTGAATATCCTCTAACGGAACCACTGCCGATTCATCGGCTATACACTTCCTCAACTGTGAAACATGGAAGGTATTATGAATCTGTCCCAACTCCGCTGGCAACTCTAGCCGATAAGCTACCCGACCTACTCTTGCAATTACCCGAAATGGACCTATGAACCGGGGCCCTAATTTTCCCCTCTTTCTGAACCGGATCACTCCATTCCAGGGAGAAACCTTCAGGAGAACGAAATCACCAACCTGGAATTCCAGCTCGGACCGGCGTTTGTCCGCATAACTCTTCTGTCGACTCTGGGCGCTCAATAACCTCTGCCTAACCTACTGAATCTGCTCGGTCGTCTGAAGTATGATCTCTGTACTGCCCATCACTCTCTGTCCCACCTCTCCCCAGCAAATGGGAGTCCGACATCTCCTACCATACAACAACTCAAAAGGTGGCATACCAATGCTCGAATGATGGCTGTTGTTGTAGGAAAACTCAGCCAAAGGCAAATGCGCATCCCAGCTACCCCCGAAGTCTAACATACACGCTCTAAGCATATCTTCCAATGTCTGAATCGTCTGCTCGCTCTGACCGTCTGTCTGGGGATGGTATGCGGTACTAAAATGCAATTTAGTACCCAGCTCCTCATGGAATTTCTTCCAGAACCTGGAAGTGAAACGTACATCACGGTCCGAAACAATCGAGATCGGCACTCCATGCCGAGATACTATCTCTCTCACGTATAACTCCGCCAACTTCTCTGCTGATGAACTTTTGCTAATGGCGAGGAAGTGTGCACTCTTTGTCAACCTATCCACAATCACCCAAATTGCATCGACTCCTCTGGCAGTTCTCGGCAATTTGGTGATGAAATCCATCGTAATCTGTTCCCACTTCCACTCAGGAATCTCCAAGGGCTGCAACTTACCATGCGGTCTCTGGTGCTCGGCCTTAACCCTACGGCAGGTCAAACACCTCTCAACGAACCAAGCGACGTCTCTCTTCATGCAAGGCCACCAATATTCCTTTCTCAAATCCAAATACATCTTCGTGGCACCGGGATGGATCGAGAATTTCGATCTATGAGCCTCCTCCATCAAAGTAGCATGCGTACCGCCCACGAATGGTACCCAAATCCGACCCTGAAACGTCAGAAGTCCTCGTCCATCCTTAACAAACTCTGAAATTAACCCGACGACCCGCTCCTTCTTCTGCATCTCGGATCTCACAACCTCAGCCTGTGCCCCACGAATAGCATCTAATACCGGAGTCATCACTGTCAACCTCAGACATACGTCCCGCAATGGAGTGCTCTCCACCCTACGACTCAATGCATCGGCTACCACATTAGCCTTGCCTGGGTGGTATAGGATCTCACAGTAATAATCCTTAACCACGTCCAACCATCTCCTCTGACGCATATTTAGGTTGGGTTGATCCATCAGATACTTCAAACTCTTATGGTCCGTGTATATAGTACAACGAACCCCGTACAGGTAGTAACGCCAGATTTTGAGAGCGAACACTACTGCCCCCAACTCTAAGTCATGCGTGGGATATCTCGCCTCGTGAGGCTTCAGCTGCCTTGATGCATAAGCTATCACATGGCCCCTCTGCATCAACACTGCACCCAGTCCCGAAATCGATGCGTCGCAATATACGACAAAGTCCTCCATCCCTTCCGGGAGAGCTAATACCGGGGCTTCATACAGTCTCTGACGAAGTGTCTCAAAGGAAGTCTGCTGCTCGGGTCCCCATGAGAATGTAACACCCTTCCGGGTCAATCTGGTGAGCGGTACCGCGATCTTGGAGAAGTCCCTAATAAACCTCCGATAGTACCCCGCCAACCCAAGGAAACTCCTGATCTCGGAAGGTGACTTCGGTGCCTCCCAACTCATCACTGCTTCCACCTTGGCCGGATCAACCAATATCCCTGCCTGATTAACAACATGTCCCAGAAATTGGACCTCCCGCAACCAGAAGTCACATTTGGAGAATTTTGCATATAGCTTCTCCGACCTCAGTACCTCAAGGACCTCCCTCAAATGTCCCTCATGCTGCTCTCTAGACCGCGAATACACCAGGATGTCGTCGATAAATACAATCACGGACCGATCCAGCATCGGCCTGCATACCCTATTCATGAGGTCCATGAACACTGTCGGGGCATTGGTGAGCCCAAAAGGCATCACCACGAACTCGTAATGCCCATACCGCGTCCTAAATGCTGTCTTCTGGACGTCCTCATCCCGCACTCTTACCTGATGGTACCCTGATCTCAAATCGATCTTGGAAAACCAAGATGCCCCTTGCAACTGATTGAAAAAATCATCGATCCTCGGTAACGGATAGCGGTTCTTGACCGTCACCTTGTTCAACTCCCGGTAATCGATACACATCCGGTGTGAACCATCCTTCTTCTTGAGGAACAGAATCGGTGCTCCCCACGGCAAGCTACTCGGTCGAATAAATCCCTTTCCTAGCAACTCCTGGAGTTGCGAGGACAACTCTTGCATCTCTGGAGGTGCAAGACGATAAGGCACCTTCGCAATAGGTGCAGCCCCCGGAACCAGATCGATACCAAACTCTACTTGTCTCGCAGGAGGTACCCCCGGCAAATCCTCAAGAAAAACATCTGGAAACTCGCGCACCACTGGAACCTCTTCCACTGTCTTCGGTCTTTCGGAAGTCTCCCGCGTATCCATCACGTACGCCACAAAACCTTTACATCCCTGCTGTAGGCATTGCCTCGCCCTAGTAGCCGAACAAAAAGCTGATCCCGAACGGGTACCCTCGCCGTATACCGTAAGAACTCCCCCACTAGGGTCTCGTATAGTCACCAGCTGACGCTCGCAGTCAATGACGGCGCTGAATCGGCTCAACCAGTCCATGCCTACAATGACACAGACATCCCCCATCGCAATAGGAATTAGGTCAATCGGGAACGCAACCCCAAAAATCTCTAGCACGCATCCCCGAAGAACCTCCGTAGCACAAACCACCCTCTCAGCCGCAATAGAAACGCTCAAAGGCCGACTTAACGGCTCACAACTAATGCCGATATGCTGACTAAAAGCTAACGATACAAAAGATCTACTCGCACCCGAATCAAATAACACTAGAGCAGGCATAGAGTTCACAAGAAAAGTACCTACACATACATTAACATAAGCATAACAATTCAACTTTAAGTAAATACGTGAATGATAGCATACCTGCCACAACATCGGGCGCAGCGTGGACCTCCTCCGCAGTCAGCTGAAAGGCTCTCCCGCGAGCCCTCGGGGCCTCGACCTTCGCCGGTCGGGTTTTAGTAGTCCTGGTAGTAGGTGTAGCTCCTTGACGAAGCTGCGGGCACTCGACCTTCCGGAGGCCTGTCTGGTTGCAGTGAAAGCAAACCATAAACCCCTTAGGGCAGTCTCTGGCAATGTGTCCCTCCTTGCCACACTTGTAGCAACCACCAGCTCGGCACGCCCCCTCATGACCCTTGCCGCACTTCACGCAAGTGCGACCCTTCGGACCTCCCTTCCTCGAATCAGTGGACTTGATCCGCTTGGCTGCCAGCTGAGACTGAGTCGGCCGCGGATCCACCTGCCGAGACTCGGCCTCCTCCCTCGCCTGAGTCTCCAACTCGATCTCGCGCTTCCTGGCGTTCGCCTGAAGCTCAGTGAAAGTACGATAGGTGGAGTTTGACACAAACTCCCGGATATCCCTCCTCAGAACGCCCAAATACCGACTCATCCGTGACTGCTCTGTAGATACAAGCTCAGGGCAGAACATCGCCCTCTCATGAAACTTCCGCGTGACCACTGCAACGAAATAAGTACCCTGCTTAAGGGTCAAGAACTCCTGAATCAATCGCTCCCTCTCCACCGGGGGAACGTACTCGTCCCTGAACATCTCAGTAAATCTCTCCCACGTCACCGCTGTAATCTCCGCCAGAGTGAAGTTCGCCGTCACAAACTTCCACCAGTCCTTCGCTCCCAGTCGGAGCTGGTTCAAGGCAAACCGTACCCTCAGGTGCTCCGGGCATGAACCAGTATAGAAGCACCCCTCAATGTCGGCGATCCACCTCATCGCCGCAATCGGATCCTGCGTCCCATCGAACTCAGGGGGTTTCGTGTTGCTGAATTCTCGGAACAGCAACGAATCGCCCCCTTGCGGCCTGGCAGCGGCCACGGCTGCGGTAGCGGCAGCAGTTGCAGCCTCAGTCAGTGCGGCGTACCGCTCCTCGAACGTCTCCATCAGCGTGGTCTTAATAGACCCAAACATCTCCGGGATCTCGGCCCGGATCGCTACAGCCACCTCCTCCTGAATCATCTGACGAATATCCTCGTCACTCACAGTGCTCGAACTTGCTCCGTTACGTGTGATAACCATGATGTCTCTGAAATACAACATAAAATTATCAGAGACTCCACCAAGTACAATTGTACTCGGTGACGCACCCTACTCAGTCTCCGATATCCAGGGATTCTTACTTGGGTCTTCCACCGACCCGGTGTCTTCGGTAGTACGGGCCCAATACTACCGACTACACCGTATCAGTATTCGTCCTAAATCTTCCTCCCCAAGCCCCGAATAATGAGTACTCTACCTCTAGTATGCACTATCTACTTGCACGCCACCAAATATCTCATATAAGCAATCTCCCTAGACTAAGGCATCACAAAACAAGCCATTCTAGTCCTATCATGTATACCTAGTCTTCTAGCATGCATAATAATTCGTAATTCAGTGCATAACATAACATAGTAAGGTATTCGGGGGATCTTTACCGTTCGGGCGCTGGCTGATCGTACACACTGCTCCGTTCTTGTTTACCGTTTTACCGTTTATAAAATTTTATGTCTTTATTATTTTTAAAAGATTTTTCCTCAAATCCTCGGTTTGAGTTCAGTTACACCCGAAGGTACACCCGAATCCCTCAAACCAAGGCTCTGATACCAATTGTAATAACTCAAATTTTCAAATAAATTTTTCATTTAAAATAAAACGATTTCATTCAACAATAATATTTATTCCAAGTTTCATTTCAAAATACAATTAAAACAATCCCCAAGATCTCCAACAATGGCAGTGTGTACGCGTCACGCCGGCGCCTTCCCACGGTTATCGCTAGTACCTGAAACACATACATACAACTTGTAAGCATAAATGCTTAGTGAGTTCCCCAGTATACGACTTACACACATACGCCTTTCCAGGCCCTGACCTTCCGGTCCACAATACATTGCCTTCCGGCCCGTAACATAATCGCCTTCCGGCCCATAACATATCGCCTTCCGTCCTGCATCATATTGCCTTCCGGCCCATAGTATATTGCCTTCCGGCCCATAGCATTCACAACACATAATACATATAATATAACACACATAGCACATACATCATACATCATACCTGACCTTTCTGTCACATAATATATCGCCTTCCGGCCCGTATAAACATACATATCATGCATAGCATCTATCTTTCTATTTATAGCATAAATAACACATATCATATACGACCTTCCGGTCTCACAGTCAAGCCCTTCCGGGTGAAGTATAGTGAGAAAACTCACCTCGTAGTATGTAAGCTATAAACTCTTGAAACTATTCGCACTCGATCCGCCAATCTGCAGACTCCCTATAATACCATATACCCTTGTTAATAATCTTATCACACAAGACAACTGACCCTACGAAATTACATGCAGGTCATCTCTGGTCAACGGTCAGCTTGACCGGACTCGTCGAGTGCAAAGGCGACTCGACGAGTATATACGTCCTCCCTAACTTCCCTGTTGTTTCCCCTTTCTACCCGTCGAGTATCTCCCCTGACTCGACGAGATC
Source organism: Lactuca saligna (assembly GCF_052625555.1). NCBI lineage: Eukaryota > Viridiplantae > Streptophyta > Magnoliopsida > Asterales > Asteraceae > Lactuca > Lactuca saligna. The sequence goes on from NC_136419.1 coordinate 209,989,217, forward strand.
CTCGTGGAAGAATCGCGGGGCCACCCCGACTCCACTCGCCGAGTCTAAAGAATAACTCGGCGAGTCCCAGTGAACCTTCAAGCTACTCGCCGAGTCTGAAGAACAACTCGGCGAGTCCCAGCGGATCTTCAAGCTACTCGCCGAGTCTGATCATTGGACTCGGCGAGTCCATGCCATGCAGTCGATCAACTGCCTCCTGTAATCCGCATGGTTCCGAAATATATATAAACATGGGACTTCCTGGACCTCTAAACATGCTATTACTGGGATTTAAACGCTTGGTAACAACATTATAATCTATCTAATCACTAAATGGGTTTCATAACCCTAGATTCGTGCTCACCACCAAAATAACAGAAATGGACCGAGTATTACCTGAAAAACGTGATCTCTGTGTCCCCAACCTTCAGAACTCAATCCTCTTGATCTTCCTTTGACCAACACCTTGCCTCTTCTTGCCTAACAATCTCCTCAAGGTCCCCAATAGCCTTCCCTTCTCCTCTAGTCGTCCACAGATGCTAGGTGCTTCACAATCGGCCAAAAAACGTACGGTGATGGCCTAAGAGGCATTATATATGTTCCAAACTAAACGGCTAGGGTTTCTGCTGAACAGCCTCGACTCGCCGAGTCCAGTCGTGCATCCGCGACCAAGCCTGCGGCCCTACTCAGTGAGTCAGGCACCAACTCGCCGAGTCCCTTCCTAAAATGTCCCCAAAAATAGTTTTAAAACAATACCTGAAATTCCGGGCTGTTACACTTGAGGGTCAACTGTCCACAGCTTGCTGCAGGACAGGTGCAGGCTCCAGCACCAGCCACGTTGAGGATCACAGATGGAGGTCAGCGTGGAGCGGAGCCCCCAAGGGCTTAGGGTCGTGCTTTTCAGCTTGCAGCAGAGGAGTTTAGAGCAGTGACGGATGCAGCTGCGGGTATGTTTCTTTCTTGTTGTCTTGATTATTTACGATTATTGTGGAGTATCGTTTAGCTGCTAGTCTCGTTGGGTGGTTTTCGTTTTGGTATCCGTTGTTCCTTGAGGGTTTGGCATGGTTATGGGCTAGTGTTTCGGGTTTTACCTGGTTATCTTTTGTGAGGATTATTAGTGGATGTGGCGTTGGTTTGAATGTTGGGTAGCATCTGCAGTCTGAGGAGTGGTTAGTGGGGGATCGAGATCTTTCGTGTCGGGATCATCTGTATTGTTATGCGATTAGTGAAGGTTGTTCGTGTTAGTGGGAAACGGTTCGCGTGAAAGAGTATGCTTCATGAAGGGTTGTTGAGAGAGGTCGGTGATGGAGACAGTTGGTTGTTAGTCAGTGCCCTAAGTGGGGGAGAATTGGAAAATTCTCCAGAAGATCGATGAGCATAGTAGGATGTTTGGCTGCTTCGGTTTCAACAGTGGTTCTATCAGTCGAGAGTATAGACTGATATGAGTAAGTGGCAGGCGTGCAGGGTGAGATGCAGACCAAGGTTATTTGATTGTATAGGGCCTGGGATCAGGCCGGGATCGAGTATGTATGATGGAGATAGAGTTCGGAACCTGTAGGGGGCTAGAACAGTATGCATGGGAGGATTTCCCGGAGAGGTAACTCAGAAGGTTGATTGCTAGTTGAGCAGTCCGGATAGAATGAAGGCCAGTAGGCGTACCAGTCAGGCCGAAGGCTCGGTGAACGGTCCAGCTAGACTGAAGGCCCTGGAGGGCGGTCCAGGTCTGCTGAAGGTTATGAGAGTGGTCCAGTTTGGCTGAAGGCATGGTAAGGCGGTCCAGTCATGCTGTAGACTCTGCATGTGTCGTTAGATCGGTGCGAGGTAATGGATTGAGTATGTCGCGATATGTTAGCGTTGCATGGTCTGGCCCCGAATATTGATCGCAATCAGTGGAGGTAGTGCATGGACTGGAGAGTCTTCGCGAGTGGATTCAGAGTATATATGGTGCATGGGATAACGGTTATACTATAAAGGGGTGGTGTAGCGTTGGGTGAGCATCGTGGCACTTGTCGTGGTGACAAGGCGGTCAAGTGGTTTTCCTTGGTAAGGAAAGAGGGAGGAATGTAATTCCGAAGGGGAGTGCAAATTCACGGAAGTGAAAGCAGTAGTGCAGGGTTATGATTGGAGTGGTCCAATTGTAGTCATTAAGCAGCACGTATGCGGCGGCGGTATGGGATGACATCATGTGGGGATGTCTGCTGAGGTCGCAGGAGGAAATTCCGAGGTTGTAAGTCAAAAGGCTCGTAAGGGATGCAGGTATGCAGTTTTGGATTCCCAGCTTGTTTTCGGTGAAGGAATTGTGTAACAGTGGTTCATCCTGAGGGATGTTTTGAGGGTCGTCAGTGTGTTGGGTTTCCTAACCCGAGGGTGCTAGAGCTAGTTCAGCATGTGCATTCGATTGCAAGAGGAGAACTCATGGGAGTTTCTCTGAAGAGTGTGTCTTTCTGTCAACATGGAATGGATAGATTTGGACTTGGATCGGGAATCGGGTGGTGCACAGTTATTTATAGCTCATTTGGGTCGATTAATGGTTGTGATTTGGAGTAGTGTTGCATCATGAGTGGTACTCAGTTGTTATGTGTGGTTATCAGAGGGTAAAGCCGGGGGCCGGCTTGTAACGGTGATCAAGACACCGCGAGCAAGGAGAAAGTGAGTTTATGGTTTCCATGGTTGTGCTTTGCGGAGCCTAGTTAGGTTAATGCCAGGAGTTGTAATGCAACATGATTTCTAGTGTTGAGTTGCCGCCGGCTTCGAGGACGAAGCCTAATTTAAGTGGGGGAGAATTGTAACATCCCGAAATATCAAGAGTAGAGTTGAAGGGCTAAAATTGTAAATTTTGAAGGGCAACTCGGCGAGTCCACGGATGGACTCGGCGAGTAGGGTCGCGACTTTGGTCGTGTGTCAAGTGGCCTACTCGGCGAGTCCAAAGATGGACTCGGCGAGTAGGTGCTGAGTGAAGAAAACCCTAAATCCGGGGAATGAGCCCTATTTAAAGGACATTATACCCTCTCCTCAGCCTCTTTGATCTCCCTTGAAGTCCAGAAACCCTAGAAAGTGTGATTGTGGAAGATTGAAGTGCATTTGGAGCTTGGGGAGGTGTTTGTTGAAGAAATCTTGAAGGAGAAGAGTCTTGGATCAAAGGGCTTTTCTTAGATTCGGATTCCTTGTTGTTGGGGGCTTCATTTTGAGGTAATATTTCGTTCTTGGGTTGTGTTCTTCTAGATTCATCATTTTGGGGTTGTGTGGGAAGCTTAGATTTGCGGCATCTTGAGTTTGAAGGATAGATCTGAGGTTCCTACCTCAGATCTGGGGTGGAGAAGGTCTTAAGTGCATTAAAGTCCCTGTTCTTGTGTTATTGATGGGGCTATCTTGTCCCAAACCCAATCCCTAGAGTATAAATGCCTAGATCTTCTTGGATTCACGTAAAGATTGCCACTTTACGTGATGGATGGCCTTAGGAGAAGTAGATCTATGGTTTGGATCATCTGCATGGCTTGGAAAGCTTCTGTATGGATTCAGACCCGGTGGTACTCGGCGAGTCACATGGGTGGACTCGACGAGTTACTCGAAGAAAGTCTGGAACTCGGCGAGTTGGATGAAGGAGGCCTGGAACTCGGTGAGTAGGTTGAAGATAATCGTAGATTCGGCGAGTCTGTTCGTGGACTCGGTGAGTCTGGTCGTAGGGTCCAAGTTTCTTTTGGAAGTGTTGTGACTCGGTGAGTCAAGGGATGACTCGGTGAGTTATGTGCTAGTGGGCTCAGAGTTGTTCGGCGAGTCTCGGGGTGACTCGGCGAGTTGGGTCGCGAATTGAAGGAGGTTCTGTGTATGAGGACTCGGCGAGTCATCAGGTTGACTCGGTGAGTAAAGTCAGTCAGGGGTAGACTTTGACTTTGACTTTGACCAAGGGTTGACCAGTTGATTTCCAGGGGCAAATTGGTAATTATTGGTATTTATTGGATTCGGTCTTTTGGGTATTAACAGTGTTGGAGTTCGGGTTGGAGGTTGCAGCAGCGTGATCTTATCCTTTCAGTCAGCAGTTGCGAGGTGAGGTATCCTCACTATATCAACAGGGTCTAAGGCACCAAGGTCGGCCCTTTATCGGATTGAGATCTGGGTATCTGTTGTTATGTTATTGCTTTGATATGTTTGCATTCTGGTAGTTAGGATGGTATTCGTTAGAGACGTGGTTAAGGTCGGTATCCTGGTGTGTAGGGTGAGGCTATGCTAGCGACCGGTTAGGTCGGTATCCTGCTTAGAGTATGTTATGCTATGTGATCTGCTAGATCGATTTGATTGAATATGAACTGTTATATGATTGTATGTTTATGTGCACATGGTTGTTTGGACTAGAGATGGGTTGAAGCGGGTCCTGCTTTGTGTTGTAGGCCAAGATACCCAGGGCGGACAAGTTGTTGCGAAGGCCCAACGAGTGGTCCGGATAGGCTGAAGGCCCCACAAGGGCAGACCAGACGTGTCGAGGCTCGGAGAGTGGACCAGGCCAACTGAAGGCCCGATGCAGGCAGACCAGTCATACTGTAGACTCAGAGAGTGGACCAGGTGAGTTGAAGGACCGGTGCGGGCGGACCAACCACATTGCAGACTCGAGGGACATGATTGGACTCGGAGCGTGGACCAGGTGGACTGAAGGCCCGACTAGGCGGACCATTCCCACAGTAGACCCGATATGCATGGCTGTTCTGTGATTTGTTATGATATAGCATGGTATGTGTATGGTATATGTGGTTGGTATTTTGGGGGTATCTCACTAAGATTTCGAGCTTACAGTTGTGGTTTAATGTTTTTCAGGTTCTTCAGGAGACTGTGGCAAGGCAAAGGCGTGATCGTACCGCTCCTCGTGTTTATGTTTTATGAAATGGACCTGGGAATACTATGATAATAAATGTATTGAAAACCTTTTTGTAATAACTTAATGAATTGGGTTGTTTTTGAAAAGTTTAAATTTTATTGAAATTTTGGTCGTTACACATACCGGAGTTTATATATATTTTTTGATCTTGGGTTTTGTATTGATACAAGGTTGATATAATGATTTGTTTATGATTTCAAATGATATTTTTTGGATCAAAGGGCTTTTCTTAGATTCGGATTCCTTGTTGTTGGGGGCTTCATTTTGAGGTAATATTTCATTCTTGGGCTGTGTTCTTCTAGATTCATCATTTTGGGGTTGTGTGGGAAGCTTAGATTTGCGGCATCTTGAGTTTGAAGGATAGATCTGAGGTTCCTACATCAGATCTAGGGTGGAGAAGGTCTTAAGTGCATTAAAGTCCCTGTTCTTGTGTTATTGATGGGGCTATCTTGTCCCAAACCCAATCCCTAGAGTATAAATGCCTAGATCTTCTTGGATTCATGTAAAGATTGCCACTTTACGTGATGTATGGCCTTAGGAGAAGTAGATCTATGGTTTGGATCATCTGCATGGCTTGGAAAGCTTCTGTATGGATTCAGACCCGGTGGTACTCGGCGAGTCACATGGGTGGACTCGACGAGTTACTCGAAGAAAGTCTGGAACTCGGCGAGTTGGATGAAGGAGGCCTGGAACTCGGTGAGTAGGTTGAAGATAATCGTAGACTCGGCGAGTCTGTTCGTGGACTTGGTGAGTCTGGTCGTAGGGTCCAAGTTTCTTTTGGAAGTGTTGTGACTCGGTGAGTCAAGGGATGACTCGGTGAGTTATGTGCGAGTGGGCTCAGAGTTGTTCGGCGAGTCTCGGGGTGACTCGGCGAGTTGGGTCGCGAATTGAAGGAGGTTCTGTGTATGAGGACTCGGCGAGTCATCAGGTTGACTCGGTGAGTAAAGTCAGTCAGGGGTAGACTTTGACTTTGACTTTGACCAAGGGTTGACCAGTTGATTTCCAGGGGCAAATTGGTAATTATTGGTATTTATTGGATTCGGTCTTTTGGGTATTAACAGTGTTGGAGTTCGGGTCGGAGGTTGCAGCAGCGTGATCTTATCCTTTCAGTCAGCAGTTGCGAGGTGAGGTATCCTCACTATATCAACAGGGTCTAAGGCACCAAGGTTGGCCCTTTATCGGATTGAGATCCGGGTATCTGTTGTTATGTTATTGCTTTGATATGTTTGCATTCTGGTAGTTAAGATGGTATTCGTTAGAGACGTGGTTAAGGTCGGTATCCTGGTGTGTAGGGTGAGGCTATGCTAGCGACCGGTTAGGTCGGTATCCTGCTTAGAGTATGTTATGCTATGTGATCTGCTAGATCGATTTGATTGAATATGAACTGTTATATGATTGTATGTTTATGTGCACATGGTTGTTTGGACTAGAGATGGGTTGAAGCGGGTCCTGCTTTGTGTTGTAGGCCAAGATACCCAGGGCGGACAAGTTGTTGCGAAGGCCCAGCGAGCGGTCCGGATAGGCTGAAGGCCCCACGAGGGCAGACCAGACGTGTCGAGGCTCGGAGAGTGGACCAGGCCAACTGAAGGCCCGATGCAGGCAGACCAGTCATACTGTAGACTCAGAGAGTGGACCAGGTGAGTTGAAGGCCCGGTGCGGGCGGACCAACCACATTGCAGACTCAAGGGACATGATTGGACTCGGAGCATGGACCAAGTAGACTGAAGGCCCGACTAGGCGGACCATTCCCACAATAGACCCGATATGCATGGCTGTTCTGTGATTTGTTATGATATAGCATGGTATGTGTATGGTATATGTGGTTGGTATTTTGGGGGTATCTCACTAAGATTTCGAGCTTACAGTTGTGGTTTAATGTTTTTCAGGTTCTTCAGGAGACTGTGGCAAGGCAAAGGCGTGATCGTACCGCTCCTCGTGTTTATGTTTTATGAAATGGACCTGGGAATACTATGATAATAAATGTATTGAAAACCTTTTTGTAATAACTTAATGAATTGGGTTGTTTTTGAAAAGTTTAAATTTTATTGAAATTTTGGTCGTTACACATACCGGAGTTTATATATATTTTTTGATCTTGGGTTTTGTATTGATACAATGTTGATATAATGATTTGTTTATGATTTCAAATGATATTTTATGGGTTACAAAAATGAAAAATTGTTCAAATTTTTACGGTGTTACAAGTTGGTATCAGAGCCTTGGTTTGAGGGATTCGGATATATCTTCGGGCATATCTGAACTCAAATTGGGGATTTGAGGAAGCTTTTAATAATAAAAGTAAAAATAATATTTTTTTTTTGAAAAAGAGTAAAAAGAGTTTTGAGACAAACAGAGCAGAGCCGTGTGTACGATCAGCCAGCGCCCGAACGGTGATTTCCCAAAATACCCTCCTAATAAGTGATTATCAGATATGTTATGTATGCTATATGATGAGTTACGATATGCATGCTAGAGTAGACTAGGTATTCTTATTCGGACTAGAGTGGCCTGATATATGATGCCTTAGTCTAGAGGTTTTGCTGCGAGAGATGCTTAAGAGTGATTTAGATAGCAGCGAGGTGCTTATGAGAGTTTTGTTAGTGAGTAGCACATGATAGAAATAGTAGAGTACTTGGGATTTGAGGCTCAAGGAGGAGGACTTGGGATGAATGCCAACGCGGTATGGACGGTAGTATTGGGCCCGTACTACCGAAGATACCGGGTTGGTACGCAACCCAAGTAAGAATCCTTCAGGCACCAAGGACTGAGTAGGGTGGAGTTATCGAGTTTATTTATACTCAAAAAGGGTCTCTAATATTATTATGTTGTATTTCAGAAGGAGACCATGGTTGGGACGCGCCACACTCCAGTGATCGGCAGTTCGAGTGATGATGAGATCCGTAGGATCATCCAGGAGGAGGTGGTTGCGGCCATCAGGGCACAAATACCAGAGATGTTCGGGTCTATCAATACCACTCTGATGGAGACATTTGATGAGAGATACGCTGCTCTTTCTGAGGCTGCTATTGCTACGGCCACTGCAGCTATAGCTATGACTAGGCCGCAGGGTGGTGATGCGTTGTTATTCCGAGAGTTCAGCAACACAAAAGCACCGGAGTTTGATGGGACCCAGGACCCGATCGTAGCGATGAGATGGATTTCAGACATAGAGCGGTGTTTCTTTACTTGCTCATCTCCAGAGAACTTGAGAGTCCGGTGCGCACTGAACCAGCTTCGCTTGGGAGCGAAGGACTGGTGGAAGTTTGTGACTGCGCACTTTACGCCTGTTGAGCTTGCTTCGGTGACCTGGGAGAGGTTCACCGCTATGTTTCGAGATGAGTACGTTCCCCAGGTGGAGAGGGAGCGTTTGGCCCAGGAGTTTCTGACCCTCAAGCAGGGTACTCAGTCTGTTACGGTGATAACGAGGATGTTTCATGAGCGGGTGATGTTCTGCCCAGAGCACGTGTCCTTTGAGCACGCATGCATGAGCTGATATTTGAGCATTCTGAGGAGGGATATATGTGAGTTCGTGGTGAACTCGACGTACCAGACATTTTCCAAGCTTCAGGAAAATACCCGGAAGAGGGAGATAGAGTTGGAGACCCAAGCCAGGGAGGAGGCTGAATCTCAAGGAAAGGATCGGCGGCCGACAGCCAAGAGGGTCAAATCCGCTGATTTGAGATCTGGGAAGCAGAAGGGCCGCACTTGTGGCAAGTGCGGCAAGAGCCAAGAGGGGATTTGCAGAGCAGGGTCATGCTACAAGTGTGGCAAGGAGGGGCACATGGCCAAGGATTTCCCTAAGGGTTTTTCAGTCTATTTTCATTGCAACCAGACTGGACACCGGAAAGCAGAGTGTCCACATTTGCAGGTTCAGCGTAGGGAGCATTTCCGGGATCAGCCCCTGCTGTGGTGAGAGCTGCAAATGTTCAGCCTGCAAAGGTTGAAGCACCAAAGGCACGTGGGAGAGCCTTCTAGTTGACTGTGGAGGAGGTCCGTGCAACGCCCGATGTCGTGGCCGGTATTTACTCTTTCGTGTATTCTTTTACATTCTGTGATGATTGTGCTTATATTATGTTATGCGTAGGTACCTTCCTTGTGAATTCTGTACCTGCTCTAGTGTTATTTGACTCAGGTGCGAGTCGATCTTTTGTATCATTGACCTTTAGCCGACACATCAGTACTAGTAGATAGGCGATGAGTCGACCTCTGACAGTTTCCATAGCGGATGAGAGAGCGGTGTATGCCACCAGGGTGATACATGGTTGTGTACTCGAGATTTTCGGGGTTGAGTTTCCGAAAGATTTGGTCCCTATTGCGATGGGGGATGTCTGTGTCATTGTGGGCATGGACTGGTTGAGCAGATTTGGAGCAATCATCGACTGCGAGCGACAGTTGGTGACCATGCGAGACCCTAGTGGGGGAGTCCTTACGGTGTACGGCGAGGGTACATGTTCCGATTCAGCATTTTGCTCAGCTGCCAGGGCGAGGCAGAGCCTTCAGCAGGGATGTAAGGGATTCATAGCATATGTTATGTACGCGGGGTTGAGTCGGAGAGACCGAGGTCTGTGGGAGAGGTTCCGATAGTGCGTGAGTTCCTAGATGTATTTCAAGAGGAGTTGCCGGGCGTGCCTCCTGTGAGGCAGGTGGAGTTCAGTATTGATCTGGTTCCGGGGGCCGCACCCTATCGCCTTGTGCCTCCTGTGCCTCTAGAGATGCATGAGCTATCCTCGCAGCTGCAGGAGCTGCTGGGGAAGGGATTTATTCGGCCGAGTAGTTCACCATGGAGAGCTCCTATCCTTTTTGTCAAGAAAAAGGATGGTTCACACCGGATGTGCATTGATTACTGGGAGTTGAACAAATTAACGGTCAAGAACCGTTACCCGTTGCCGAGGATTGACGATTTGTTCGATCAGTTGCAGGGAGCATTTTAGTTTTCCAAGATCGACTAGAGGTCTGGATATCATCAGGTGAGGGTACAAGATGAAGATATTCAGAAGACAGCATTTACGACTCATTACGGGTATTACGAGTTCGTAATGATGCCTTTCGGACTCACCAACACACCAACGGTGTTCATGGACCTCATGAACAGGGTGTGCAGACCGATGTTGGATCGCTTGGTAATCGTATTCATCGACGACATTTTGGTGTATTTGAGATCTACAGAGCAGCATGATGAGCATCTGAGGTAGATCCTAGGGGTTTTGAGATCGGAGAGGCTTTATGCCAAGTTCTCCAAATGTGATTTCTGGTTACAAGAGGTCCAGTTCCTGGGACATCTCGTTAACCAGAAAGGGATATTGGTCAACCCCGACAAAATTGAGGAGGTGATGGGTTGGGAGGTGCTGAGGTTGCCTACGGAGATCAGGAGTTTTCTAGGGCTGGCAGGCTATTATCGGAGATTCATTAGGGATTTCTCCAAGATCGCCGTGCCACTCACCAAGTTGACCCGGAAGGGTATAGTTTTTGCTTGGGGTCCAGAGCAGCAGACCTCCTTCGATACACTTCGCCAGAGATTATGCGAATACCTAGTGTTAGCCCTTCCAAAGGTAATGGAGGATTTTTTGTGGTATATTGTGACGCGTCGATATCTGGATTTGGGAGCAGTACTTATGCAGAGGGGTCATGTGATAGCGTATGCATCGAGGCAGCTGAAACCTCATGAGGTGAGGTATCCTACCCATGATTTGTAGTTGGGGGCAGTGGTGTTCGCCCTCAAGATCTGGTGTCACTATTTATATGGGGTCCGGTGTACTATATACATGGATCACAAGAGCCTGAAGTACTTGATGGATCAGTCCAACCTGTATATGATGAAGAGGAGATGGCTGGATGTGGTAAAGGATTATGATTGCGAGATCCTCTACCACTCGGGAAAAGCCAACGTGGTGGTCGATGCCTTGAGTCGTAGGGTGGAGAGTGTTCCGATGCGTGACATTTTTATGAGGTTGATGGTGATGACTCCGGTGTTGAACACCATTCGAGGAGCTCAGGCCGAGGTCGTTAGGCCAGAAAACCAGAAGAGAGAGCGGGTTGTCGGGCAAGTATCAGAGTTCGTCACCGATGGTCGGGGGCTTATGACGTTTCAGGGTCGGATATGGGTACCGCATATGGGCGGAACGCATACCATTCTGATGGAAGAGTCTCATCGATCGAAGTTCTCGATCCATCCCGGGGCCACTAAGATGTATTTGGACCTGAAAAGGGAGTATTGGTGGTCCTGTATGAAGAGGGACGTTGCATGGTTCGTGGAGAGGTGTCTAACGTGTCGCATGGTTAAGGCCGATCATTAGAGACCTCACGGAAAGTTGCAGCCGTTGGAGATTACCGAGTGGAAGTGGGAATAGATTGCCATGGACTTTATCACCAAATTGCCAAGGACTGCGAGGGGCATCGATGCAATTTGGGTGATTGTAGATCGATTGACGAAGAGAGCTCATTTCGTCGCTATTAGTGAGGGCTCTTCCGTGGAGAGGTTGGCGGAGATGTATGTGAGGGAAGTGGTAGCATGGCATGGAGTGCCGATCTCGATTGTCTCAGACCGAGATGTGCGTTTCACCTTTAGATTCTGGAAGAAATTCCATGAGGAATTGGGTACTAGACTGCATTTCAGTACCGCGTACCACCCCCGGACGGACGGACAGAGTGAGCGGACGATTCAGACGCTCAAGGATATGCTCTGGGCATGTGTGTTGGATTTCGGTGGGAGTTGGGACACGTACTTACCCTTGGTGGAATTTTCCTACAACAACAGCCATCATTCGAGCATTGCTATGCCACCCTTTGAGCTGTTGTATGGGAGGAGGTGTCGGACCCCCATTTGTTGGAGAGAAGTGGGACAGCGAGTGATGCGTAGTACGGAGATAGTGCTTAAGACATCTGAGAAGATCCAGCAGGTCAGGCAGAGGTTGTTGACCGCTCAGAGTCGCCAGAAGAGTTATGCTGATAGGCGACGATCTGAGCTCGAATTTCAGGTCGGTGATTTGGTGCTTCTGAAGGTATCTCCTTGGAAAGGAGTGATCCGACTCAGAAAGAGGGGAAAGCTGGGACCACGGTATATTGGAACGTTTAAAATAATCGCAAGGGTGGGCAGGGTAGCATATCGTCTGGAGCTAGATGCAGAGTTGGGTCAGATTCATGACACTTTCCACGTATCGTAGTTGCGAAAGTGTATAGCAGATGAGTCGGCAGTGGTGCCATTGGAGGACATTCGGGTGGATGCGAGCCAGAATTATGCTGAGAGACCGGTGGCAATCAGAGATCGGAAGATCAAGGTTTTAAGGAACAAGGAAGTGCCCCTGGTTTTGGTTCAGTGACAGCATTGGAAGGGGTCCGAGCTGACTTGGGAGTCGGAGCGTGATATGCGTGAGCAGCATCCGGAGTTATTTCCAGAGTGAGACTTTGAGGGCGAAGTCCGATTCTAGTGGGGGAGAATTGTAACAGCCGCGTTTCCAGGCATATTATTTTAATTAATTATTTTGAATTATGAGAAGGAACTCGGCGAGTTGATGCGTAGACTCGCCGAGTAGGGTCGTGATTGTTCATCCGGATTCGCTTTGGACTCAGCGAGTCCATGAGTGGACTCGGCGAGTCCACGCAGTTTAATGAAACCCTAAATCCCCGGGTTTGGAGCCTATTTAAGGGCACTTATAGCCTCTCATTGCGGCTACCAATCCCTTGAGAGAACCCTGAGTGAGCCAAATCGTTGTGAGGAAGAAGAAGTCACTTTTGATCCTTGTATTTTTGGTTTAGCTAGAAGGAGGTGCAAGAGCAAGAGGGGAGGTGCGATTCTAGCAGTTCCAGGGATTCAGAGACTTCATTTTGAGGTAATAGTTCGAACCTCCTTCAGTTTTGGTGTTGATCAATAGAGTTAGGGTTTTCTAACCCCTTTGGAGAGTGATTATGTGGAGCAAATGGTCCCTCTTCGAGTTTGTGCCTTGGATCTGGACTCAAAGAGGTCCAGTGACCTTAACCCTTGGAGCTTTATGGATCAGTTTGGGGTTATTGGACTTAGGTTGCCATTTTTGGGACTAAATCTCCTTTTGATGCCTTGTTGTTATTATACAAGCATCAAGTTTCGAGCTTTACGTGACATTCATTGTAGCACCTGGTTCCCGGTACGTACTCCTTGATATTTATTTCCCTTATATATATATATATATATATATATATATATATATATATATATATATATATATATATATATATATATATATATACATATATATATACATATATATATATATATATATATACATATATATATACATATATATATATATATATATATATATATATATATTGCCTTGGACTCGGCGAGTTGATGGGCCAACTCGCCGAGTAGGAGTGGGTCAAGGAGTAGGATTTGGACTCTGGACTCGGCGAGTCGGTTCCCGGACTCAGCGAGTAGGCCCTGGTTGGGCAAAAACTCTCATCCGGGTGTTTTCACCCTATTTAAACACTCTATCTTGGCCTCCTTTGTCCCTAACACTTCCAGAGAGCATTAGAGTGAGACCCTAGCCCCCCCCCCCTCCTTATTGATCTAGAGAGAGTTTTTGGCCTTGTGAAGGAGATTGGAGCTTAGAAGGAGAAAGAGGTGGTTAAAGAGTGCAAGGAAAGGAGTAGATCCGAACTCTACACAGGGAGAAGCTTCCGTTCAGGTAGAAAAGTCTCTACCTTGATCTTTAGATCATTAGTTGCCATTTTTGTCCCAAATTGGTGGTTTTCAAGCCCAAGAACACCAAGCTCCATGTGTGGTGCTTAATGATCCACAAGGACTTCTGATCTGGACTTATTGGATGAATTAGTAGCATAATGTTCCTGTGGTTGAAGTGATTAAGGTCCCCATTGAGTCTATGACCTCTTGAAGAGCTTGGTTATGGCCTTTTTAGCTTATAAGGCCATGCATGCATGTAAATTTTGCAACTTTACGTGATAAGCATGCTCAAGGGACATGGATCTATGGTTTTGAAGCGTTGCATGTATCAGATTTGGCCTATTTGGGAAATGGGTCATAGGGACTCGGTGAGTCCCAAGGAGGAACTTGGCGAGTTCCATGAAGATGGCCTTAGACTCGGCGAGTTGGATGAACAACTCGGCGAGTCCTATGAAGATTTCCTGGAACTCGGCGAGTTGTTCTTGAAACCTGGCGAGTTCGGTCACGAGTCAGTTCAATCGTCCCAATTCATGAATGAAGAGTGATTTAGTGAGAGGGAAGAAGGACTGGTTGAGTAGGACTGGGTTACTAGGAAAAGGACTTGGCGAGTCCAAACCATGACTCGGCGATCCCAGTCAAGCGGGCATTGACCTTGACCAAGGGGTTGACCTTGGGCCAAGGGAGGGTTAGTCTTTTGACCAAATGGTATTTATGGGTGTCTAACCTATGTTTATGGTTTATAGCTAGAGGATTTGCGATCCAGCAGTTAGACGCTCAACAAGCAGATTTCAGCAGCTACTTTCGAGGTAAGTTACCTTCCAATAGCGGTGGGTCTAAGGCCACAATGCCGGCCCACCAGTAGGAGATGTAAGATAGATGATTGTCTTGTGATATCATCTAGGTTGCTACTACCTGATATGTTATATGCTAGCATGATATGTTGTATGTGATAGTAGTAGAGTTCGGTTGTTAGGACCGAAGGGTAGTCAGACACCCCAGATACGTCTGACAGTATGTGATTATATGTTTGCATGTTGGCTTGTTATGTTATATGCGATAGAGGTAGTAGGAGGGGACCAATCCCCGAGTTCGGTTGCTAGGACCAAAGGGTAGTTTAGGCACCCCAGATATGTCTGATAATATGTTACGTTATGATATATGTGATAGTAGCAGTAGGGGGTTAAATAGTCCCCGAAGTTCGGTCGTCAGGACCGAAGGGTAGCCAACACCCCATAATGGCTTGACATGGGTAGTCCACACCCCAGAATGGCTTGACACGGGTAGGTCGGCACCCCAGAATGGTCGTACCGGGTAGGTCGGGCACCACAGAAATGCCTGGCAATATGAATGTTACGTGATTGTATGGTATGTGGTATAATGGGGGAACTCACTAAGCTTCGTGCTTACAGTTTTCAGTTTTGGTTTCAGGTACCTCTTCTTCGAAGGGGAAGGAGCTTGCGCGGTAGCAACACATCACACACACGCTTTGGATTCTGCACTATGAGATCTTCCTGGGGATTTGTACTCTGACTTTATTATGTTTTTATAACTGGTTTCCAGACACGTACATCTTTTATGAAATGTTATGATTGGTGAATGTTTTATTTTAATTTTTTGATAAGTATGTGTATTTAAAAATGAAATTTTTGGCTCGTATTTTTGGGGTGTTACATTCATGCTTGGGAAGGCCAGATCTTTGATTTAGGGAAACAGATCTGACCTCAGGAGGCCAGTAGAGTTTGTGCATGGCATGAACTCGCCGAGTTGTTCCTGAGACTCAGCGAGTAGGGTTAGGGTTTCACGTAAATTGCTCAGTGAGTAGACTTGCTGAGTTGGGGGATGACTCAGTGAGTCAGAAGGGAGTTAGAGGAGTGGAGTTCAAGGCGGTACTCGCTGAGTTGTTCTTGAGACTCGGCGAGTTGAGTCGTGGTGGCCCTGCGATTCATGCCTAGTATGACTTGTCAAGCAAAGGGAGGGACTCGGCGTGCCAAGCGGGACAACGTGTTAAAGAACATGAGTGAACTTGCCGAGTCACCAGGGAGCACTCGGCGAGTAGCGTCAAAGTGTGACCGTTGACTTTTAGGGTTTGGTCAATGGAGTACTTGTCTTGAGAATTATATTTATAAGAGTATTTAGTTTATGTGAATAGGAGAAGACTAGGCAATATTCCTACCGAGTCAGAGATTTACCGAGACGTCTGAGGTGAGTCTTCTCACTATACTTTACCTAGTGTGGTAACAGAGTTATGTGATAGAGTATTTTTAGAGTTATATTCCAGTGTAATTGCATGTTATTTATGTGCTATGATTTATTGTGACATGTGCTATGTATGATTAAGAGTTACAGAGTTAGGACCTTCGGGTCCACAAAGTTAGAACTTTCGGGTCCACAGAGTTAGGGCTAGAGGGCCCATAGAGAGTTGGGGTTGGAGGGCCCCACTGAGACACATAGACCTGAGGGTCAACAGAGTTACAACCTCGAGTGGCTATTATGTGTTAGAGTGGTATTTTGGGGAACTTACTAAGCATTTATGCTTACAGTGTTATGTGTTATGTGTTTTAGGTACCAGCGATGATCGTGGGAAGGCACCGACATGATTCGTACACACGCATACCAGAGTTTATATATATATATTGATCTTGGGTTTTGTATTGATACAATGTTGATATAATGATTTGTTTATTATTTCAAATGATATTTTATGGGTTACAAAAGTGAAAATTTGTTCAAATTTTTACGGTGTTACATTTCAGTTGGATAGAAACTTGGAATCATGCAAGTTGTATACTATGATGAATGAGAACTTTCAAGCATTGGAAAATTAAGACTAATTACTTGTTCACATGGATGTGTGAGTCAAGTAAAGGACTAAGGGATCGAGTACACATTCTTCTGCACTGATTAAGTCCACCACAAAAGATCGATAAGACTATTCATCATGATTTACTAAAGTTTAGTAAATATGGTTATACTTACAGGCTTAAGTATAATTCTAAAGCATTGGAAAATTTTCATTGTATGACAGGACGAATAAGAAGAATCATATTAGGAAGAAGGATAAAAGTTTCTCAAATATGAAAAGATGGGAGAGTACTTTAGTCTCATGTTTTAAGATCATCTTAATGATTTTGAGACCTTATCACAATTCATCCTCTAAGTGCATTCCGATAGTTAAGAAGAGGAGCTATGAATTGTTGAAGTGGTGAAATCAAGAAGATGAGTCATACTTCGTTCCAAAACAAGTCTTAGAGTCATACTCCAAGACTGTAACTTGAGTAACATATCTTAAAGAAAGGTTTGTCACTAGTCAAATGTAAGAGTAAAAGTATCCTACTCTTGTACATTTGAAATTGGTAAGTTTTGATGTTTTGGATAAAACAAAGACCAACTTAGGCCAATTGTGTGAAGTGTTTGTCTTGATAAAGGATCCGCACTATCTCTTGAATATTTGGCAAGTGAGTCTTATATGTCAAGAGGACAGTGGTAGTCCTAAAGATGCTGAAAAGAATTTCGAGATCTCATCAAGAATAAAAACCTGTAATTTAACACTAGCACACGATGTGAGGTTTTTAACCTATTATGTTGACATATTTCTATGTCTTTGCCCATTCCAGTTAAAGTTGGCTTTGCATATAAGTTCTTAGAGTTCTCAATTGTTTTCATAACAACTTAGATGCAATGGCAGGCCCTTGAGCTGCCAGGTGGCAAGAAATTAAGATTGAGTTCAATCCATATGAGTTTGGATTTCTCATTATCCTTGTCTTGTGACTATGGTTTTGACAATTCACATGGATAAGAACACATACACCAAAAAATCTAAGGGTCATAAGGTTTCTCTCCGATTCATGAAAATGATGGTGAGGAAACACTTCCACCAAGTAGATTTGAAGCAGATAACAAAGGTCCAAACAACTAAGACTATGATTACGGCATCCCTTTTCATAGTTCTAAAACTATTTAGACACACATGTATGCTGTCTAAGGAAAGGTGTATGATTTTGATAAAGTTTTATCAAAGCATCTCATATCAGAATTCTGAACTTTGGTATGAAAGTCAATGCATTATTGATTTCAAGAAGTCCTGTTGATTTCTGAGTACATGTCTAAGCTAGTGGGAACATAAGTGTTATGCTAATAATCATCATGTTAGTGGGAGCATGATAATTATGATAAAGGTTGCAAGTTAGCAATGCTAATTATAGAAAACAAATGTTTCAATTCATGGAGTTGCATGGGTTGAAAAGTTGTTTTGCTATAATTAAGGGAGAGGAAATTATAATTCATTTCAAATCTAAAAGCTTAGATTGAGGTTTTAATCATCTCTAATCAAGGATATATATGAATTCTATGTTGGAATGGCTCAATAAGGAAATTCTATATATGGGTCTATTATTTGAGTTCTAAAATTCGATTATGATTACTTCATCCCTTATAATTGTCACACCCCCAAACCAGACGGCGGAAACGTCCGGGGGCTGTCGTGACTCAATTGAATACCATCACAATGAATATACATGAAACATAACATTATACATCACCAACATTTGGAATGATACAACTGGTAGCGTTTACATCCATTACATTGTTCCAAAACATTACTTTCTCAAAAATAACTGTTCGATAAAAAATTAAACCACAGCAAAACATCATAGAGTACAATTCATCCTTCACTTTATCTGTTACTTGAGAATACAAATATTTTGAAAAACGTCAACATATGAAATGTTGGTGAGTTCATAAGTAATGTTTAAAATCCAATGTTTGTAATGTTTTGAAAAACCACCAGAAAATCCGATATTTTCTGAAAATAGTATAGTCAAAAAGGTGTGAAGATCCATAGGTATGCTTGTTTGTTTCTATACTTGTAAAAATTGTTCATTTAAAATTGTGTGCATTCCGAATCCGTATGTATTGAAATACCCTAGGAAAACCCGATGTTTTCCTAATTCTTTGAATTACATGAAGGTACATTGAAACAATTGCAACGCGTGAAATTATCAGTACCAGGCGACGTTGGATTATTTTTGAGCATGATTATTTGCTACAAACCCACGTTACACAAACGACTAGTATATAGCAATACTAACGATCCCGTAGGCGTCGTCTGTACCAATCACATTATCCAACCGCCCTGACTACGTGTAGTCCCACACCCGAAGAGAACGAGGACACGAAGGCCTCGATGACTCCATTAGCCGGTTGGGGATAAAAAGGTACGAGGGGTCCCAGACCCGCCTCGCATGAAAAGGTAGACTCTACTAGCAATACCAAAGGACCCTTGGGGACCAGTAGTATACAAGCCATTGAAAGTCCTTTTACATTATGTCGGATCGGTAAAACCCAACACTTCGTAAGATAGAGGTCTTCGGGCCTTAAGATCAGGTCATTGGGCTAGCTAGGCTCAACAAACAAGATTTTACACTTTTGGGGCCCAAAGATGGTGCGTAGATGTCTGTGCACACTCGCATGTATATTGAATTCCCAAACGTTATTAGTTATGAATCGTAATGTCGTAGTGTCATAGTGTCGTCGTGTTAGTAGTTTCGGATTTTTATTGGTTCGAGACCGAACCAATTCGTTTAACAACGACTTTTGGTGTTGTAATGTATTGTATTTCGTCGATAGTCGTGGTACCATCATTTGGTCAAATTGCATGTATTGAATTAGCCTTGAAAATTTTCTGTTTTCAGCCCCTCCTTGTTTGTAAGAATTTACTTTTTCAACCCTTTATTTAAATACTTTCCGGTTTGGTCCTTAAATCAATTTTCTTGACATTTTAATACCAAAAATTATTGAAATAAATTTTTTCCAGCATATTTTTCCTAGAAAACAGCTTAAGTCCCTGAAATTTTAGTCTTCTCGGTTATAACCCTTCTTTTTCGCAAGTTTGACAATTTTGGCCCAAATTGTAAAATTTTTGCAACTTTAGTCCCTTTTAAATTTAAAAAGCATTTTAAACCTTTGAAAAGGACTTGGATCACTTATAGTCCACTGTTTTACAGAAAAACACAGTTTTGGCCCTCCAAAACAGAAAATTTTGCATAATGGGCCTCATTGGGCCAAAAATGTCATTTTTAGCCCATTAAGCTTGAAATTTATGTTTTTAATCCTCTAAATGAGTAAATTTCCAGAAATTGTTTTATTGAAACTGTTTTGACACAATTCATCCATTAGAATTCGTGATTTGTCAATTTGGGCCCTTAATTTTTGTATTTTTCACATTTTAGGTCCAAAAATTATGTTTTTAGTCCAAAGAAATTATTACTAAATCACTTAGCTATTTTTCTAGAGACACTTAGTATGTAGTAATATAGTAGAGGCTAAAATCATTTAACATAAGGTAAATCTCGGTTTTGAGGAGTTTTATGGTTAAATCCAACATTATAACTCACAAAAGCATACATATAAGCATGGAAATCATATAAAGCATACAAAACACATATAGATCTACACTCTCACTTGTATTCCCCCCTCCCCCCCCCCCCCAAAAAAAAAAACTCATAAAAACAGAAAATAGGGGGTATGAAGCTCACCTTGTTTGAAGCTTTCGGTTTTTGAAGAAAAGATGGAAGAAAATGAAGTGATTTTTCGGCCTTAGCACCTTTCCTTGGTAGATCTCGAGTTTGGTGACTTCTAAGGTGCATGATCACAAGTTGGAATAGATTTAGAAGAGGTTTTTGATGGAGTGAAGTAGCTAGATCATGGATATAAGTAAAAACTTACCTAAGATGATGATTAACTTGCAAGATCCTCTTGAAAGCTCCTAAATTTCGAGATTTTTGAGTGGGGAGGGAGGAGTTTTCTTGAGAGAGTTGAGAGATTTTTGTGAATGTGTGTGTGTTTGAGTATGGCCGAGAGTGAGAGGGAGGAGAGAAGAGAAGTGATTTTGAAGTGATATGTGCATGGAAGAATGAGAAATAATGTATGGATGTCCAATGGATAAAAATGAGGTGGCAATGGTGAAGTCAACTCTCCTCTTGGGCTTGATTTGGGCCGAGAATGATGGGGGAGAAGAGGATGTTTGGGCCTTAAATACTTAAGCCCAATTTTCATGGTTAAGTTGAGTGCTTTTTGGTCCAAATAAATTTAAAGGTGATTTTTATGACTTGTTAGGGTCAAATTAGGTTAATTATGGTTCATAGTCATTAATTTATTTCATTCTAGGCCCAATGTGGTCCAAAATGTTGAAATAAATTAGTGTGGGTCCAATTAGAGCCCAATTAGGGTTCTAAGCCCATGATAGTCTTATTGGAAGCTTATTGGTCCATTTGGATCCAATAAGGGAGTCCTAGTCCAAAATGGACCTAATCAAGAACTTCTAGGGTTTCCAATTGCTTGATGTAGTGAGTTAGGGTTTAGTTTTCCATTGAGTACGCATCATACATGCTTTTGAGTTTTTAAATTCAACTTTTACTTGAGTATAGTGATTATAGGACACAAAATTTCTAGTTGTGACATCATCCCCCCGTTAGAGGGAATTCCGTCCCGAAATTCTGTTTGAAAGCTAGATTTGAGAATGCTATAATAGGTGAGGGTACTTTTGCTTCATTTGGGCTTCGCGTTCCCACGTGAATTCTGGCCCACGCTTTGCGTTCCACCGTACCTTCACGATCGGGATGCGGCTCTGTTTAGTTCGCTTCACCTCCCTGTCCATGATTTCGATTGGTTCATCGACGAACAGGAGATTCTCATTGATTTCGATTTCGTCAAGAGGAATGACAAGGGTTTCGTCTGATAGGCACTTCTTTAGGTTAGAGACATGAAACACGGGATGTACACCGTTTAGCTCTGCGGGTAGTTGCAGTCTGTATGCTACTGGACCAATTCAGGCGACGATTTCGAAAGGCCCAATGTATCGTGGATTTAGTTTTCCCCGCTTCCCAAAATGAATGACTCCTTTCCAGGGCGAGACTTTTAACAGTACTCGATCACCGACCTGAAATTCTAAGGGCTTTCAGCGTTTATCAGCGTAGCTGCTTGCAATCGAGCTCTGATTTGAATGATCTTTTCCGTGGTTTCACGGATGATCTCCGGTCCCGTTAGTGCTTTGTCCAACGTGTGTGTTTTTCCTAGCTGGGTGTCACCTACTTCAACCCAACATAACGGTGATCTACATTTACGCCCGTACAGTGCTTCGAAAGGAGCCACCTTGATGCTCGAATGGTAACTATTGTTGTATGAGAACTCGATTAAGGGTAGGTGGGTGTCCCAAGACTTTCCAAAGTCTATCACGCATGCGCGGAGCATATCTTCGAGCGTTTGGATGGTTCGCTCGCTTTGACCATCCGTTTGTGGATGATAAGCGATGCTCATATCGAGGTTTGTTCCCATCGCCTTATGGAGTGATTGCCAAAATCGGGACGTGAACCTACTGTCCCTATCCGAGATGATAGATGTTGGTATTCCGTGGAGTCTCACGATCTCTCGAATGTATAAATGCGTCAATCTCTCCATCTTGTACGATTCTTTACTTGGCAGGAAATGGGCAGATTTCGTCAGTCGGTCAATTATTACCCATATGGTGTCTAATCCATCCAACGTTTTGGGTAGCTTGGTCACGAAATCCATAGAAATCCCTTCCCATTTCCAATCAGGGATTGCCGGTTGCTGTAACAGTCCTGAGGGTTTCTGGTATTCCACCTTTACTTTGGCGCACGTAAGGCACTTACTGACGTAGGTCGCGATTTTCGCCTTCATGTTAGGCCACCAATAGTGTTGTTTAATATCCAAATACATCTTATCGGAACCGGGATGAATGGAGTATCGAGTCTTGTGGGCTTCCTTCATGACAACATCTCTAAATCCTCCAAATTTAGGGACCCAATACGGTTCATGAAATAGTATACTCCATTCTCCTTTGCCTCCAGGTTCTTTTCCATTCCGCGCAATGCTTCGCTTGCTCTATTTTCCGTCTTCATGGCCTCTGACTGGCTACTGCAATTTGAGTGGCCAGGTGAGATTGAATGGTTATCGAGAGAGTTTTCGTACAACGATTAGAGTACTCCTTCCGACTTAAGGCATCAGCTACCACGTTGGCCTTGCCTGGGTGGTACTTAATCTCACACTCATAATCGTTTAGCAATTCAACCCATCTTCATTGCCTCATGTTCAACTCCTTTTGGTTTAAGATGTGTTGGAGACTCTTGTGATCCGTGAAGACGGTGCACTTTGTACCGTAAAGGTAATGCCTCCAAATCTTTAGGGCAAAGACTACAGCTCCCAACTCTAGGTCATGGGTCGTGTAGTTTACTTCATGCATCTTTAGCTGGCGGGATGCGTAGGCTATCACTCTCCCACGTTGCATGAGAACGCAACCTAAGCCCTGATTTGATGCGTTGCAGTAGACTACAAAATCTTCTGTTCCTTCAGGCAGAGATAGTACAGGTGCGCTACAGAGAGCTTGTTTCAAGGTTCGAAACGCAATCTCTTGTTTGTCTGTCCATTTGAATGGTACGCCCTTTTCCGTAAGCGAGGTAAGTGGCTTGGCAATCTTAGAGAAGTTTTGAATGAATCTCCTATAGTAGCCTGCTAAACCTAAGAATTGACGAATTTCTGTGGGCGTTTTCGGGATTGCCCATCCTTCTACAGCTTTGACCTTAGAGGGATCCACATGGATTCCATCTTGGCTGACTACATGACCTAGGAAATTCACACTTCGCAGCCAGAACTCACACTTAGAGAGTTTGGCGTAAAGTTTTTCTGATCGCAGAGTTTCTAAGACTTGTCGGAGATGTTGGCCATGCTCTTCCTTGCTTCGAGAATAGACGAGGATGTCATCGATAAAAACAATGACAAAGTTGTCGAGGAACGGTCGGCAGATTCGATTCATTAGGTCCATAAATGTGGCAGGGGCATTCGTTAGACCAAAGGGCATTACGACAAATTCATAATGTCCGTAGCGAGTTCGGAAAGCGGTTTTTTGGAATATCCTTTTTCCGGACTTTGAGTTGGTGGTATCCGGACCGTAGATCTATTTTAGAAAAATAACTAGCTCCTTGGAGCTGGTCAAATAGATCATCGATTCATGGGAGTGGGTAGCGGTTCTTGATTGTGAGTTTATTTAATTCTCTGTAATCGATGCACATTCTAAAAGATCCGTCTTTCTTTTTGACGAAGAGCACCGAAGCTCCCCATGGCGAGTAACTAGGTCGAATAAATCCTTTGTCCAAAAGTTCGCTGAGTTGGCTGGATAATTCCTGCATCTCGGCAGGAGCCAGCCGGTAGGGTGATTTAGCGAGAGGAGTTGCTCCTGGAATGAGGTCGATTCGAAACTCAACCTGTCTCTCGGGGGGTACTCCCGGAAGATCTTCAGGAAACACGTCCGGGAATTCACACGCTACAGGAATGTCTCGAACGTTAATCTCCTCCTTGGTTTTATCCACCACGTGAGCCAGGAATGCCAGATTGTTCCTTCTTAGATATTTATGTGCCTTGATGCACGAAACGAGGCGAAGGTTCATGCTAGATTTGTCTCCGTAAATTACTAGGGTTTCGTGATTTGGGAGACGAAGACAAACGGCCTTCTCATGGCACATAATTTCGGCATGGTGGGGGCTTAACCAGTCCATGTCGATGATCACATCGAAACTCCTAATTGACACTAGCATTAGATCTATTCGAAAGACGTGTTGATTAAGAGTTAGGGTACCTCCGGTGTAGATTTCCCCAGTGGATTCGGTTTTCCCATTGGTCATTTCCACCGTATAGGTTTCATTTAGCTTTTGGGGCAGTTGTTTTAATAAATTCTTAAACTTATTGCTTACGAAACTTCGCTCCGCTCCGGTGTCAAATAAGATGCATGCATAAGCGTGGTTTAAGGGAAACATACCGGTAACAACAGAGGGGTCTTGAATGGCCTCACCCTGACCCATGGTCAACATCCTTCCTGTTCCTCTATTTCTTAAATTGTTGTTGTTAGGACAGTCTCGGCGGATGTGTCCAGTCTTCCCACATCCGAAACAGGTGTGGCTAGGCCCTGCGTTATTGCCGCTGGCATGGGTGTTGTTGTTGTTGCGATGGTTGTTGTTGTAGGTTCCCTGATTTTGGTTCTGGGGAGGGTAAGCCTTGCAGTACTTTGCAGTGTGTCCCCTTCGTTTGCAACTGGTGCACTGAAAATCCTTGCATTCACCATAGTGATGGAAACCGCACTTGTTGCATTTGGGAAGATTACCGGAATAAGGTCTGGAAGCATTTGAAGTGGCTGAGGTTGGAGCATGTGGTGCGGCTGGAACCAGTGCGGTAACAGCATTAACCGCCACTGTCTGCTGCTTCTTGGAGGTGTCGGGGCCCTGGCGCCCCTTCCTCTTATTGTTCTTTCCCCTCTTGCCATCACTTTCCTTCGTCTTCTCAGTCTCCACTGGCTTCTCTCCCTTCTTGTTGTTATGGTCATACAACCTTTTTGCCAATCTTTTCGCACTGTCAAATGTTTCGGGGTTTGCAGCTATCACATTCCCTTGAATTGGTGATGTGAGTCCCCAGATGAATCGCTCAATCTTCTTTCCTTCCGTGGTGATCATACCCGGGCACAGCAGAGATAGTTCGCTAAATCTCGATAAGTAGGCATCGATATTCGCGTTCTGCACAGTGAGGTTCCATAGCTCTTGCTCCATCTTCTGTATTTCGCCTCGTGGGCAGTACTCAGCCATTAACATTTCTTTCATCTCTGTCCACAGCATAGAGTTGGCTACAGGGAGCGTCATGGATTCTACATGTCCGTTCCACCAGGTGAGCGCTTGATCCACAAAAGTGCAGGCCGCGAACTTCACCTTCATGTGCTCAGGGCAGTCGCATATCTCGAATACCGACTCCACCTTTTCGATCCATCGCTTCAGAGTGATCACCCCTCCAGTGCCATTAAAAGTTCGTGGTTTGGCGTTTGTGAAGTCCTTCTAGGTACATGTCTTGGTGGGTCCTTGATTCATTCCGTTGTTCGAACTTCCGGCTGCTTGCCCATTGACTCCCCCATTGTTCCCTTGTTGAATTTGCGCAATCGCTGCAGTGACTGCCGCAGATACAGCTGCCTGGAAAGCGGCTGAGTCAACTTCAGGTGGGGTTGGTCCTGGGTTTCCGCGAGCAGGTCGGGGAGGCATCTTCTTGTCGCGAAACGGAAAGATGTTGAGTATACGTGGTTTCCGTGAGGTTGTGGTTCTACTGACTAGGTGTATGGCATGAGCTTAAGTACTTCTATCATCTAGCATACTATCATAGATTCACAACACATAGCAAAACACGTAAAAGTTCACTAATATTATCCTATGCCTCCTCCACTATTGCAGACTAAACAGACGTTCTCTTTTTGGTGATGAAAGGGGTATAGTTTTAGGTTCCCTAGCTATCCTAATCTCATCAGGACGTGTGTTAGTTTTACTTTGGAGAGAGTGTAGTTGATCAGGCTACATTCACTCCTTGGTATCACTAAGAACAATCCCGAATTAACCGAGACACTAGTATTATTTTTGTTTGGTTCGGCGTTATGTTCCTATTCCTAGTGCAAGCAAGGGTGTTTTATTTACTTGTTTTGTTCAGAGTTATGTTAGTCCCTCTTTTTGGTTTATAGTTGCATATCCATGTGTGGCTAGATATGCTAGTTCACTATAAACAAAGCTCTGATACCAACCTGTCACACCCCCGAACCAGACGGCGGAAACGTCCGGGGGCTGTCATGACTCAATTGAATACCATCACAATGAATATACATGAAACATAACATTATACATCACCAACATTTGGAATGATACAACTGGTAGCGTTTACATCCATTACATTGTTCCAAAACATTACTTTCTCAAAAATAACTGTTCGATACAAAATTAAACCACAGCAAAATGTCATAGAGTACAATTCATCCTTCACTTTATCTGTTACCTGAGAATACAAGTATTTTGAAAAACGTCAACATATGAAATGTTGGTGAGTTCATAAGTAATGTTTAAAATCCAATTTTTGTAATGTTTTGAAAAACCACCAGAAAATCCGATATTTTCTGAAAATAGTATAGTCAAAAAGGTGTGACGATCCATAGGTATGTTTGTTTGTTTCTATACTTGTAAAAATTGTTCATTTAAAATTGTGTGCATTCCGAATCCGTATGTATTGAAATACCCTAGGAAAACCCGATGTTTTCCTAATTCTTTGAATTACATGAAGGTACATTGAAACAATTGCAACGCGTGAAATTATCAGTACCAGGCGACGTTGGATTATTTTTGAGCATGATTATTTGCTACAAACCCACGTTACACAAACGACTAGTCTATAGCAATACTAACGATCCCGTAGGCGTCGTCTGTACCAATCACGTTATCCAACCGCCCTGACTACGTGTAGTCCCACACCCGAAGAGAACGAGGACACGAAGGCCTCGATTACTCCATTACCCGGTTGGGGATAAAAAGGTACGAGGGGTCCCAGACCCGCCTCGCATGAAAAGGTAGACTCTACTAGCAATACCAAAGGACACTTGGGGACCAGTAGTATACAAGCCATTGAAAGTCCTTTTACGTTATGTCGGATCGGTAAAACCCAACACTTCGTAAGATAGAGGTCTTCGGGCCTTAAGATCAGGTCATTGGGCTAGCTAGGCTCAACAAACAAGATTTTACACTTTTGGGGCCCAAAGATGGTGCGTAGACGTCTGTGCACACTCGCATGTATATTGAATTCCCAAACGTTATTAGTTATGAATCGTAATGTCGTAGTGTCATAGTGTCGTCGTGTTAGTAGTTTCGGATTTTTATTGGTTCGAGACCGAACCAATTCGTTTAACAATGACTTTTGGTGTTGTAATGTATTGTATTTCGTCGATAGTCGTGGTGCCATCATTTGGTCAAATTTCATGTATTGAATTAGCCTTGAAAATTTTCTGTTTTCAGCCCCTCCTTGTTTGTAAAAATTTACTTTTTCAACCCTTTATTTAAATACTTTCCGGTTTGGTCCTTAAATCAATTTTCTTGACATTTTAATACCAAAAATTATTGAAATAAATATTTTCCAGCATATTTTTCCTAGAAAACAGCTTAAGTCCCTGAAATTTTAGTTTTCTCAGTTATAACCCTTCTTTTTCGCAAGTTTGACAATTCTGGCCCAAATTGTAAAATTTTTGCAACTTTAGTCCCTTTTAAATTTAAAAAGCATTTTAAACCTTTGAAAAGGACTTGTATCACTTATAGTCCACTGTTTTACAGAAAAACACAGTTTTGGACCTCCAAAACAGAAAATTTCGCATAATGGGCCTCATTGGGCCAAAAATGTCATTTTTAGCCCATTAAGCTTGAAATTTATGTTTTTAATCCTCTAAATGAGTATATTTCCAGAAATTGTTTTATTGAAACTATTTTGACACAGTTCATCCATCAGAATTCGTGATTTGTCAATTTGGGCCCTTAATTTTTGTATTTTTCACATTTTAGGTCCAAAAATTGTGTTTTTAGTCCAAAGAAATTATTACTAAACCACTTAGCTATTTTTCTAGAGACACTTAGTATGTAGTAATATAGTAGAGGCTAAAATCATTTAACATAAGGTAAATCTCGGTTTTGAGGAGTTTTATGGCTAAATCCAACATTATAACTCACAAAAGCATACATATAAGCATGGAAATCATAGAAAGCATACAAAACACATATAGATCTACACTTTCACTTGTATTCCCCCCCCCCCCCCCAAAAAAAAAACTAATAAAAACAGAAAATAGGGGGTATGAAGCTCACCTTGTTTGAAGCTTTCGGTTTTTGAAGAAAAGATGGAAGAAAATGAAGTGATTTTTCGGCCTTAGCACCTTTCCTTGGTAGATCTCGAGTTTGGTGACTTCTAAGGTGCATGATCACAAGTTGGAATAGATTTAGAAGAGGTTTTTGATGGAGTGAAGTAGCTAGATCATGGATATAAGTAAAAACTTACCTAAGATGATGATTAACTTGCAAGATCCTCTTGAAAGCTCCTAAATTTCGAGATTTTTGAGTGGGGAGGGAGGAGTTTTCTTGAGAGAGTTGAGAGATTTTTGTGAATGTGTGTGTGTTTGAGTATGGCCGAGAGTGAGAGGGAGGAGAGAAGAGAAGTGATTTTGAAGTGATATGTGCATGGAAGAATGAGAAATAATGCATGGATGTCCAATGGATAAAAATGAGGTGGCAATGGTGAAGTCAACTCTCCTCTTGGGCTTGATTTGGGCCGAGAATGATGGGGGAGAAGAGGATGTTTGGGCCTTAAATACTTAAGCCCAATTTTCATGGTTAAGTTGAGTGATTTTTGGTCCAAATAAATTTAAAGGTGATTTTTATGACTTGTTAGGGTCAAATTAGGTTAATTATGGTTCATAGTCATTAATTTATTTCATTCTAGGCCCAATGTGGTCCAGAATGTTGAAATAAATTAGTGTGGGTCCAATTAGAGCCCAATTAGGGTTCTAAGCCCATGATAGTCTTATTGGAAGCTTATTGGTCCATTTGGATCCAATAAGGGAGTCCTAGTCCAAAATGGACCTAATCAAGAACTTCTAGGGTTTCCAATTGCTTGATGTAGTGAGTTAGGGTTTAGTTTTCCATTGAGTACGCATCATACATGCTTTTGAGTTTTTGAATTCAACTTTTACTTGAGTATAGTGATTATAGGACACAAAATTTCTAGTTGTGACAATAATAATCCGAATTATGAGAACTTGGCAAATAGAAATATTGTAGGAAAAGGACTGGTCTAGTATCATGTCTTTATGTGAGACATCATGAATCGTGTACCATATTTTTCGGATATAGGATCGATTGCATGTTCTATAATATTCATCGTTTCTAAATTTTCCAAATGCCTGGGGCATTTAGAGGGAAAAGGTCTAGAATTGGATATGACTAAAATGATTAAGCAATTGTTGAGGACAATCTAAGGTTTACCAAAGATTGGTTGCTCAGGGACAGTTGGAAGTATAGTGTTAACTTTATTGGAAGGACCATATTCACATATTCTGAAAAGACTCTTGTTAAAAAGTGATAGTCAAAATGGGAATGTTTCATATATGGGAGTTATTAAATCTATGTAAGATTAGAAAACTTAATGCAAGAAGGATGTTTCCCATGGAATTGATCTCCATTGGAATACTCTGTAATATCTTTTGACAAGTCTTTGCGACCTTGTACATAGTCATTACAAGAGGATTTGTGCATATAAGTTTAAATTCTAAAAGATTTCGATAAATGATAGGAATTTGGAATTCTTACATTTTCGATAAGGATTTGGGAGTGTGAAATTAGAATCATTGAAATTATGTTCAATTGGTTTATTTCACAAAGTAAGGATCATAGACAAGCATAGAGTGTATACTTAGTGTATGGCAAAGCAATTGTTTAGAAAAACATAGTGTACATGCTTGGAGCATGGGACAACTAGTGATTTTAATTCAAGTATTAAATTGATAAAACCGAAACAATGAATAATGAGTAATCAGTATGGTGATAAATAATTATTCTTGTGTTTCATTTTGCATGTTTTGACTTCCAGAATAAACCAGGTCGTTCTTCCTGAAAGACTAGGTTATTCAAACCATCCACAGTCAGTCATATGTTGGAAGTAGATATGAATCAAGACTGTCATGGTTTGGCTTGTAGAGGCCTAAGTTGTTGGACAAAGTGGTGCTACAATACTCATTACTGCTCATAAGTTCTGAGTATTGGATTCAACCCACGCTCATCGGAATCACTTCATGGAGTTTAGCATGAGTGATCATGAGACAATAATATCTTATATTCTTCAAACCTAGAGATATGAGTTGGTAACTCGATGTTATAAAATGTGCGTTTGTGTGTGATTCAACAAGTAGTAGAACAAGCCATATGAGTCAAAGTTTATCCATTCCTTTTACTTACGGGATAAAAGCAATATTTGTGGGCCCCTCGATGATTTGGTGATGACAAATGTAAGTGCTTGGTCTGACCTATACTTATTTGATTTGTTCAATTAGTCAGTCGTCATAAATCAGAAATCAGGAAACAACAAATGGACAGAGAGAATGATTATAATCCATGTCTCAGCCCATATGATATCTAGAATGGAGGAATATATGATCCCTTATCTAATAGACAAGTCATTGACAAAGGATAGAGATCATCGGCAAGGTCAGAGTTCGACAGAAGCTTTTGACAGCTATGATTGCCAGTCGGTTCTTGAAGTCATACTTACAATAATAGTTTAAGACTTATCCAAGTGGGAGATTGTTGGATTAATATCTAAGTCCATAACTATAATTGGTAAAACTTGACCCGACCTGGCATAGTCCATTTGGTTTGCATGGCATCATGCATTTGGATTGACTCTAAAGAGAGAAATAACACTTAAGGTTTGTTAATATATTATAAGTTCTAATATATTAATAAGATTATTTAGTTGGTATTGATCAGGTATTAATCTAGAATTAATTAAGTGATCAAAAGAAGACTAATTAAATATATGGGTTGATTGTGTAAATCATCCATACTTGTATAGTGGGTTAATGCTCCATGGATTGTCAAGTTGGGCTAAAACCTATAAGATGCTCCATGGATGCTCCATGGTATATTTGAACCCATGGATCCAAGGAAATGGAAAGCCATGACAATTAGGGTTTACCCTAATTGTCACTAACTATATAAGCATCCTATTGATTACAAAATCGGCCACTAGAGGATATGTGAAAGGGCTAGCTGATTTTCATGAAGTGTGTATATTCTCTCAAGTTATTCCAAGTGTATTTGGTGTTATGTGAACCATTTGAGGTGTCACACTTGGGGCACTAGGCACTCAAGCTTCATGAAGACATTCTACATCTAAGAGGTATGTAATTTTAACTTGAGATATTCATATGAATCAATGTTATTATGCTAGTTAGGATGAATACCTTGGAAAGTTCGTAATTGCATGTATAATAGAGAAAACATAGATCCAAGGTATTTAGGGTTGCATGTACACTTAGGACTGTTAGAATGCGCAAAACCCAGCATTTCCATCTTCAATGTTTCTTTGATTGGCAAGAAGTGGGTGGATTTGGTTAATCGGTCGACAATTACCCATATAGTATCATACCAGTTGGAGATTTAGGCAATTTAGTAATAAAATCCATAATAATACTTTCCCATTTCCACTTAGGTATTTCCAGCTACTGAAGTAGACCTGAGGGCTTTTGATATTCAACCTTCACTTTAGCGCAAGTCAGGCACTTGCCCATGAAGGTAGCGATCTCTGCTTTTATTTTTGGCCACCAATATAACTTATTGAGATCCAGATACATCTTATCCGAACCTGGGTGAACGGAGTATCGAGTCTTATGAGCTTCACTCATGATAATTTTATGTAACCACCGAACTTTGGGGTCCAGATCCGGTTAATGAAATAATAGACTCCGTCTCCCTAAGTTATTTTCCATTCCCTTTAAGGCTTTATCCGACCAGTTTTCTGGTTTCAAGGCTTCCCGTTGAGCCTCTCTGATTTTCACGGATAAATAGGAATGGATGGTCATGGTTAGTGCCTTCACTCTATGACCTGAATACTCCTTCCAGCTGAGGGCATCTGCTACCACATTGGCCTTTCCGGAATGGTAGCGTATTTTACACTCATAATCATTGAGTAGCTCTACCCATCACCGTTGCCTCATGTCCAACTCTTTCTGGTCGAAGATGTGTTGTAGGATTTTATGGTCGGTGAAAATGGTGCACATGGTTCCGTAGAGATAATGTCTCCAAATCTTTAACGCAAAGACCACTACTCCCAACTCCAAATCGTGAGTTGTATAGTTGACTGCGTGTGCTTTCAGCTGTCTCGAGGCATACACAATCACCTTTCCTCGCTGCATGAGCACACAACTTAGGCCCTGGTTCGATGCATCACAATAGACAATGAAGCCCTCCGTCTCTTCAGATAAAGACAGGATAGGTACAGTGCACAAGGCTTGCTTCAATGTTTGAAATGTAGTGTCTTGCTTTTCTCCCCAACAAAAGGGTACACATTTCTGGGTTAAGGTAGTGAGAGGCTTAGAATTTTGGAGAAATTCTAGATAAACCTATGTAGTAGCCAGCGAGGCCCAAGAATTGACATATTTACATGGTCATCCTCGGTGCTGACCAATTCTCAATCGCTTTGATCTTGGAAGGGTCTAGGTGTATGCCTTCCTTGCTAACCACGTGACTAAGGAAAGTTACTCTCCTAATCCAGAATTCGCACTTAGAGAATTTCACATAAAGCTTTTCCGCCCCTAAAGTTTCCATCACTAGCCTCAAGTGCTGACTATGATCTTCCTCACTTTGGGAAAAGACAAGTATATCATCAATGAACACTATCAAGAACTTGTCTAGGAAAGGACGGAACACCCGATTCATCAAATCCATGAATATCGCTGGTGCATTGGTTAGACTGAAGGACATTATTACAAATTCATAGTGACCATATCGAGTCTGAAATGTTGTCTTAGGAACATCACCCTCATGGACTCGTAACTGATGGTACCCTGAACTTGGGTCTATTTTCGAGAAGTAGCTGGCAACTTGAATTTGATCGAAGAGGTCATCGATTCGGGGAAGAGGATATTGGTTCTTGATGGTAAGCTTGTTCAGTTCGCGATAATCAATGCACTTTCGAAAGGATCCATCTTTCTTCTTTACAAACAAGACCGGGGCTCCCTAGGGCGAGGAACTCGGTCTGATGAATCCCTTGTTGAGTAGCTCATTGAGTTGACTGGATAATTCTTGCATTTTTGCTGGCGCTAGTCGGTATGAGGATTTAGCTACGGGGGTAGCTCCAGGGATCAAGTCGATACAGAACTCGACATGGCGCTCAGGAAGGATTCCGGGAAGTTCTTCAGGAAAGACATCAGGAAAATTGCAGACTTGGGGGATGCTCTCGAGGTCTTTAACTTCTTATTTCTCATTAATGACATGGGCTAGGAATGCATGGCACTCCTTCCGTAGATATTTCTAGGCTTTGATGTATGAAATGATGTAGAGGTTCAAACTAAGTTTATCGCCATAAATGATACGAGATTTGCCAGAGGGAAGATTGAGACGAATGGATTCTTCATAACAAAGGATATCATCATGATTGGAACTCAACCAATCCATGCCAATGATGATGTTGAAGCTCTTTATGGAAACTGGCATGAGGTCGATTACAAAGGAATGATCATTTAGGGAAAGGGTACAGCCGATGAATATGTTGTTAGCAGTCTCTTTCTTTCCGTTAGTCATCTCAATGGTAAATGTTTCGGTTAAGGGTTGGGGTTTATGTTTGAGAAGATGCTTGAATGCATGACTAACAAAACTTCTCTCCGTACTAGAATCGAAAAGAATGCATGCATAAGAGTTCTCAAGGAGGAACTTACCCTTAACAACAGTGGGATCAACAACTGCCTCCTCCAGGACCATCGCTAGTACTTTCCCTATGTTGCCAATTGTTGTTGCCTTGGGGCAATTTCTCTTGTAGTGCCCGACCTCTCCACAGCCATAATAGGCTTGACCAAAGCCTGCTCCAGTAGCCTGATTGGTGTCTTGAAAACTCGATATGTGTGCCTCTCCTTACCACAGTTGTTACACAACATTTCATGGCATGGCCCGTGATGATGATAGTTGCACTTGTCGCACCAACGAAGGTTACCAACTTATCTACTGGTAGGTGCTTAAGCTGCAGGAACAGCGGCAGGAGTGGTAGCAGCATGAACTGCCACTACTTGCTATTTCTTGGGGGGCTCCTGCGAAGACTGGCCCTTACGCCTGTACCAAAACTTCTTCTTCCCACCACTTGCCTTTTGTGGTTCGGGAATAGTTGCTGTTAAATCAAGATCAACCTCGTGATCTATTAGGGTTTGCGCTAAACACTTGGCACTATCAAAAGTAAAGGGCTTAGCAGCCAAGACATTTCCTTGAGTTGGGGGCGTCAATCCCTAAATGTACCTCTCTATTTTCTTGCTTTTCGGGGTGACCACTTTCAGACAGAGAATAGCCAAATCACAGAATCTAGATGTATAGGAGGCAATGTTGGAACCCTTCATCTGCAAATTCCAAATCTCGTGTTCCAACTTCTGCATTTCGCCCCTTAGGACGTACTCAACAAACATGAGTTCTTTTAGACTTTCCCAACCCATGGCTTTTGCCACTGGTAGGGTTAGGGATTTGAATCGACCATTCCACCAGGTCAATGCTCTATCGGTGAATGTGCAGGCGGCGAACTTCACTTTGCTTGCCTTGGAGCATGCACAGATCTCGAAAACCGATTCGATCTTCTCGATCCATCTAGTTAGGGAAATGACACCTCCATTGTTGTCGAAAGATTTGGGCTTTGCATTCATGAAATCCTTGTAGGAACACTCCTTCTGATGTCCCTGACTACCATCAAGATTGAGGGGATGGGTACCACTTCTCAAACCGCTAGAGCCACTAGAATTGATCAGCGACATTGCGGCAGCCATAACAACCGTGACTGCTGCTTGGAACATGGCTGGGTTGAACTGAGGAGGTGGTGGTGTTGGATCCGTTGGGGTATTGTTTTTTTTCTGTTGGGTCTTTTCTTCTAAGGCATCTTGTTCTAAAAATAATCAGGAAGAAGAGGATGGTAAGTCCCCTAGATTTTAGAATCAAGAGATATGAAACAAGATATATCTCAGCCTGATAGATAAAGTGTTCTATTTAGCGATAAACAAGGAAAGTTTACTAATACAAGTAAACTATCGCTAAGAAGAGATGACTAGAAACACTTGGAATGAATCTCTACACTGTATCCGAAAAATACTCCTATAGTATTTTAAGTTGTATGCTCTGTTCTATCAATATATGTTGTACATACTTGGTAAGTTTTAGGCCTGCTGCAACACCATAGTCACTCCCAACACACATGTTGGTCATGTCTCAAATAAATATAGGTGATCAGGCTATTGATCCCAAACATGATTGCATAACTATCCAGGTTTAACCGTAGTGTCCAATATCCAAATACTTTTGTTTTGTTCTACTTACGATGATGTTTCAGGAGCGTGTGTACAATTGTATACTTCTTATAAAATACTTATATTTTAAAAGTATAATTTTCGTTCAGAGCACTTTAGCCCCTTAGCGTTTATAGTTCACTATAAACAATAGCTCTGATACCAATTTGTCGCACCCCAAAACGAAATGATGGAAATATTTGGGGGTGGAGGACGTCACGTGTAGTATCATAACAATTGCATCATAGTATTCTGAGTAAAGAAAACCATCACAATATAATATGAATATTTACATCTGTTTGATTCATTGTTTTGTGTACATCAAAAGTATAACATAATATAAAAGACGTGTTGATATATGCTCCATCTTTAAAATGTTGTAGGAGTACCTGTCTACTGATTTCCTAAGAATACAAGCGATTTTGAAAATGTATCAGCAAAAAAAGTTGGTGAGTTCATAAGAATGTTTTTGTAGTGAAAACCAGTCATTGAATTTTGAAAATGTATACATATTCCCAAAGAAAATCCAATATTTTCTAACATGTTTGTTCATTACTGTCTGTATAGTATGTTTTGTTTGAAAACCCTGGCTATCACCAGTATGTATAATATGTTTCATTTGAAAACCCTAGCTACCACCTGTATGTATAGTATGTTCAGTTTGAAAACAATGGCTACCACCAGTATGTATAGTATGTTCTGTTTGAAAACCCTGGCTACCACCTGCATATATCGTAGTTTTATTATTCATAATAAAACCAAGTGTTGTATTCCTGGAATCCTCTAGTGTAAGGTATAGTAGTTCTATTAATTAAAATAAAACTAATGAAGAATGAAATCCCGTAAACAAAGGTTAGTTTATACTATTTTGAGTTCGTATAACCATGCTTGATATGACTAATGACCTCAACGACGTTCCTTCAGGCATCATACGATATGATATTTGTCACCCTAGGCATGTATGCCTAAATGTAGCTAGTAGTTTAGGTGTGGGATTGTCAGTCCCAAATAGATCTATTCATAAATTTCACGCTCTCCCTCTAGGAGACTCTGGTTATACTAAATGTTGAAGATTTTACCAATACCGCGAAGGGTACAAATGAAGAGATGTCTCACAATCCTGTATTAACTAGTTTATGTTTTGTTCTGTATTGTGTTCTCGTAATTGAAACCGTTTGTATACTTGGTAGAGTATAAATAATTATACGTAAAACAATTATTTTGTGTTATACTCTTGTTATCTGAACGTGGTAATGACTATCATAAACTAAAGTTGTCATAGTTTATATAATTGATCATGCATGTAGTTTGTATCTGTAAAACTGGTAATGAATTCCCCAAACTATACATATTATAGTTTGACCGAAATGTTATGTTCGTGTATTGTTCTGAAAACTATGCAATTAGGTTTCGAAAGCGTCCCTTATGCGTCGTATAATACGAAAGGGATAAAATATCTATATAATTTATGAAAATCGTTGGATTGTATCAATTGCATAAGTTTTAGACTTGTTGAAAACCTTTTGTTTTAGTTCAAAAAATCATTTGTGTTTGGCTTGTATTCCCCCCCCCCCCCCCCCCCCGCCCCCACCCCTGAAAGCTTTAAAAAAAACCATAAAGCGTAGGGGTATGAACTCACTGTTAGTTGTGCGAAAGTGTTGAACTGGGAATTAAGATCCTCGAGTTGTTGTACGTGGCACTTAACGGAATCCTAATAACAATTAAATACATATACATATATATATATATATATATATATATATATATATATATATATATATATATATATATATATATATATATATCTAAATTAGCGATTTCGTTAGATAAAGTGTTAGAAAAACACTTACTTTCGGTTAAGGAATGTTACCGAGACTTGATTGAATCAAGGAAAACGGTTTTTCACTGTTCTGGAAGTGTTTATGGCCGTGAAAAGGGGTTTACAACCGTGAAGAGGGATTTACGGCCGAGAAGGTAGTTTACGGCCGTGAAAGGTAGTTTACGGCCGTGAACTCCTCTTGAAGGGTTTACGTCCCTTTACATATTTGAAGGGTGTACGGCTATACACTCAAGAACAAGGGTGTTGAGTTCGATGAAAAAGGTGTTCCAGATGCTCCAAATCGACTCCCAATGGCGATTTTTGATGATTTTCAGAAGAAAAAGAGGTGTTTTTGGTGTTTACGGTCAAGGGTTCTAGAGAGAGAATGAGAGATTTTTTGGCCAAGAAGCTTAAAATGAAGGTGGGGGTCCCTTATATATAGGTTGGGGGTATGGTCGGTGGCGGGGTCCTCTAGGCAGCAACCATACACATGTTTACGGCCGTAAACCCGCTTTGGCTGCAAACATGTTGTTTTTTGAGAAATTTTCGGTTTTTCGCGCGATGTTTGGTTCTGAATCGTATATAATTTCAATTACATAAAACATAATAATTTTCCAAACCAAGGAATTTGGCGAAAATCCAATAAAATTCAAATTTTATAAACGGAAGTCGGTTAAAGGTAACAGAAAAAGTTTCGGGTTGTAACAAATATTACTTTTCGTCATGATTTACTAAAAGTTTAGTAACTATGGTTATGTTTACAAGATTAAGTGTAATTCTGAATCACTAAAAAGGTTTCAATATATAGCAGAACGAATAAGAAGAATCAAATCTGGAAGAAAGATAAAAGTTTCTCCAATCTGAAAAGAAGGGAGAGTACTTGAGTATCGTGTTTTGTGATCATCTTAGTGATTATATAACCATATCACAATTGATCCTCTAAAGTATACTTGTATGGATAAAAAGAGGTATCGGAGATTGTTCAAATGGTTAAATCAAAAGGTGAATCATACTCCATTCCAAAATCAAGTCTTAGAGTTATACTCCAAGATTGTACATTGAGTGACATAATTTGAAGAAAGGGTTATAACACTTATCAAATGTAGAATAAACTGTTTCTTACTCTTGTACATTTGAAATTGGTAAATTTTGATGTTTCGGATAAAACAAAGATCAACTAAGACCGATTGTCAGAAGTGTTTGTCTTGATAAGCAACTGCACTAACTCTTGAATGTTTGTTTGTCAAGTGATCTCTCTTGACAAAGAGAGTATTATATGTCAAGAAGTCAGTGGGAGTCTTAAAGATATTGAAATTTTTTCAAGAACTAATCAAGAATAAACCTGTTATTAATCACTAGCACACGACTTGAGGTCTATAACCTATCGTGTTGACATATTCTTGTTTCTGTGCCCATTTTATTTAAAGTTGACTATGCATGTGAGTTCTATGAGTTCTCAATTGTTTTCATAACAACTTGGAAGGAATGGTAGTCCCTTGTGCTACCAAGTGGCAAGAAATTAAGATTGAACAATTTCAGTCCATATGAATTTGGATTTGTCACTAACCTTATCTTGTGATTATGGTTATGACAAATTCACATGGATAGGAACATATACACCATCAAAATCTAAGTGTCATAAGATTTCTCTCCAATTCATGAAAATGATTGTGAGGAAATACTTTCATTAAGTAGATTTTAAGGAGATGACATTTGTGATATTTGCATTCTCAAATTCGTTTATCATTACGGCATCCCTCTACATAGTTTGAATTATGAGATTTGGCATTTAGTCTGAACATTTCGGACTTATTGATATAAGTTCTGAAATAGTTTAGACACACATATATGTTATCTAAGGAAATGTGTATAAGTTTAAAAAGCCTAGATAAAGTCTTATCGAAGAGTCTTGTATCAAAAATCTAAACCTTGGTAAGAAAGTCAACAAGTATTATTTCTAGAAGTCCAGCTTATTTCTGGGTACATGTCAAAGCTAGTGGGAGCATAAGTGGTATGCTAGTGAGATAATAATTATCATGCTAGTGGGAGCATAATTATTATGGTAAGTGCCGCGAGTTAGCAATGTTAATTATAGAAAACAAATGTTTCAATTCGCAAAGTTTCAGGGTTTGGAAAGTTGTTTTGCTATAACTAAGGGATAGGAAATTATACTTCATTTCAAATCTAAAGCTTAGATTGTGAGATTTTAATCAAATTTAGTCAAGGATAAATAGAAATGTTATGTTGGAATGGTTCAACATAAGGAAATTCTAAATATATGGAAACATTATAGCAAGAGACCGGTAAAGTATCATGTCTTTATGTAAGACATTATAAATTGTGTCCAATGTGCTTCAGATAAAGTATTGAATTCATATGCTATAATATTTACGTGTTCTAATTTTCCAAATTCCTAGGGCATTAAGAGGGAAAAAGGACTAGAACCGGATATGATTAAAGTTATTAAACATTTGTCAAGGACGATCGGAAGTTTGTTAAGGATTGGTTACTTAAGGACAGTTGGAAGTATAGTAATGAATGGACCATATTGATATGATTCTGAATATATAGGATTCTATTAAGAATGGATAGTCATATGGAAATTATGGAAAAAATTTCCACAATAGGAGTTGGATATCAAGAATCTATGAGAAAGTTAGAAACTTTTATACAAGAAGGATGTTCAAAGGAATATGCTTTGAGTATGAGACTTCGTATCTATGGAATTGTCTTGTAACAATCTCCAATGGAAGTTTTGTAATTGGAAAAGTCTTTATGGATTGTGTACATAGTCGTTACCAAAGGATCACTACATATAAGCTTAGAATCTGACATACTACGATAAGTAGAAAGGACTTGCTATTCTCACACTTACGATCATGATTTGGAATTATGAAATGAGTGTCATTGGAAATGTTTACAATTGTTCTATTTCACAAAGTAAAGATCATAGGTAAACATAGTGTGCATGTTTGGAGCATGGGATAACTATTGTTTTAATTCAAGTGTAAAGTTGATAAATTGAAACATTATACAATGAATAATGTGTAATCAATATGGTGATTAAATAAAAGTTTTTTTTATTTATATTCAAAAGTTTTGAGACTGTATTGGATTTGATTATTCTTGTGTTTCACTTTGCATGACTTCCCGAATAACTAGGCTATTCAAACTATCCACGATCGATCATACTTTGGAAGTAGGTATTGAAGCTAGACTATCATGAATGGGTCTGTAGATTGTCCAAAGTCGTTTAGACATAACACAAGTTTGCTGCAGTGTTCATGAGTACTCC
Organism: Lactuca saligna; assembly: GCF_052625555.1. Taxonomy (NCBI): domain Eukaryota; kingdom Viridiplantae; phylum Streptophyta; class Magnoliopsida; order Asterales; family Asteraceae; genus Lactuca; species Lactuca saligna. The sequence continues at coordinate 210,029,758 of NC_136419.1, forward strand.
TGTAATAAGATTTGAGTATTGGATTAAACCCACGCTCATTTGAATCACTTCATAGATTTTATCACGAGTGATTGTGAGACAATAATATCTTATATTCTTGAAACCAAGACATGTGAGTTGTAGCTTACAATTCGGTTGCACATTGACATATGTAAACGCACCAGTAACTTGGTGTTATAAAGCATATTGTTGTGTGTGATTTGATGAGTAAGTACAAGAAAGCATTTGAGTTGAAGTTTATTTGTTCCTTTTACCCAATGTGTATAAAAGCGATATATGTGAGCCCCTCGATGATTTAGTGATGACAACCCTAAGTGCTTGGCCAAGCCTGGACTGATTTGAATTGTTCAGTTAGTTGGTCGTCATAAATCGGAAATCAGGAAACAACATATGAAGAGAGAGAATGAGTATAATCCATTTATTAGTTTATACGATATCTAGAATGGAGGAATATATGATCCCTTATCTAATAGACGCATCATTGACTAGCTCAGAGTTCGACAACGGGCTTTGAGAGCTACGATTGCTAGTCAGGATTTTGGACTCGTACTTGCAGTTATACTTATTAGACTTATCTAAGTGAGAGACTGATGGATTAGGTGTCTAAGCCTATAACCACAATTGCTATATACTTGACCTGAGAGTAGCATGGTCCATTTGGGTTCCCTTCACTAGAACAATTCGATAGGATATATATTTTAGAAAGAGGCTATTTATGATTTACTAATATATTATAAGTATAATATATTAATTGTGAAATCATATTTTTTAATTAGTATTGGTCAAGAATTAATTTTGAATTAATTTAGTGATCAAAATAAACTAATTAAATTAATGGGGACTGATTATGTGAATCAATGATATCATTATATATATATATATATATATATATATATATATATATATATATATATATATATATATATATATATATATATATATTGTTTGGGCTATTGATCCATGTTTGGCTAAATTTATGTAAGTATTCATGAAGAGTTAGCCCACATGAGATATGGATCGTAACCTAAGTGTATGGATTAGGGTTTACCCATGACTCTTGGAATCGTACAATGTATATGTGTTATCACTTAGCTAAAATCAGCACTTAAGTGTTCTAGGAAGAGAGATAACCAATTTTAGAGTGTCTAAGCTCTCTCTCAAAGTCCTCCTTTGTTCATGTTGTTTGTGAACCATTTAATGCATCACACTTGAAGTAATAAGCTCTTGAAAGGCCAAAACTACAAACTACAATTAAGAGGTATTCTTCTAATTTGATTTTATAATTCATGTACCAAAATTGTATGCTAGTTGTAGGCTTCATGCTTTCAAATTTTTATTGCATGTTTAAGTAGAGAAAACTTTATATCAAAAACTATTATGGTTGTATGTACACCATAGGAGTGTTATAATATACAAAAGCCAACAATCATTCCAGAAACAATGGTTATTTTTCAATATATATATATATATATATATATATATATATATATATATATATATATATATATATATATATATATATATATATATTGGTGTTTGTATATATAATTTACATTTTTGGGACGTGTAACGTCCATTGAAGGGTTGCTAGAATAATACAAACGTTTTATGGGTTGTTATTTATGAGTATATGTATACATTCAGATACATGAAGCATCATAATTTGTTATATATTATACATTTAATAGTAAAATATTAATAAAAGGAAAAAAGAAAAGTAAATTGTGATCAGAGAGTTGCAGAGCCCTCACATTGCATGGTCACTCTACCCACGTTCCTTTGCTCCCCCACACCCCTCTCTTCCCAAATACCTTAATCAATAATCACTAACCCCCAAAAGTACACACTATATCAACCCCCCTTCTCCCTCTTCCTTTTTACCTAAACCCTACGTACTTACACTTCCAGTTCCAAGGAAGACGACTGTGAAAGCTCTGTTGCTATCGCAGTTGTCATTCCTCCAACTCACTCATATATTTCACACTTCAAATTTTCTAAAATTAAAGATTTTCGTTTAGTTTAACGTAATTGTTAACTCCGAATAACACAATCAGATAATTGGAGTTGAAGAGAGTGATCAGTGATGGATATGTATGGAATGTCATCGGCCGGACAAGATTATTTAGCCGTTGACGAGCTCTTTGACTTTTCCGGTGACCGGGATGACGTTTTCTCCTCTTCCGCCGTCAATGCCACCGACGTGTTCCACAATATCACCGCCTCCGGCAGCCAGTACCAGTACGGTTTCAATAGCAATAATAATACTACCATTACCAATTACCACCACCAATCCACCGACTTTACCGATCATTTCTGCGTTCCGGTGAGTTTTCGATTTCAACTTTTCTGTTTGTTTTACAGGAATAACAGAGGGTTATAGATATGGATTTGTGAAGGTTTTTGTTTCTTTTGAGTACTGATAATGTTGTGGATTTGGAATGTTCTAGAGTGATGACGTGGCGGAGCTCGAATGGCTATCGAGATTCGTCGACGATTCGTTCAGCGACTTTCCGACGAATAACATAGCCGGAACTATAAACTTCCGACCGCAGAACACGTCGTTTCACAGCAGATCAAGGAGTAAGAGAACCAGAGCACCGTCAAATACCAACAGCTGGACATCAACACCATCGGTACCCACCACTCCGATCTCTGAAACATCGAAAACTTCTTCATCGTGCGACACGACGTCGGAATCCGGCGTCGTTAGACGCTGTACTCACTGCGCTTCGGAGAAGACACCACAATGGAGGACCGGTCCGTTAGGTCCGAAGACGTTATGCAACGCCTGCGGTGTGAGGTTCAAATCAGGGCGGTTGGTTCCGGAGTATCGTCCGGCAGCGAGCCCGACGTTTGTGTTAACTCAACACTCAAACTCTCACCGGAAAGTAATGGAGCTCCGTCGGCAAAAGGAGGTGATGGTAGGAGGCCAACACCACCAACACCAACACTACCAACAGCAACAGCAGCAATTACTGCCTTCGGAACACCAAATCTACGGCGGAGCACACCACCGCCACCGGGAGCAACAACAACTGCATCATGGCAGCAACTACGAGGTCTGCTGACGTTAGTCCGTACCGTAAACGGCCAGGAAAGCTTAATCTACTATAAAAATATGTACTGGATAAGAAGAAATCTATAAAATTGTAACGAATTTCAGATTTTTATGATCTGATTTCTTTTTGTTCTTGCATTTTATTTTTAAATTAAATAAAATTTAAAAACAGAAAAAATCAAACGGCGAGTATACTACCTATTAACTAGTAAATGTTAGAAATTTAAATTTATATAAATTATACATAGATTTTAGACAAAATTATATAAATGGTCATTGTGATTGACCAACTCATTGTGATTGACACAATTGACTAACTTTAGTCCTATTTGACTAACTTTAGTCCTATGACAAATTTTGTGTATGGATGTTTTTTGTGTTTTTAAAAATCTTGCACAGTGTTAACTTTTTGTATTTTTTTGATATTTTGTTCGTATAAATTTTTTTTTAATTTTTTTTGATATTTTTTTCGAATATAATTATTAATATTTTTTCGATTTTTAGCTTGAATAATTTTTTCTCCTTTTTTTTTTCACGTTTTGTTAATATATATATATATATATAAAATTTTACATTTTGTTTGTTCGTATTTGTTAAAGATTTTAATGTTTATTATAATTATAATTCGTAACTTAATTCACTTACAATCATATTTTTCTATTTTTTTTGTTCTTCTAATATATATATATATATATATATATATATATATATATATATATATATATATATATATATATATATATATATATATATATTCAAATGAAAACATTTGTTAAATTGAGAACACTTGAGTGTAAATTTCACTCAACACGTGCATCTTTTAAGTTTTAATAGTTAGAGGGCTTATGGGTAATTCAACCCAACAATTCCCTATGCTTTCCTTCTTCACACAGAAAATCAACAACATCCCACCCCGATCTTCCCTACGCCCAGCACTGCGTCCTCTCGCTATGCCTCTCCGCCAGATATCCTACTTTGCGCTCTTCTTCTTCCAACGCTCTTTCACCTATTGTCGATACTTGTTCCAGAAATCTAATGCTTAAACCCGACAATCTAATTCCATCCGAAGGTACTATAACTACTCTCTCTCTCTCTCTCTCACTCTCATTAGCTCGATGAAATGAGAACTGAGCGTAATTATCAATTAACAGCATCGATTACGAGCTCATGATAATGATTTTTTATACAGTCGTTCATATTTGTATTTTCTGCTACATGTCATTTGATTTGATTCAACATCTTTTCTTAGTTGAAACCAAATTAGAATGGTTAAGAAATTGGTGTCTCACCTGGTGAAACAAATAGTGGCCACTAGGTGTTTGACAAAATGTCACAAAGAAACATACTTGTTATAAAGATCTGAATACATACTATGTTATTAACATTACTTATTTTACTTACCACTTTCTCAAGGCTATATATAATTTAACTCTTTAGCCTGCAAACACATAATCGTTTTCTAAAATGACATTTTTCTTTTTCTTTGTATATTGAAAAACACAACAAATAAAGTTACCATTGATTGCGTCTCATCATTGAGTTTATTGCTGACTTATGTAGGATTTTTACTTTCCTCCTCTTTGATTTCACGGTCAATCTCTTTGATAAACCTTAAAGAACATTTAATTAGTATAATAGGGGTTGGATTAGAGTCTATTAGAGAGTTGATGATCATTGTAGAATTTCATGCATACAAGGTGTTTGTCGTATTGTCTGAAAGAACCTAATAAATGTAAAATTGGCATTTTATGTGAAAACCCTTAACTTTGAACCCTCATTAAGCCAGGCGTTATCGACCTTAGGTTAAATTGAATTTCACATCTCAATATCCTAATAAGTAACCAACAATCATTTTAAAAGTGATAAACTTAAGGCTTAACCATTAAGTCCTTATTGAACACCAAAGTGATTTAAAAACTAGTATGACCAATTTTCCCAAATATGTCGTCCAACTTCTAAAATCCGTCTAAGTCAATAAGAACACCTAAAAATCATGAGACTTAGTTTTCTGGAAATATTAGTGTGTCTAGTCTCTTCAGACTTTGAATCACATTTCAAAATTCCAAATCCTTTAGGGGTAAAATTGGAAATCTTCTTAGGTTGGTCCATGCTGTCACAGATTTCATGCATTGTCTTCAAAAAAATCATAATAAATTCATCAGAACTCCAAATGCCAAAACAAAGCATATAATCAAATATGGATGTATAGTTTCCTACATATAAAGGGTCTGATGTAATTCGTGGTAGATTGGTACGAGTTTATTCCAAGAGTGTTAAGTGGTCCAGAAAGTGACAACTTAAAGTTAGTAACTTGTAAATTTAATATAAAATCAACCAAAAATCATTAGAACCAGATCTTTATATTCCTGAAAAGATAAAAGGGGGAACTTTACCAATGTTATTTTATCATAATTTATTAGGGTTGAAAGGTAAGAAAATAGATCCCAAACAAAGCACTACAATCAAACAGAAAATAAGGAAATATGTGCATAAGTTTATAAGATTAATACAACAAAGCAAAAGCTAAATAAAGTTACAATTGATGTGTAAGTTCTCGGAAAGGAAAATATTCATGGATACCCTAATCCGGTATAGTGAACAAGGAAAGGCAGAATGTAGTTTTTTCTCTAGTGAGACAAGGAAACAAGATTCATTTCCACGTTCTCGATTCGTTAGTTTTTCTCGTGTATTAAATCACATGTGATTATATGATCTAATCACATATGACTTATATGCACAAGATTCATTTTTTTTATTCAATTGTTGTTCTTTGTCCATATTAATCGTATAGTATGTGATTAAATATATAAAATGACATATGATTAAATACATATTAACAAATATTGAATTGAGAATGTGAATTTGAATCTTATTCACATAAATCATATGTGATTAGATACGTATAATCACATGTGATTAAATACATGAGAACAACTATTGAATCGATAACACAAAAATGAATATTGTCCACATAAATCATATGCGATTAGCTATATATAATAACATGTGGTTATGCATATCTAATCACATATTATTTATGTGGCTAAGATTCATTTTCGCGTTCTCGACTCAATAATTGTTTTTTTTTCCACTTTAATCATATGTGATTAAATACATTTAATCAGATGTGATTATATGTTTTTAATCACATATGATTTTATTTGGAAAAGAAGAATCTTGTTTGTATAAATCTTATGTGATTAAATACATACAATCACATGTGATTATATACACAATACCAACTATTGAACAAAGAACACAAAAACAAATCTTTATCCAAATTAATCATATATGATTAAATAAATCTAATCACGTGTGATTATATGAATTGATGTGGACAAAATTCATTTTTGCTTTGTTGATTCAATAGTTGTTCTCATGTATTTTATTACATGTGATTATATGTATAATTGTATGTCATTAAGTACATGAGCATAACTATTGAATCGAGAATGCAAAAATGAATATTGTGTACCTTAAATCATATGTGATTATATACATATAACCACATGTGATTAAATACACAAAAGCAATTATTTAATTAAAACCATAAAAATAAATATTATCTACATAATCATATCTGATTAAATGCATGTATCTAATGATATATGATTTATCTGGATAAGATTCATTGCCATATTCTCGAATCAGTAATTGTTCTTTGACAAATGTAATCATATGTGATTAAATACATATAATCACATGTGATTATATGTATTTAATCACATATGATTTATATGGACAAAAAATAACGATGTCTATATAAATTATATGTGATTAGATACATATAATCGCATATGATTATATACACAAGAACAACTATTGAATCGAGAACATAAAGATAAATATTTTCCACATATATCATATGTGATTAAATGCATATAATCACATGTGGTTATATGTATCTAACCGCAAATAATTTACGTGGAAAATATTTATTTTCGCATTCTCGATTCAGTTTTTGTTTTTGTGTATTTAATTGCAGGACATTATATGTATCTAATAAAATATGATTTATATGGACAATATTCATTTTCACATTCTCGTTCAATAGTTGTTCTTTTACATTTAGTCACATATTATTTCTGTACACAAGATTCATTTTTGCATTTTTGATTCGATAGTTTTTTTTCCACATTAGTCATATGTGATTAAATACACACAATCACATACGATTAAATACATAAGAGAAAATATTGAATCAAAAATGTGAAAACGAATATTATCAATATAAATCATATGTGATTTGATACATATAATCATGTGTGATTAGGTACATAAGTACAACTATTGAATTGAGAAAGAAATAATGAATCATGTCCACAAAAATCATATGTTATTAGGTATATATAATCACATGTGATTATATGTATTTAATACATATGATTTTTATGTACAATATTCATTTTTGCGTTTTTAATTCAATAGTTGGTCTCGTGTATTTAATCACATACGATTTATGTGAAAAATATTTGTTTTCACGTTCTTGATTCAATAAATCATATGCGATGAAATATATAATCATATTTAATTATATACACGAGAACAACTATTGAATTAAGAACATTAAAACAAATTTATGTCCACATTATTCATAAATGATTAAATATTTATAATCACATGTACTTAAATATATGAGAAAAATTATTGAAATGTAAAACCAAAAATGAATATTGTTCATGTAAATCATATGTGATTGGATACATATAATCACATGTGATTATACGTATCTAATCATATATGAATAAAGTTGACAAAAAATAATTATTGAATTGAGAACGCAATAATGACATATGTGATTAAATATATCTAATCACGTGTGATTATATGTATCTAATCACATGATTTATATGGACAAAAAAGAATATTGTCCATATAAAACATATGTGATTAAATATAAATAATCGCATGTGATTATATACACATAATCACAGGTGGTGGTGGTGTGTAGTGATGTTTGGTGGTGGTAAGTGGTTGTGGTGGTGAAGGGTGATAGGGGTGACATTTAGGGTGGTGATTGTAGTGGGTGGCAGGTGGCGGTAGCGAGTAGTGGTGATACGTGGTGGAGACGGGTGAAGTGATGAAGTGTTAATCGAGTAAAGAAAATCAAGTCAGAGTAATATAAATATGAAATGAACATGAGTAGTAAATATAATCTTTTTTCAGCTCAATTATACTTCCAAAGTTTTACAGAGAGTAAAAAGACAAGTTCTGTAAAGACCTTTATCAAACTCTAAGTAAAGTCCCTATTTAAAGGAAACATGAAAATATACAAAAAATACTAAGGCATAGACATTAAGCTTAGAATATTAGACACCTTGGTAAATACATTACAAAATATATGAAGGGTACAGACTTCAACTCATTATAACATAATTTCGACCCTAACAATATCACCGTTTGTAATGAAGTCGTTTTCTCTCAGTTTGTGAGAATTTATATGGCATACATCATTACCCTTTGTATTTCAGTGTACTATGAAATAATCTTCTTAAGCTCCTTCTTGTCCCCTTCATTATTTTTCTTGTAATTATTCATACGAAAAATGAAGTTCGTATACTTGATTCCTAGGGTTAGCTGGTGATTTCTTATTTTCCATCTCAAAGTCTGGTATTAGCTTTCCTTTTCCTTTAATGTCCTTCATAGACTTTGTTTCATCTTGGGACTTTGAGGAACCGAAACTACGTTTAGGACCGAAACTGGGTTTAGGACCGAAACTGGATTTAGGACCGAAACTATGTTTAGGACCGAAACTGGATTTAGGACTGAAACTATGTTTAGGACCTAAACTGGGTTTAGGATCGAAACTGGATTGGGAACCGAAACTCGACCTTTGGTTCTGGGACTTGGAATAGTAGGAATTAGGACTGTAATTTTCCTTCAACTTTTCCTTTCCATTGTCCATTGATCCTTTCCTAGGAAGCTCATAATTGGAGTTTTGAGAATTCCAATGCCTTTTTGTTCATTGAGATTCTTGGTATGTCTCTGATTTCTCAAGCGTTTCTGTTCGGCTAGCTCCTTTTGAGATTTGTGGATATTGAAGCTGGCCTTTGGTTTCTCCTTTTGAGTTTCGGTTGTCTTGTTAGACACTTTTGTTTTTGCACTATCCTTGGTTAGAACTTTCGGTTCTTCAATTGGCTCCTCAGGAATTTCTTTGGTTCCACTTGTGCTTGGTTTGTCGAAACCGGAGGGTGTGTTGATGGGTTCTGCAATGTATCTTCCTTTAACCCTCCATGTAGTCTGCTCAGATAGGCCAGCGGTTTCATCTGCGTTGTCAATTGGAGTAGGCCAGAAGTAGTCATCGCATCCTTCAACATTATCTTTGTCGACCAAGATTCTTAATTCTACCGTTTGCCTTTGAGTGACCCCTGTAACAGCATAAACCTGATTTGGCACAGTCTGAACCTTTTGATAGACCATTTCCTTTTCCTTGAGTTTCGGTTTTTGTTCTTTTGACAGACAAGCAAATTCAACCGAGTTTTCTGATATTAGTGGTTTTTCATTCTCGGTTTTGTTTTTCATAAACGCAGAGTAGTCAACTTCGTCCTCTACTGAGATTTCACTCATCTCGCTTTTCATATCAAATTCAGTTCATTGTCAAGTTTGGCAGTTGAGAGATTGAAAGATTGAATAGTTTCATATTTAATTTTTAGCCTATCATTTTCATCTAGTATATCTTTTAGCATACTTTTGTGTTCCTTAGAGTCGATGAAGCTTTCTATCTTTTCCAGACCTAGCCTATAAGAGATAGATGTCTCTTCGGAGGACACTACTGATTCACATTCTGCTATGATCTCATTTTCCTTAAATTCAAGAAAGGTCAATATCATTTTATGAATTTTCTTTCCAGTTTCACAGCTTAAATGTAATTGAGCAATATTAGTATAAATACGCCTAGCAATTAAATAGAAAAAATTTCTTTGTTTTAAAAACTTTAAATTGTCTCTTTGCAAATAAATACTTTCGTCCCTAGCTCTAAATAACGCTGCTTCCTTCAGCTCGATCCACGTCCTTCTTTCCTCACTTTTTGAAGACACCCTGCTGAGTTGGTCAGTTAGGTTAGAATTCGCTAAGCGAGTTTGTATGAGGCTACTACTTAGGTTAGAAAATTTAAAGTTTAATACATTTAATTCTTCTTGATAATCTATTTTTGGAATTTTAAGACTTTCAAGAAGAGATTGTACCTTTTTGATCAGCCGATCGCAGTCATTGATCTTCTCACTCACTGGCTTGGCCGCAAAACACTTATTTTCGGTCAGGTTCGGTTCCTTATCTTCACTTTCGGTTGATGGATCAGCAGTGAGAATAAAACACTTTCTAGCCGAACCTTCTTCCTTTGCCACAAAAGCCTTTCCATGAGTGGGCCTTCTAACCTCTTCATCTTCAGAGTCAGTTGACCAAACTTCTACGCCACCGAACTCATCTTCCCCAGAATTCTCCTGTACAATCAAGGCATTCATAGAGGTGTTAGTGGCATTTTTATTCTTGATTTCCTCTAACTTGCGCATATAATATGCCTCATCATCTTCACCCTCTCTCTTCTCAGCCATTTTTCTCAACATGCAATCTTTGGCAAAATGGTTCTTGCCATGACAGTCATTACAGTCGTATCCAGAATCTCCTGCAAGCTTGCTCTCCTTTTTCTCTTCATCCTTTTGAGTGGAGACTTTCGGTTCATCCTTTATTTTCTCAGAACTATAACTTCCCTACCAGTTTCGGTTCTTGCTGACATGAAATTTTCTCCTTGCAAATTTCTTTGGATTTGTGACCATCATTGCATACTCCTCGCTTGTAAGGTCACATTCAAACATATCTGACTCTTCTTCTTCTTCTGCAATACTTTTTCCTTTAGAGACAAGAGCCAAAGATCCCACACCAGAAACCACTTTCGCTTCCTTGGTTACTACACTTTCATGGGACTTAAGTATCCCTACAAGTTTAGCTTAAGAATAAGACTTAAACTGTTCATGTGCCTTCACAGTGGAAACAACGCCATCCATTCCGGTCTCAGTCTGTTCATGAATGTCACTTTCTGTTCGATCAATTTTCTATCTATTCCATGCTTGATCATCTTACTTAGGAGATGATTGAACGGATCAAAAGTCTGCATAAGCTTCTCTCCAGGTTTCCGTTCGAAGACTCCAAATTCTGACAGTAGTAGGGTTTGACTGGAGTGTTCCAGATCTTCATCAGTTGAGTAAAGTTCCTTCAGCCTATCCTAGATTTCTTTAGCCGTTGTGCATGAACCAACTAACCGAAAGGTGTCAGATTGCACTCATTGCAGGGCGAATCTTATCATTCGCATGGCCTTGACGTTACACAAGAGCTTATATTTCTCATCCTGTGGTATCTTCTCTACGTCTATCACCAGCTTGTTGTAATCCTTTTGGGACTTAACAGTCGTGTTTGTTCCTGAATGTACAAACGGTCCAAGAGTGATAGCTTTCCAGATGAGATAGCCATTATCTTCAAATCCAACCATGTAGTCTTCAAAGTGATGAGGCCATACTTCGTAATCTTGAGTATAGAGTATGGGTACCCTTGTTGTAGATCCAATGTTGTTTGAGATGTTGATGGGGTTTGTATGTGAATCATCGTGAGACATGGTGAGCTGTTAGAATCAAACCTGTAATCTTGAGATTAGGGTTTTATCAGGAACTGAGCTACCATCGATATTAAGAAGACGGCTTCTATTTATATGATAAAAGCGGAAATCCAAAAGTAAACTAAATGCAGAAGGAATGTGTATTGATCACACAATCTCTTGCTCCGATACCAATTGATAGAACTAAGTTCTTTCAGGATCGAATGATTCTAAAAAAGTTAATAAATAATAACGTAATAATGAACACAAGAATTGTACTGAATATGTCGAATGATTATAACTTCAACACCTCAGATGAGCTTGACGAAGAACTTCAACTGTAGAGGAGTTTAGGGTTACAATGATAAACGTAATGAATGACCGATCTTTAATTATGCATACATGCATGCATATTTATATCAAAACCCTATTAGCTAATCTAGATAACTATCAAACTAATCTAGGTAACCACGGATGGATAGGCCCAATCTGGGTACAAAACTTATGGCCCAAGACGCAACACAAATGGATTCAACAATATATTTGGGGACTGTCGCCCCAAATTCAGTCAATTGTGTTAGCTTCAAGGCTTGTTACTTTTGACAGTGCCAAAGAACTAGCACAAACTATTATTGACCACGATAACAGTAGGAACCCAACGATTGCTGCACCAGAACAACAAAAGGGAAACAAACACAACATGAAGAAAGGTTGGAACAAGAGGAAAGGAGGGTTTTCACAAGAATCCTCAAAGAAACAAAAGCTAGTTATAGTAAATGCTGCTATTGTACCTACTGCTCTAACTGCAACGGAAAGGGGCATACCGCCCGTTTCTGCAAGACTCCCGTAAATCCGATTACTCAAGTTCCCAATGCTGGTGTGGGCCAAGCTTGCTATGGTTGTGGTGAGGTGGGTCACTAAAAAAGAAACTACTCGAAGGCAGCGAATACCAGCGGAGTGGGACAAGTTTTGGCTATAGGCCACGAGGAAGCCGTAGCTGATCCTACGGTAGTTATTGGGACGTTCGTTCTCGATAATTCATATGCGTGCATAGTATTCGATAGTGGAGCAGAGTGAAGCTTCGTAAGACAGATGTTTATTCACTTACTTAAACAAAAACCGTGCGCACTAGAAAAATAATTCACTGTAGAGATGGCAAACAGGAAAATGAAAAACACTAACTGCATATACATAGGTTGTACTTTAACTTTAGACGGTCATTGTTTCCCAATCAACCTCATGCCGTACCAAATTAAAAATTTCGACGTCATAGCATAGATTGGTTGATTCTTTTTCGCACCGACATCATGTGCTATGAAAAACCAGTCCGTCTTAGTCTCCCTAACAACAAAACTATAGCCATCTACAGTGACAAATCAAGTACGAACCTTCACATCATTTCGAGTATCCAAGCTCAGAAGTGTTTACGGATGGAATATCATGCATTCCTTGCACACATCATCAATACGAGTCAAGAAGTGAAAGACATTAAGAAAATTTCAGAAGTACGTGACTTTCCTGACAACATTCCAGAAGAGCTACCGGGATTACCACCGCAACGTCAAGTCGAGTTCATAATCGACTTAGTTCTAGGAGCTACCCCAGTAGCCAAATCACCTTATCGTCTGGCACCAACAGAGATGCAAGAACTTTCCAATCAGCTTAACGAACTCCTCCAAAATGGATTCATTAGGCCAAGCTTCTCACCTTGGGGAGCACCGGTCTTGTTTGTAAAGAAGAAAATGGATCGTTCTGTATGTGCATTGACTACAGAGAATTGAACAAACTTACTGTCAAGTATTGTTACCCTCTACCCTACATCGATGACTTATTTGATCATATTTAAGGAGAAAACTGCTTCTTGAAGATAGATCTAACATTCGGGTATCATCAGTTACGAGTGCTAGAGGAAGATGTCCCTAAGACAGCCTTCCAAACTCGTTATGGACTCTACGAGTTTGTACTGATGCCGTTTGGATTAACCAACACACCAGCTGTATTCATGGACCTGATGAATAGGGTGTGCCATCCTTACTTGGATCAGTTCGTTATCGTCTTTATCGATGACTTACTTATCTACTCCTAAAGTAAGGAGGATCATAGTCAACACCTACAAAACATCTTAGAAACATTACGATCGGAGAAGCTCTATGAGAAGTTCTCCTAGTGCGAGTTTTAAATTCGAAGAGTCAAACTCTTGGGCCACGTCACTAGCGAAAAGGGAATACACGTGGACCCTTAAAAAATTAAGGCTATTGAGAACTGGTCAGCACCAAAGACACCTACCGAAATTCTTCAATTTCTAGGTCTCGCTGGCTACTATCGCAGGTTCATAAAGAACTTCTCTAGTATCACGAAACCTCTTACCGCGTTGACCTAGAAAGTCATGTCCTTTGACTGGGCAGCAAAACAAGAGAAGGTGTTTCAAACACTGAAACAAGCCTTGTGTACCGCACCGATACTATCCCTCCCCGAAGGGATAGAAGATTTCGTTGTGTATTGTGATGCATCAAACCAAGGACTTGGTTGTCTTCTTATGCAAAGAGGAAAGGCCATTTCCTATGCCTCTCGTCAGCTTAAGACACATGAAGTAAACTATACAACACATGATCTGGAGTTAGGAGCAGTGGTATTTTCTCTAAAGATCTGGAGACACTACTTGTACTATTCAAAGAGCATTATCTTCATCGACCATAAAAGCCTTCAACACATATTCGATCAGAAGGAGCTCAATATGCGACAACGACGGTGGGTCAAGCTACTCAATTACTACGAATGCAAAGTTTGTTATCACCCTAACAAGGCCAATGTAGGAGCTGACGCCCTTAGTCGAAAAGAATACACTGGTGGGAGAGTCAAATCTATGACTATGACTATCCATTCACACTTGTCCACACAAATTAAAGATGCTTAGCTAGAAGCTTTAAAACCTGAAAATGTGGCGGGTGAATCCCTGAGAGGGATGGATAAAAATCTAGAAATCAAGGGTGGTGGAGCGTTATATCTTATTTAACGTATCTGGACAACGAAACACGGTGGCTACAAAGACTTGATCATGACCGAAGCTCAGAACACCAGATATTCCATCCACCCAGGTTCAGATAAGATGTATCTAGGTCTTAAGAAACTGTACTGGTGGCCTAACATGAAAGCAGAGATTGCTACGTTCATGAGTAAATGCATTATTTGCGCTAAGGTAAAGGTCGAATACCAAAAACCCTCCGGTTTACTACAATAACTAGAGATACCAGAATGGAAGTGGGAGTGGATCACTATGGACTTCATAACCAAGTTGCCTAAGACAACGGGTGGACTTGATACCGTTTGGGTCATCGTCGATAGATTGACCAAGTCCGTACACTTCCTGCTTATTAAAGAATCTAACAAGATGGAGAATATTACAAGAACATACTTTCGGGAGATCGTATGACTGCATGGTGTTCCTATATCCATTATATCTGACATTGATAGTAGATTCACTTCGAGGTTCTGGTAGTCACTACAAAGTTCCCTCGGAACAAGGCTAGACATGAGTACAACCTACCATCCTCAGACTAACGGACAAAGTGAGAACTATCCAAACACCGGAAGATATGTTGCGAGGCTGTGTGATCGAATTTGGAAAGGCATGAGATACACATTAACCCCTTGTCGAGTTTTCCTACAATAATAGTTACCACACGAGTATCAAGGCTGCTCCATTTAAAGCCCTCAATGGCCGGAAGTGCAGATCCCCTTTGTGCTGGGCTGAGGTGGGTGACACCCAGTTAGCTAAAGGACGAGTTCCTGACAGCACTCTCACATGTCCGGAAATCAATCGGGAAACGAAAGAGAAGATAGGTCAGATTCACGAACAATTGAAAGCCTACAGAGACTGACAGAAAAGCTATGCTGAAAAAAGGAGGAAACCTTTGGAATTCCAGGTGGGAGACCGATTTCTACTGAAAGTCTCACTCTGGAAAGGCTAGATACGCTTTGGAAAGCGTGGAAAGCTAAATCTAAGATACGTAGGGCCTTTCGAGATTCTTGCTAGAATCGACCCTATAGCTTACAAACTCAATCTACCGCTTGAACTCAGTAACGTACATCCAACTTTCCACATCTCGAACTTGAAAAAGTGCATGTCCGACGAGACTCTATTAATCCCACTCGATGAGATCGAGATCAACGAGAGCCTCAACTTCATGGAAGAACCGGTAGAGATCATGGACCGAGAGGTCAAACAAATGAAGCAAAGCCGTATCACGATCGTGAAATTTCGCTGGAATGACAAGCGAGGCCCTGAATTCACTTGGGAATGTGAGGATTAGATGAAACTGAAATACTCTCATCGTTTCGCTTAGTTATTTGTAACTACTTAATTGCTTAAACTCTAATTTCGGGATGAAATTCTCTCTAACGGGGGGATGATGTGACAACCCGAAAATTTTATCTCGTACAATCATTCAATTCAATCAAATTCAGATAGTAGTAGAGTGTTGTAAGTCTGCAGGGGTAGCCGTAGCATTCACTAGCAGCTAGATAGTATTAGAGAGTTGTAAGTCTGCAGGTGTAGCTGTAGCATTTATTAGGCTGATAGGCAGCATGAGCACATTGTTTAGATGCGGGGGAAGCAGTAGTACCCACCAGTTTGGGTGCAGCAGTGAGGATATGGGAATCCATGGGTTAGATTTCGGATTTCCAAAATGGTTGAGTTATGGTTAAGTCGACAATTTTTCAGTGGATTGCCACCATAGTTATGAGATAAGTTAAGCAGTAGACCGCTTGGGTTCATGTAGGTTAAGGGCTACCGTTAGTCTGGGAGCCATCGTTTTTTTTAGTCTTGGATTTGATGATGTCAGGATTCGACGTATGGACCTGGTCGGTTGGATCGGGAGGTTGTTACGGTCACAGTGTCAGGATGACTAGTGGAAACTAGTTCCAGAGAAAGGTTTCATTGAGAAGTCGTGGGAACGACTAAGTAAGGAGTCCTTGGGATCAACAGTTGAGTTGGAATTCGGTGTTGCAGATAACCGACGAATTATTGGAGACAAGGAATGTCTTGAGATATTTTGGGAAGCAGCCATATACCAGTTCAGTGTTTCAGCCAGTTCAGTGCTTCAGTTAGTTCAGTGTTTTAGTCAGTTCAGTGTTTTAGTCAGTTCAATGTTTTAGGCTGTTCAGTGTTTCAGGCAGTTCACTATTGTAGATAGTTCAACGTTTTGGATAGTTTTAGTGTTATGGACATTATTAGTATGTTCGTTGGAATGCAAGTGCTGACAGTATAGTTGGTTGATTTGGAAATCGCAAGTCCCTCCCAGTAGGATCAGTTAAGTCTTCTGCCAAGTATAAGTGATTTGCAAGGATAATTAGGTAGGTAGCCTTTCTTTTAGGATGAAAGGCTCGAGCTAGTGGAAGTTGAGTAGTTAGATGGGAGATAAGCAGGTTGGTTCCAGCAGCATCGATTCAGTATGAGCGGCAGAGTGGATAGAATGGTTATAGATAGTTAAAGTATCTTCAGTAGTCGCTAGAAGCAACTAGGAGGTTGTGATGGGTTGTAGTGACCGGTGGGAGTCCGGTAACCTAGATATCAGCAGATTAGTTGAACCAGGGTGGTCTCAGTGCATCCGGTAGGTGGATGAGGGGCAACAAAATTTCCATTTAGAGGTAGTAATGATAAAGGAAGTATGGTAAGAGGTAGCAAGTTAACAGAAGGTGCTACACCTCTCACAACAGGGTTGGATAATCTCAGAGGGGAGGGTTTGACCTTGTTGCGCAACTCTCGTATGAATCTTAACCGTTGCAGGGATGAATCTTTCACTCAAAGGATTATCTGGTCCATTCGCTGAGACGGGTGCTTAGCACTAAGTTATGGAAATGAGAAGAATTCAGTATGTACCAGTAGTAGTGACCAGCACTGAGAGTGGCTGGAGTGATGGACAAAAGGGTTAGAGTCACCAAGCAGGGTGTTGGAGGCGAATTGTAGGTCAGTTGACCATAGCAGACTTCGAGGACGAAGTTTAGTTGAAGTGGGGGAGAGTTGTAACACCCGAAATCAGAAAGGCCAAGAAAAGAAAGGAAACCCATAAGTTAATGAGGGTCGACTCGACGAGTCGGAGCGGCATCCGGTTGTAGAGTAAGTGACCGACTCGGCGAGTCGGCAAGTGGACTCGGCGAGTCTAGTCTGGGTTGGGAAACCCTAATTCTGGGACTTAGTACCCTATTTAAGCACCTTATTCTCTTTCGCAGGGCTCATTTGCAGCCCCTCTAACCCAGAACACCAAACCCTAGCCGCCATATCCATTTTTGGAGTAAGATCTAGCCTTGGGGAAGTAATTTGCAAGCTTTGAAGAAGAAGAAGATGGAGAAGGCGTTGGGAGGTCCAAGGAGAAGCTTCTTGGTCCAGGATTAGCTTCTCAACCTCATCATTTTCTGGTAATAAAGCTCTCACCTTGGCTATTGTACTTCTAGATCTAGTTTGCCCCCAAATGGATGGTTTTGAGCTCAAAAACCATAAATTCGTAATGATGAAGCAATTGTATCAGTTCATATTGTAGATCTAGACATCCTTGAGCTCTAGGAGCTCAAGAAAGACATCTTTTGGTAGCCATGACCTTGTTCTAGCCCAATTAGCCTCCTTAATAGTTAATTTGTAGTGTTTTGGCTTCATTGCATCATAGACACATGTAAAGTTAGCAACTTTACATGTTCAGATAGTCTTCGAAGACCAGATCTATTATTTGGAACAAACGAGAAGCTCTGTGACTCGAAATTATGGGAATGCATGTATGGACTCGGCGAGTCTGGGAGATGACTCGGCGAGTCGGGCTAGATATACAACTTGAGTCGCGTAGTAACTCGGTGCGTCACATGGGTGGACTCGGTGAGTTGGATGAAGTTAGGCAGGAACTCGACGAGTTGGAAGAACAACTCGGCGAGTCTATTGAAGATTGCCTTAGACTCAACGAGTCTGTTCTTGGACTCGGTGAGTCAGGTCGCGAAACCCCAAACCCTTCGAGTTAAGACTCGGATCAGTGAGTTGAGTGGGGACTCAGTGAGTTGGATAGGTCAGGACTCGGAAATCAGTAGACTCGGCGAGTCATGGTCTGACTCAGCGAGTCGAGTCGCGAATGAAAGGGGTTTTCGAGCTTATGAACTCAGCGAGTCAGTAGGCTGACTCGGCGAGTTGGGTCAACCTGGAAGGTTGACTTTGACCAGGACTTTGATTTTGACAAGATTTGACTTAGTTGACTTTTGGAGGACTGTCAGACTAAGTGTTATATTGATATTGGTTGCACAGAGAGCTTGAGGAACAGCGCCTCAGATGTGTCGGTTAGCAGCCGAAGGTTTATCATTGGAGCTCAGCAGTTCAGGTGAGTTTCCTTGTAGTAGGAACGGGTCAAAGGCCACAATGTCGGCCCATCTAGCTAGCAGTAGTTTCCGGACTTCGGTCCGATGAAGTAGTTAGTATGTTTGATGCCTTCATGGATCAGACAGGATTTATGTGTTATGTGTTCTGGGCTACGGCCCGATGCAGTATGCAGTATATGTGTGTTCATGCTAGTTGATATGTTTATGTTATGCTATGTTCAGTTAGTTTCGGAATTCGGTCTGATGCAGTTAGTTCGGACTTCGGTCCGATGCAGGGGTCAAGGTCCCAGTCAGTTTCTGGACTTCGGTCCGATGCAGGGGGCAAGGCCCCAGTTAGTCCAGACTTCGGCCCGATGTAGGGGACAAGGTACCAGTTAGTTTCCAGAATTTGGTTCGATGCAAGAAGCAAAGGCCCCAGTTAGTTCAGACTTCTGTCCGATGCAGGGGACAATTTCCCAGTCAGTTTCCGGACATCGGTCCGATGCAGGGGGCAAGACCCCAGTTAATCCGGACCTCGGTCCGATGTAGTGGGCAAGACCCAGTATGTGCTTTATATGTTATTGTATGGTATGTGGTAGTTTGGGGGAGCTCACTAAGCTTCGTGCTTATGGTTTCCGTTTTTGGTTTCAAGTAATCAGTTATCAAAAGAGGAGCTCTGAGAGGTTGCAGTGCACACACCATAGTCAGTTTGCCTGGGAATGTTTACTCTGATAATAAGATTATGTTTCGAATTAATACTCGAAAATTATGTTATGACTTATGATACAGTTTTTATAAATATGGTTTTAGTAATGTTTTAAATGAAATTTTTTTAGTCATGATTTTTGGGTCGTTACAATAGAAGCTTAAAAGGGTCGATTTTGGCCAAGAACACTAGTGTGTGTCCTTGGTGTTCTTGTTGTTTCTTGAAGATCTAAACAAACATGATTTTCATGGATGAAATCAATGAATGAAGCTAGTTAATAAGGTGTATCAACTAATCAAGGGATAGAATACTTA
The DNA here is from genome assembly GCF_052625555.1 of Lactuca saligna. Lineage (NCBI taxonomy): Eukaryota > Viridiplantae > Streptophyta > Magnoliopsida > Asterales > Asteraceae > Lactuca > Lactuca saligna. The sequence continues at coordinate 210,049,749 of NC_136419.1, forward strand.
CACTTTTTATGATCTAAGGATGGAAAATTGGATGATAGTTGAGGGAGAATGAGGGAAAATCGACCAAGGAAGGAATAAAATGATAAAAATGGCCAAACTTTGTATATATAGGGTGAGTTTACGGCCCACATGGAGTTTACGGCCGTAAACTCCATTGTGGTGGCCGTGAACTCATGATGTTGGTGTTTTTGAGGCTCGATCTTTATTCCGTAGTTATAGCTGGTACCTCCTAGCACTCATTCCTTGAGTGTATTAGGTTCAAAACACTCAAACAGGCTCTAAATAGTGCCAAATGTTAACAAGAGTGAATCTAATTTAAGGTTGCTTGGACTGGCTTTTAAAGCATAAAATTTTTGGGTAGTCACATTTTGTGAAAATGAAAAAAATATATATTTGAAAATGAAAAAAATATATATTTGAGAATTTTAAAGCGTTACAAGTTGGTATCAGAGCCTTGGTTTGAGGGATTCGGATGTACCCACGGGTATGTCTGGACTCAAACTGAGGATTTGAGAAAATTTTATAAAAACAAATAATTTTTCTAAAACAAGTAAGAGATTTTAAGAGAAAACGATATGGAGCAGTGTACAATCAGCTACATCCCGAACTGTGATTTCACAAAATACCATTACTTGATTATATTATGAGATATTAGAGTTGCATGCTAGAGGATAGGCTAGGTATTTTAGGAATTTAGAGATAGAGTTGCCTGATTCATGATGCCTTAGCCTAGGGGATGCTATTGATTGATATTATCTGCTATTTGTTCTGTGTATGTGTTGAGTAGGAGTACCTAGCAGGAATCTTTTAGAGAGAGATTTGAGTTTAGGGGTAATCTAGGATAGATACCTAGATGTGCATTTGAGGAATCTACTAAGAAAGTAGTTAGATACCCACGAGAGCTAGGATTGCCTGAATTCGGTGATGCCTTCTGAGTTGTGAATAAAGCAAGTGGAGTTGTATGCTAGAAAGGTTTAATGTACTGGTGGACATTATTCGAAGCCCGAATGCCGCTTGCTTTGTGCTTTGTGAAACTTATGAGTGATGTGAGTTAGCTAGATTCGCTAATTGACATTACGAGGAGTCCTTTAGCAGCAGGTGGCAGAGAAGTGTGAGAACTTAGGAGATCCTAGGGAGTAATTTTAGCCCAACGAGTGCGTTGCTTAGAGGTGAGTATTTGTTGGATAACAATCGTGTGTAATGGGATTGGTTGATCGAGAAGGTTGAGAAGCTACTTAGGAAATCTAGGACGATCCGTGTGGAAAGTATGGGTAGATGTGGAAGGTAGTATGGTCCCGTACTACTAAAATCAAAGGACCCATACTGGAAACAAGTAGAATTCCAGAGGTTCTAAGTAGTAGATTGAGAGCATATAATGTAACGCCCGCATCTCCGGGCTAGTCAACTTAGATATAATAGGGTTCGAAAATGACTTTTGACAAAAGATTATTTAGAATAAATAATCTTAACCAAGTTTGTATAATATCTATCAAGGGTTCCGTACATATACATATAAAGAACGTTGAAATCCAAGTTATAACGAAGAATTTATGACTCGTCGAAGTTTCGCGACGGAACCGACACAACATCGGGAAGACGTAAAAAGTGAATTTACGATACAACGAATTTTAGCCTTAGTGATCTAAATGAAAGTAGTAGAATATGTTAACTTGAGAGCGTCCATAAAAAGAACGCCCAAATCTGACTTCGTATGAGGAAGTTATGTTTTTTCGTAGATTTGGCTTAGTAGTGCTTGACCCGAAACATGAATTCTAGTTCGAATGGTTTTTGGCCTATGCGACCTAAATGAGAGATGAAGATCACATTAATAGGAACTCAACGGAAAAAAAAACAGACGAAAACAGAGTCCGTATGGAGTTATGAATTATTCGCAGTCATTTAACAATCTAATCTCCTCGTACTGTTAAATTTAAGATTGGTCGAGAGTTAGCCGACATAATGTAAATGAAAGTTGTAGATCTCGTTTTTAACTAAGCGTGGAAAAAAGAACGTTGAAAACGGATCTCGTATGCGAATGTTATGAATTTTTGAAAATCGACTGATTTCCACCCTGTATGATGCCACGTGTCAGCACCAGGCTGTGGCTGGCTGTAGCCAGCCTGGCTCACAACGTAAATATAAAAAATTCATGACATGAACCTTCCTCCAGCCTCCTATAAATAGAAACACCCCTCTCCTTCATTCCTCACACGTTAACCCTTCATTCCTCTATATACTCTCTCTCTTTCTCTCTCTCTCTCTCTCTCTCTCTCTCTCTCTCTCTCTCTCTCTCTTTCTCTAAGCCCTAAAACCCCCCGAAAAGCCTAGGGAACCCCCTAGCACGAGGTGGAAGCCATGAAGCACCTGGCGGCTCCAAAAAGAAGAGCCTCCGGCTCAGAAACTCTACTGCGGTGGAGCCCGGTTTGCCAAGCAAACCCGCTGTAAGTGAGCTATACCTACCATATCTTTAGTACAGCTTATGTTTTAATATAGTAACGTTATTAGGAACTTATAATAAGTATTTAGGCTATTATTATGGGTTATATAATGCCGTTATAATAACTTTTTAACTACTCGCGGTACGGGGGTTCCGGTTTGGAGGGCTACTTGGGTTATTGGATTCAGAAGTGCTTATATGCCAAAATGATCCTGCCCACCGGTGTTCCATGTTTGGCCTCGTCAGTATATAGTGGGTGAAAAGTATTGTGTCGCGCTTATATAATAGTAATAATAGCTAGACTATTAATTATTCACAGTTAACGTTAGACTAAACCCTAGTTATATTGATACTAGGTGTTATCGAGGGATAATTATTTTGAGATAAAGAAGCGCTGTTCGAAGGCAGAATCACCATCTTTTCAGGTGAGTGCATGGTCCCTTTCATCTTACACATAAATATGAAGTATTTTATATAAATTAGGTGCCATGTGTGCATATTATCTGGATACTTGTTGTCTATGCTGGATGAATGATTTTAAACATGTTTTAAATTATTTAAACTATATATTTATTTAATATCTACAAATATGTTGGTATAAAACATGGGTAGATGAAATAGTTGATGTGTAATGAAATAAAATGATGAGAGATATGTGATGATAGGAAGGAGATGATAATTATGAGAGCATAGATAGGTGATGATGAATCGGTGATGTAGGATGAAAGATACTATAACCTTGTCTGGCAATTTGGAGACGTAGTAATCTACCAGAGTATAGATGGTGACCACGGACTATTATAGAAAACCACGTGGAAACACCAGCAGGCTCATAACCTGTAGGTGATGAATTACGAGTTCAGGCAATGTTGTAACTACATATTCATGTGATGATAATCTAACCCCTAACTATGAATTACGATTTCAGATGATCTTGTAACTACGTATTCATGCGATGATACCCTAACCCTTGTTGGGCACGTATTGAGGGAGTAATCCAAGAGTCAATACTGTCTATGCGATGTAGGCGATGTTCCTTAGGGAGGGTCCTTGGGAACAAACATATAAGGAAATGCGATGTAAGGAGATGAGAGGTGAATATGATGTAGGAGACGATCCTTAGGATAAATCCTAAGGGAAAGTAGTTAGGAATAAAGAAGATAATGGGGATGGGTAATTGGATTAATTGTTTGATGATTAAACATAATAATTATATTATTGTGGGTTGAAAACCCTTTGTACTCACCAGGTTTCCCAACCTGACCCACTCAGTTTACTTGTATCACAAGTGAAGATGTGAAGTTACATTAAACTGAGAGATTAAGGAGAAATAGATCACTAGTGTAAACGAATGTAAGTTCTGTTTATGCTTATGTTTCTGTATTGACGATGACATTCAAAATGTTTTAAAATGAATAAAAATACATTTCCTTGGAATGCTTTGATAATGAAATTATCATGTTTTTTTTTTCTGGGAACAAATTTCGCAACATTTTTATTAAAAGAGATACTCTGATTTTTATAAAGCATAAACAAAATCAGTCTTTTCTGGCTGTGAAAATAGGGATGTCACAGTTGGTATCAGAGCATTAGTTTAAGCGAACGAGGATTATGGATTTATTTCTAGATGTAAACTTAGAATGCTAAGCAATGATTGTGAGGAGTGTGTATAATAAATTTTAGGTAATACACCTGAATAGACACAAACACTTGCTTATTTAGGGAAAATGCCTAACATGCTTCTATGTGATAAATGATTTATGATATGCATTATATGATCAGATCTATGGTCTGTTCCTGACCGGATCTGGAAACTTTATGTGTTCAGGTTTCTAAACATTTAATTACGATATTAGAACTTGCATGTAATTTTTCAAAGTAATAAGGAGGAATACGTGTCTAAATCTTCCTCTATCTATATTCTCGTCTTGATACAACGAACGCCTGATTTGGTGTGTAGAACATCATGGTGAAAACTCGTTGGGAATTGACTAAATGGAGGAAATTGTAAGGCTTATGATAGTGAATGATACCTATCAGAAGATATCGTAAGAGTGACATGTTGCCTTTAGAATGCATCTAATAAATAATACGTGTAATTCGGGAGAAGTACACATTCGATTAGAAGAAAGAAAGATTTTTGTATAATCCATGAAGTTATCCCATTGTCTGACATTTCCATCACCAACCACGTTGAAGCAGAATTGATGATTGAAGATACACATGGAGGAATTCCTAGTAGAGTCTAGGGAAAATTATATGATTATATGGACACTTTTGAATGTGTTAAAATTGATTTTGTGATAATGACTTGGAGAACTGAGAGACAATACTTGGGACGAGTATGAGTAGGTGTAAATGGTAGTAGAGGCTTATACTACCGGAAGCACAAGACTTACGCATGGATCAAGGAAGGTCATAAGGTTACCAAGAAGCTAGTAATTGATTTCGTTTTATTCAAGTATGTCGTTACCATTGTTTAGGTAATGATTAAGAAGATGATTGTTATTTCGACCCTAGCGGTCATATCGAATTGAGTCCGACTAAGATGAGTATGTTATGTGGTTCAGAAAACCAAGTTCGATGTAGCATCTAACTTAAGCCAGAAGATTGAAGTGAAAGATAATCGAAGCAGTAAATAGAAGTATCACAATAGTTAAAGAAGTTGGTAGCTAGAAATGCTACATGTTAAATTGTGATTATATCACATTAGAACATGAAGGAAAGTATATTCCATTCCGGAATTTGACTCTAAGAGACCTGAGTCTGAGTGTTGCAACATACGATGAGAGTTCATTAGAACATGGCCCATCGGTCTTTCGTGAAAATAAAATAAACTTATCTTAAGTTTGTTAAGAAGAAGAAGGATTCTCTGATAAAAAGCAAGTTTGTGACATGGCAGTCATGATTGAAAGTATAATAAGACATAGAGAACGGGTGCAAGATCAAGTACCGCTTGCAGTCAAGAAGACCAGGAGTTAGATACTAATTTGAAGGAACAAAGAAGTTACGATAATTACCTATGATGAAGAGATAATGTATGGAGTCATTATACTGTCCTGTTTCATTGATTATTTCAGGACGTAATCATCCTAAGGGGGAGATAATTGTAACGTCCGCAGATCTGTGCTAGTCAATTTAGAGATAATAGGGGTCGAAAACGACTTTTAGACAAATGATTATTTAGAATAAATAATCTTAAAAAAGTTTTATAATATGTCTCAAGGGTTCCGTACATATAAAGAACGCCAAAATCCGAGTTATAACGAAGAAGTTATGACCCGTCGAAGTTTCACGACGCAACTGACACGACACAGGGAAGACGTAAATAGTGAATTTTCGATAAAGAGACTTTTATCCTTAGTGATCTAAATAAAAGTTGTGCAATATGTTAACCTGAGAGTGTCCGTAAGAAGAACGCCCAAATCTGACTTCGTATGAGGAAGTTATGATTTTTCTAATATTTGGCTTAGCAGTGCATGACCCTAAACTCAAATTCTAGTTTGAGCGGTTTTTGGCGTATGCGACCTAAATGAGAGTTGAATATCTCATTAATAGGAACTCAACGTTAAGAAGACAGACGAAAACAGAGTCCGTATGAAGGAGTTATGAATTCTCCACGGTCATTTAACAGTCTAATATACTCGTACTGTTAAATTTAAGATCGGTCAGAATTAGCCAATGGAGCCTAAATGAAAGTTGTGGATCTTGTTTTTACCTACGCATGAAAAAAACGAACGTCAGAGCTTGTATGCGAAAGTTATGAATTTTTGAAAAGCAGCTGGTTTCCACCCTATGTGCGATGCCACGTGTCAGCACCAGGCTGTGGCTGGCTGTAGCCAGCCTGGATCACGACGTGAATATAAAAAATTCACGATGTGAACCTTCCTCCAGCCTCATATAAATAGAAACGCCCCTCTCCTTCATTCCTCACACGTTAACCATTCATTCGTCTCTATACTCTCTCTAACCCCTAAACCCCCCCCCCCCCCGAAAAGCCTAGCGACCCCCTAGCACGAGGTGGAAGCCCCAAAGCGCCTGACGGCTCCGAAAAGAAGAGCCTCTGGCTCAGAAACTCTGCTCCGGTGGAACCCGGTTTCCAAGGAAACCCACTATAAGTGAGCTATACCGACCCTATCTTTAGTATAACTTATGTTTTAATATAGTAACGTTATTAGGAACTTATAATAAGTATTTAGGCTATTATTAATGGTTATATGATGTCGTTAAAATATCTTTTTAACCACTTGCGGTATGGGCGTTCCGGTTTGGAGGGCCACTTGGGTTGCTGGATTCAGAAGTGCTTATATGCCAACATGATCCTACCCATTGGTGTTCCATGTCTGGCATCGTCTGTATATAGTGGGTGAAAAGTATTGTGTCGCGCTTGTATAATGGTAATAATAGCTAGACTTTTAATTAGTCACAGTTAACGTTAGACTAAACCCTAGTGATATTGATACTAGGGATAATTGTTTTAAGATAACGAGGCACTGTTCGAAGGCAGAATCATCATCTTTTCAGGTGAGTGCATGGTCTATTTCATCTTACACATAGATATGAAGTATTTTATATAAATTACGTGCCATGTGTGCATATTATCTAGATACTTGTTTTCTAGGTTCGATGAATGATTTTATACTTGTTTTAAACGATTTAAACTATATATTTATTTTATATCTACAAATATGTTGGGATAAAACATGGGTAGATGAAATAGTTGATGTGTGATGAAATAAAATGATGAGAGATAGGTGATGATAGGAAGGTGATGATAATTATGTGAGGATAGATAGGTGATGATGAATCAGTGATGTAGGATGAAAGATACTGTAACCTTGTCCGGTAATTTGGAGACGTTGTCATCTACCAGAGTATAGATGGTGACCACGGACTATTATAGACAACCCCGTGGAAACACCAGCAGGCTCATAACCTTTAAGTGATGAATTACGAGTTCAGGAAATGTTGTAACTACATATTCGTGTGATGATAATCTAACCCCCAACTATGAATTACGATTTCAGGCGATCTTGTAACTACGTATTCATGCGATGATGCCCTAACCCTTGTTGGGCAAGTATTGAGGGAGTAATCTAAGAGTCAATACTGTCTATGCGATGTAGGCGATGTTTCTTAGGGAGAGTCCTTGGGAACAAACATATAGGTAAATGTGATGTAAGGAGATGAGAGGTAAATATGATGTAGGAGACGATCCTTAGGATAAATCCTTAGAGAAGGTACTTAGGAATAAAGAAGATAATGGGGATGGGTAATTGGGTTAACAGTTTGATGATTAAACATAATAATTATATTATTATGGGTTGAAAACCTATGTACTCACTAGGTTTCCTAACATGACCCATTCAGTTTACTTGTATCACAAGTAAAGATGTGAAGTTACATTACACTGAGAGATTAAGGAGATATAGATCACTAGTGTAAACGAATGTAAGTTCTGTTTATGCTTATGTTTCTGTATCGACGATGACATCCAAAATATTTTAAAATGAATAAAAATACATTTCTTTGGAAATGCTTTGATAATGAAATTATAATGCTTTTTTTCTGGGAACAAATTTCACAACATTTCTACTAAAAGAGATACTATGATTTTTATAAAGCATAAACAAAATCGGTCTTTTCTGGTTGTGAAAATGGGGATGTCACATATAACATGGTTCGGGTACCATGATTCATAGAAGAGTGTGCTTCAGTCTTTACCAGTTATCCCATTGTGGTTGTTCAGAATGAGAGTGGATATGGTAGATAGTCGGGCCAGAGGGCCATGTCGGTCGAGCTTTAATGGAGTGTACCTTGCGAGGAAAATTAAGTTTAGATCGTGAGGGGTTTGAATGGTGAGGTGCCAGTTGGAGTCGCAGGACTCAAGGAAAAGTGAGCATTTGGACCGGTGGACCTGACCGTTTTTTTGGACCCTCAAGCCAATTCTCGGTTCTAAGATTTCTCTCTAGTCCGGTCTGGTTTTTTTCCTGGTTCAGTACGGTTTTTACCGGGTTTAGAACCGGCTGGACATGATTAAGATTTTTGTGATGTTTCTTAAACACCTATAACTCATTCGTTATAAGTCAGATTGACCTGCGTTTTTTTCCAACATTTAGTTTACAGTTTGTAGAGCTATCAAAGCTGAAAATTTTCAGCTTCTCAACAACACTTTGTAATCTGTGACGTTTTTTAAACACCCATAAATCATTCGTTTTAAGTCGGATTGACTGGATATTTTTTCCAACATTTAGTTTACAGTTTGTAGATAAGTTTAAACAATAATTTTGTTTATTTTGGTATTATATTCACTGAGTTACAATCCTTCAAAGTAGAGCTATCAAAGCTAAACAAATTCAGCTTTTCCGCAAGATTTTGTAATCTGTGATGTTTTTTAAACACCCATAACTCATTCGTTTTAAGTCGGATTGACCTCCGGTTTACAGTTTGTAGATGAACTTAGACTATAATTTTTTTTATTTTGGTATTATATTCACTGAGTTACAATCCTTCAAAGTAGAGCTATCAAAGCTGAAATATTTTAGTTTTTTAGTATTATTTTATACTATAATTCCGAGTCCACGTTTAGCAAATGTGGTAGAGTTGTAAGTGAGTATCAGACTAGTTTATCGACATTGATAGTTGAAGCTTTGTTATGAACCCAAGATTGGGTGATCATGTTTACAAATCCGATAGTTGACAACGTTGATGACATCTTGAATGATGATGATATAGCTTTGGGTAAAAAAATTACAATCTTTATTCTTTTTTATACAATTATTACTTTTTATTAAATACTAACAACATTTTCATTTGTGTTTATGTAGTGATTTCAAAAGCTTTAAATATGTTACATATAGATGACAATGATATGGGGAAGAGGCCAATGGAAGATTGGATTATGAGTTTATGAAATTTGTTAGTTTGATTGATTTTAAAGTTTAAACTATGATTTTTGTTGTTACGGTAATACTTTTGTATGTTTGTCTTAAAATTGTTTAACTTTTGTTGGTGAACTTGATTTATATGTTAGTTGCTTTTATTTGGAAAATTAATTTTTGCAAACTGCAAGTTATAACATTATACATCAATGTAGATTAGTTAGGCATGAAACAGAAACGTATTAATTTTGCAAGTTATAATATTATACATCAATGTAGATTAATTATTATACTCTATGCAATTAAAGTTGTACCGGTCCAAACGGGTCCAAAAACCAGAAAACCTGGATATGGACCCGGACACGGATACGACTCAACCGGTCCAGTCCATGGTCCACAAAATTCTCCATAATCGGTCTGATCCAATAGCCGGTCCGGTCCGGGCCGGTCCAAACGCTCACCCCTGAGGTGCGAAAGAGTTAACAAGCTTCTGGTTTCAAATTTTGGAGGTAAACCCTGTGGGGTAGCATATAGTTGCGACGGTTTCACCAGGATATTCTATAGTATGTCTGATGCAAGGTATTTCTTATACTTTAAGAGAGTCATCAGTAGGGACTGAGATTGATGAGGACAAGGATATGCCTTAGTTGAATATAGTAAGGCATATTTTAGCAGCAATTCCGGGTAATTAAGAGGAGTATATCCGGGTGGCGCCCCTTGTTTTTTACTTTGTATATTGACTGTGAGAGTGAGGTCTCTTGCTTCTACGATAATTTACACGACGGAATGTGGGTTGAGGAATCAGATGTGAGATGTGATGGGTTGAGCCAAAAGAATTTTCCTATGTGTGCATGCAAACCCTAATGCTTGGATCTAGGTTTCTCTAATTGAACATGCAATGTATCCAAGGCTTACAATTCTAGATCTAGTGTAAACAATTGAATCATATCATATAAAACAGATCTAGAAGAATACCTTAAGTTGCTTGCTTGAAACTTCTTGTTCTTGGAGCTTAGAGTGACAATTATCACTCCTCTAATGGCTTACAAACACCAACTAGCAAGAGGATGATCTTGAGAGAGAGTGGGGAGGGTAAGAAATCGGCCCTAGGTTTCATGAGTGCCGATTTCCCTCACCCAAGGGATCTATTTATACTATGAGCTATTAGGGTTTCACCCTTAACCCTAATTGAATAACTTAGGACCTAAGCAATCCAAAGATCCTCCTAGATATTAGGCATGGACAATTTTAAGATATCCAAACCCTAAAAATCTTCCACCCTTATATCCATAAGGATTAATAGCCCAAAACACAACTATCACACATTTGACAGTTTATGCCCATTTATTCAATTAATCTATTTAAGTCACCAAATTAATTCTTAATTAATATATGACTTACATCAATCAAATAGTATTATTATTCCTTTAATATATTATTCTCATAATATATTAACAATAATATCTCTTCTCTCTTTACAAATCATCCTGTCAAGTTGCTATGGTGAAGGCAACCCAAAAGGACCATGAACAACCGGGTCTACTACTTACCAAATATAGTTACAGCCTTAGACACTAATCCAACAACATGTCTGTAATAATTTATTATATTTAGGTCGAGAGTCGTAACTAATTCGGGACAGTTGAGATGTCCAGTGAAGTGTTAGTATGAGATTTTAGGATGACTAGAGACAGTCACATTGGGAGGATTTCGAGGTTTTCATCTGAGATTCGGGATGCTTGGAGTTATTTGGTCTTTATTTGGAATGTCATCGAAAGCTGCGTGTATGTTCCATGATTCGGGAATGGTACATCTACTGAGCCATTCTTTGGTGTGGTCTATTGGTATTATTGGATTAGGTGTCTAAGCTCATTACTATAATTGGTATGTACTTGACCCGAGAGTAGCATGGTCCATTTCGGGTTGCCTTCATCATGACAATTTGATAGGATAGATATTTGAGTAAGAGGTTATTTGTGATTTATTAATATATTATAAATATAATATTTAAATTGAGAAAACATATTATTTAATTAGTATTGATCAAGAATTGATTTGTAATTAATTTAGTGATAAAAAAAGATTAATTAAATTAAAGGGGACTGATTATGTAAATAAGTGAGAGATATGGTTTGGGCTAGTGATCCATGATTAATTTGTAATGAGCTAAGCTTATGTGAAACTCCATAAATTATTAGTCCATATAAGTTACGGATCATAAGCCTAAGTGTAAGAATTAGGGATACATATAGCTCTTGGAATTCTACATTATATATATATGTAACCCCTTTAGCCAAAATCGGACCTAAGAGTGACATTGCAAGAGTATGGATGATTTTTGGTGCCTAACCACTCTCTCTTTAAATCTCTTTATATATATATATATATATATATATATATATATATATATATATATATATATATATATATCATTTTTCTTCCATTTGGTTGTGATGTTTGTGACTTGTTTGAGGCACAACACTTGGGGTGCTAAGCTCTTGAAAGGTAAAATTCAACAAGCTACAACAAGAGTTAATCTTCTAACTTACTTCTATGATTTATATGTCAAATAGTATGCTAGTTGTAGGCTTCATGCTTTGGATAATTTTTGTTGCATGTATAACTAGTGTAAACTTAGATCCAAAGCTATTAGGGTTCTATGTGCACCATAAGACTATTATAGTACCTAAAACCCAAGTGGTATCAAAGCCATGGGTAGCTTTCTGTTATATTGTTGCTTGGTTAATTGCTCAAAGCTGGAAAACTGAAAAACTGTTGTTTGACATGGGTGACTCGATGTGTCCATTCATGAAATCGACGAGTTCATGATGAACTCGACGAGTCCATATGTTGACTTGACGAGTTCAACAATCTGTTTGCAGTTTTTCGGGTTTTTTTGGCCAGAATTGGATTTGGATCATTACCTTAAACTAATTTGTATCATAAAATCTTTTCTTTGGATATGGTATGTAACACCGTAAAATTCAAAAAAAAAAATTCACATTTTTAAACACGTTTTACCAAACACATTTAACAACAAAATCCCATTGTATCATAACTTTGGTTCACAAAATATTTCCCAAGATCAAAATACATAAAAATCCATGCGTGTGTACGAATCATGGTGGCGCCTTCCCGCGATCATCACTGGTACCTGAAACACATAACACATAACTTTGTAAGCGTAAAACTTGGTGAGTTCCCCAAAATACCATACGTAACACATACTAGCCACTCGAGGCTATAACTTTGTGGGCCCGTGGCCCTAACTCTGTGGACCCTCTGGTCCTAACTGTTGGATAAGGTGTCTAAGTCCATAACTATTTCTGGTATGTACTTGACCCGACCCGGCATGGTCCATTTGGGTTGCATGGCACCATGCAATTGGATAAACTAAATGAGAGAAATAACGCTTGGAGATTATTAATATATTATAAGTTCTAATATATTAATAATATTATTTGATTAGTTTGATCAAGAATTAATTTAGAATTAATTAAGTGATCAAAAGATAACTAATTAAATATATGGGTTGATTAAGTAAATCATCCATATCTTGTATAGTGGGCTAAAAGGCTCCATGGATCATCAAGTTGGGTTCCACCCATAGGAGGCTCCATGGATGCTCCATGGGAGTTACAAACCCATGGGTCATGGAAATGAAGAGTCATGACACATTAGGGTTTAACCCTAGATGTGTCAACACTATATAAGGAATATGATCTCCTCCCAAATCGGTTACAAAAAGAATAAGGGGGCTTGGCCGATTTTGAAGAGTGTGTATTCTCTCATAAGTTCTTCCAAGAGCATTTGGTGTTGTGTGAAGCATTTGAGGCATCACCACTTGAGGTGCTAGGCTCACAAGGTTTCAAGGAACACAAGCAACAACAAGGTAAGTTATTCTATCTATACTTTATGTTAAAATTGTTCCCCATGTATGCTAGATAGGAATATAACCTTGGAATTCAACTTTGCATGACAAATTAGACAAACATAGATCCAAGGTTATTAGGGTTGCATGTACACTTAGGAAGTGTTAGAATGCTCAAAACCCATCAGTGGTATCAGAGCCTAGGCTTGTTTGTTCTTATTTGTTCTTAAAAGTTGAAAACAGAATCGAAAATTTGCTGTCTGCGATCGGACTCGCCGAGTCCATAGGGGGGACTCGTCGAGTCCATGTGTATCTTCAACCAACTCGGCGAGTCATGTTCATGCACTCGGCGAGTAGGGTCGAATGAGTGCAGAATTTCGATTCAGTTGCTGGAAAATGAATTAGAAACATTACCCTAAACTGTTTTAGTAAATATAAACTTGTTTTTGGTGGTGTAATGTTTTGCTAATTCATTTACAACAACTAGTTTTCAAAATTACAAAGTTTTATGTAATTTTTGATTATGTTCATATTCATGTTCTTGTTCTTATGATGTTTTAGATGATCATAGGAATTATTTGTAACCTATTTGGTAGTTTAATTCTTGATCATAATGTGTTTTAATGGAGTCCATAACTTATCCTTAAGTTATGGAAACCAAGAGTCACACTTGAGTTAAAACCATTAAGAAAACACAAGAGTTATAAAAATGAAGAGTCTTCATTTTATGACTCTATTAAACTCATAAGTTACAAGAAATGAAAAGTTTTGAAAGTTACAAAACTTGCCCTCAAGTTTTGGAACAAGTAAAGTTAAGTTAAAACTTTAGTTCCAACCCCTAGAATTTTAAAAGTTGAAATTCAACCCTTATACTTATATTATGATAATTATATATATATGTATAAGAACAAGTCGTCTTACCGCTTGTACGCCTCATTCACGAAGCCGGTCTATAAGGTGGGTATAAGGTTGTTGCCTATAAAATGGTGACTTAATGGGTGTATATTCTCACCCACCGCTTGCTTGACTGGTGGAGGGTCGTTAGCCGAACGGGTAAGACAAGGACTTATAAATTCTCATTCAAAGTATGATGAATATATAAAGTAACTAAATGTTTATTAAATTCCCAATCTTAGTTACTTTAGGAAAAATGTGAATAAGGTGCTAATCCATGAAATTACACTTTACACTTTGTCTGAGTCGTTGGTGGAGCGTGTGTGGTTAACCGGCACACTAACTTGGACTTAACAAGGTAGGTAAAGGGTGACTTAAGGTTTATTATAGTATCGGTGGAGCGTGTGTGGTTTACCGGAACATCGATTGAGTGATAAACTTTAAGGGTACCAAGTGATTTGCATGGTTACTTCACACCTCGTTTTGTGATCCTCGGCATCCCAGTCACAAAACCTGGAGGGCACTCCCGAGATTGAAACATGCCTTTGAAAAGTTCATTGGATCTCAAAGAATCTAGGAATTTCTAAAACCTATAAAACTAAATATTTAATATTTCGGTTTTCGTGGTGGAAATTGGTGAATCGTCATTCACCTACCTTTCAAATATGGTATAGCTTAGATTACGGCATACCTCTTCTAAGTTATATTATATTGTGATTGGATCCTAGCCTTAATATTACATTTGGGTGTTTTATTAAGGACTCTCTTAAATCTAAACTAAACTTGTTCTTCTTTTTCAGATGTCTTCAACTAATGCTTCTGGCTCGAATCCTAATGGCTCCTTTACTCTTATGAGTCTGTGTGGGAAAGTCACCTTTGATGGATCCAACTTCAATAAGTGGATCAGAAACATCAGGATGATTACCCGCTACGAGGACAAAGAATATGTCCTTGACAAGGAGCTTAAGGAAATTGACGAGTCCACTGCAACTCCCCAGGAGATCGCTGACTTTCATACTCATGAAAGAGATGCAACCAAGGTGGCTTGCATCATGTTAGCCACCATGACAGCTGAACTCCAAAAGTCTTATGAAGACTTCTACCCTTATGAAATGCACCAAGATTTGATGGAAAGATACCATCAAAGTGCACGACAAGAGAGGTACGAAGTCATCTGCTCCATGATAACAACCATGATGAAGGACGGAGAGTCCGTCACGAGCCACATGCAGAAAATGCAAAGGTATGTGGATCGGTTGCTGAAGCTCAATGTGAACTTCCCTGAGGAGCTTGCAATAGATATCATTTTGCACTCCTTACAATCGTGCTATGATCAATTCCGCATGACATATCACATGAACAAGGAAGAGGTCACCCTCAGCAAACTTCAGGGACTTCTCAAGACCGCAGAAACAGGTCTTAAGGGGAAGTCGGTTGCTATCACTCCTACTCCAGAAACAACTCCGGTCTTGGCAATCGGGCAGAGTCGAGGGAGGAAGAGAAAGAGATCTTCAAAGGGTACCAAGGCTCGGACCCTTGATGGCTCTTCTTCAAGTGGAACCAAGAAAGGTTTCATTACTCCTTCTTCTGACCCAAAAGAGGCTGAATGCTTCTATTGTCACGAAAAAGCTCATTGGAAGCGGAACTGCCCAAAGTACCAGCAAGATGTAAAGGATGGGAAAGTCAAACCCAACCATGCAGGTATTTACACTATCATTTCTAATAACTCACCCCATTCGAAATCTTGGGTCCTTGATACAGGTTGCGGAATTCATATTTGCTGTGACTTGCAGGGACTAGGAAGAAGTGAGAATGTGGAGCAAGGAAGAATAAACTTAATCATGGGGAATAGGAAAGTTACACCTGTCACCAAGATTGGAGTTTATACTTTATCGCTAAGTAGTGGGTTAAATTTAGATTTGAATAAGTGTTGTTATTCGCCAGAAATGGCAAGAAATATTATTTCCTTTCATGCATTGTACAAACAAGGCTTCACCTTTTCGTTTGATAATGAAGTTGGTTCGATTAATGCTTTCTTTAATAATGTACTTTATTTTAAAGCATTACCTTGTGATGGTGTGTATGAAGCTGTATCTATTGTAGATAACTTAGGAAATAATGTTTTGTGTATTGATTCTACTAATAATAATAACTTGGATAAAGCATCATTATGGCATTGTCGTCTTGGACATATAAGCAAGAAACGCATAGGCCAACTCCAAAAGGATGGAGTCTTGGAGTCGTTTGACCTAAAGTCAAATGATAGTTGCGAATCATGCTTACTTGGAAAAAATGACAAAGTCACCCTTCACAGGCTCATGTGAAAGGGGTGAAGGTTTGTTGGACCTTATACACACGGATGTGTGTGGACCATTCAAACATGCCACAAGAGATGCTAATCCTTATTATTTGACTTTTACCGATGATTACAGTAGATATGGATATGTCTACTTAATCAAGCATAAGTCAGAGACTTTCGAGAAGTTTAAGGAATTTAAACAGGAAGTCGAGAATCAATTGGGCAGGAACATTAAGATGCTTCGATCCGATCGAGGTGGTGAGTATCTTAGTTCAGAGTTCCTCGACTATCTAAAGGAATGTGGGATTGTCTCACAATTGACACCTCCCAGGACACCGCAGTTGAATGGTGTGGCTGAGAGGCGTAATCGAACCTTGTTGGACATGGTTCGTTCTATGATGAGTCGAGCTTCGCTACCAATCTCATTCTGGGGGTATGCCTTAGAGACTGCCGCCCATATCCTTAATCTAGTCCCTACAAAGAAAGTTGCCAAAACTCCTCACGAGATGTGGACTGGTAAAGTACCTAAACTAGACCACATCAAGATTTGGGGCTGCGAGGCTTTCGTGAGACGCGAGACTCATGATAAGCTCGAACCTTGAAGCGAGAGGTGTATTTTCATCGGCTACCCACAACAATCCTTTGGTTACCTCTTCTACAGACCTAGTGACAATGTGGTCTTTGTAGCAAGAAGAGGAGTCTTTCGAGAAAGAGAGTTTATAAGCCAAGGAGACAGTGGGAGGCAAGTTGATCTTGAAGAAATTCAAGAGTCAAGTGGTGAAAGAACTTCAAACTCTAGCCCTCAACTTGAGGAGGAAACTCCTGTTGAGCCAATTGACGAATCTGTACCTCTGAGGCGTTCCACGAGAGTTAGGAGTGCACCTGAGCATTACTATGGATTCCATATTACTGCAGAAGGTGAGACACTTATTAGTGATGAGACACTAGTAAGTCATGATGACCCTAACAGCTACGAGGAAGCCATGGCGGGCCCCAAGTCTGCTAAATGGAAAGAGGCTATGGATAGCGAGATACAATCCATGTATGACAATCAAGTTTGGAACTTGGTTGAGAATGTACCAGGTCGAAAGACTGTAGGGTGCAAATGGGTCTTCAAAAAGAAGACCGACATGGATGGTAAAGTACACACTTATAAGGCTAGACTGGTTGCAAAGGGCTTCTCTCAAATTCCTGGAGTGGACTATGATGAGACCTTTTCTCCGGTAGCCAAGATTAAGTCTATTCGGGTTCTGTTAGCCATAGCCGCATTTCATGACTATGAAATTTGGCAAATGGATGTCAAAACCGCTTTCCTTAATGGAAAGTTGGCTGAAGATGTTTACATGAGTCAGCCAGAGGGTTTTGTCAGTAACGAGTACCATAATAGAGTGTGTAAGCTTGAGAAATCCATTTATGGATTAAAGCAAGCACCTCGCAGATGGAATCTTTGCTTTGATGAAAAGGTCAAGGAATTTGGCTTTTCTAGGAGTGAAGATGAATCTTGTGTATATGTCAAGGCTAGTGGGAGTATAGTTAGCTTTTTGGTATTGTATGTGGATGACATACTACTCATAGGAAACGACATTCCAACCTTGCAGGAAGTAAAGTCCTGGCTTGGAAAGTGTTTCGCTATGAAGGACCTTGGTGAAGCTGCCTATATTTTGGGGATAAGAATCTTGAGAGATCGGAGTAAAAGACTAATTGGACTTAGTCAAAGTACCTACTTGGAGAAGATTCTGAAGAGATTCAGAATGCAAAACTCCAAGAAAGGAGAGTTGCCCATCCAGAGTAGAGCCAAGCTGAGTAAGACACAAAGCCCTAGCACTGAGGCTGAGATAGCAGAAATGAGTCGAATACCTTATGCTTCGGCTGTAGGTTCGATCATGTATGCTATGACGTGTACTCGACCTGATGTAGCCTTTGCCTTGAGCATGGTTAGCAGGTTTCAGGGGAATCCTGGCAAGGCACACTGGACTGCGGTAAAGAATATTCTCAAGTACCTGCGAAGGACTAAGGACTAGGTCCTTACCCTCGGTGGAAGTGATGACTTGAGAGTTGTAGGGTATAGTGATGCTAGCTTCCAGACTGATAGGGATAACTTCCGCTCTCAGTCGGGCTGGGTCTTTACCCTAAATGGAGGAGCAATTTCTTGGAAGAGTTCCAAGCAAGAGACAGTGGCAGATTCTACTTGTGAATCAGAGTATATTGCAGCTAGCGAAGCAGCAAAGGAGGCGTTATGGCTGAGGAACTTCATTGGAGACCTTGGAGTTGTACCAGCTATTAAAGAGCCGATGGAAATTTTCTGTGATAGTGAAAGTGCTGTTGCCTTAGCCAAGGAACCAAGGGATCACGGGAGATCCAGACACATCGACAGAAAATACCATTTCATCAGATATCGGATCGAAGAAGGACTCCTCGTGGCAAAGAGGGTATCATCAGATGAGAATCCGGCAGATCTCCTCACGAAGGGACTGACTCGGGTTAAGCATCTCCAGCATGCTCGGAGCATAGGGCTGAAGGATGATATTAGATTTAGTAGTTAGATAATCTTGAAATTTGTAAAGTGTAATTGACATTTGATGATGAATAAAAGTGTTTTATTTATGAGTAAAGTGTTGCTATCTCTTGTCGATCGTTTACTATATTTCTTTTGCATGTTTTGACTTCCAGAATAATTTTGTTTGGTTTAACATATTATTCAAACCTCCACAGTCGGTCATATGTCGGAAGTAGGTATGAATCAAGACTGTCATGTTTGATTGTAGAGGTCTGGGACAAGGCTACAACAATCATGAGTGCTCATAAGTTCTGAGCATTGGACACAACCCACGCTCACTGGAATCACTTCATGGAATTCTATCTCGAGTGATCGTGAGACGGTAATATCATATAAGTCTTTAAACCTAGAGATATGATTTGTTACTTACGAGTTGGTTATGCATTGATTGTACGAAAAACGCATTGGTAACTCGATGTTATAAAATCGTGCTCTTATGTGTAATTCAATGAGTAGTAGAACAAACATATGAGTCGAAGTTTATCTGTTCCTTCTTGGATTAGAAGCTGATATCTGGGCCCCTCGATGATTTTGTTTTGACCTATGTACCGGGCCCGGTCAGAACTAGATTGATGTGTTCAATAAAGTTCTTTGTCAAACAAATCGGAAATCGGGAAACAAATGTTGGACAATAAGTAAGACATTGTTCCATGTATTTGTCCGACTGATATCTAGAACAGAGGATTATATGATCACTTATCTTAAATGGCGTACCATCATCTTCTCAAGTTTCGAGAAACCTTGTAAAGAGCTACGATTTCCGATCGGTTCCTGAAGTCATACTTGCAGTAATAGTTACTAGACTTATCCAAGTGGGAGACTGTTGGATAAGGTGTCTAAGTCCATAACTATTTCTGGTATGTACTTGACCCGACCCGGCATGGTCCATTTGGGTTGCATGGCACCATGCAATTGGATAAACTAAATGAGAGAAATAACGCTTGGAGATTATTAATATATTATAAGTTCTAATATATTAATAATATTATTTGATTAGTTTGATTAAGAATTAATTTAGAATTAATTAAGTGATCAAAAGATAACTAATTAAATATATGGGTTGATTAAGTAAATCATCCATATCTTGTATAGTGGGCTAAAAGGCTCCATGGATCATCAAGTTGGGTTCCACCCATAGGATGCTCCATGGATGCTCCATGGGAGTTACAAACCCATGGGTCATGGAAATGAAGAGTCATGACACATTAGGGTTTAACCCTAGATGTGTCAACACTATATAAGGAATATGATCTCCTCCCAAATCGGTTACAAAAAGAATAAGGGGGCTTGGCCGATTTTGAAGAGTGTGTATTCTCTCATAAGTTCTTCCAAGAGCATTTGGTGTTGTGTGAAGCATTTGAGGCATCACCACTTGAGGTGCTAGGCTCACAAGGTTTCAAGGAACACAAGCAACAACAAGGTAAGTTATTCTATCTATACTTTATGTTAAAATTGTTCCCCATGTATGTTAGATAGGAATATAACCTTGGAATTCAACTTTGCATGACAAATTAGACAAACATAGATCCAAGGTTATTAGGGTTGCATGTACACTTAGGAAGTGTTAGAATGCTCAAAACCCATCACTAACTCTGTGAACCTTTCAGTTCTAACTCTCATATCCTCTGATATAAATCACATAGAAACAATGTGGTACAACACATCACATAATAGCATATGATAACTCTGGCACATAACTCTAATTACCACTCCAGGTAAAGTATAGTGAGAAGACTCACCTCATATGTTCTAGTAAATCACTAACTCAGTAGAAATACGATCTAGCCTCCGCCTAAACACATAAGTAATACTCTCATAAATATAACTCTCAGAACTAGACTCCACTCTCTCTAGGCACCCTCAGAAGGGTAAAAGACCATTTTATCCCTCCTTTGGCTCAAAGGCCCTCATTGTTGACCAAACCCTAAAAGTCAACCAAGGTCAACGATCAAACTTTGACCCGACTTGGCGAGTGCACTTGGGCAATTCGGCGAGTCCACTTATGTCCACTTAACTCCTTAGTCCCATTTAACACGTCGAGTCCCTCCCTTTACGCAACAAGTCCCCAGGTAAGAATCGTGGGGCCACCCCGACTCAACTCGCCGAGTCTCAAGAACAACTCGGCGAGTACATGCCATGCACAAACTCCATTGGCCTCCTGAGGTCAGATCTGTTCCTCTAATCCATAGATCTGGCCTTCCCAAGCATAATAATCATGTAAAGTCCAGACCTCGACACCCATATGTCATCTAGATGGTTTCATTTGGTGATTTAGCCCCCCAAAATGTCATTCTAAGCTCATGACTCCCAAGATAACTCATAAAGCTCCAAAGGTCAAGGTCTCTGGACCTCTTTGAGTCTAGATCGAAAGCATAAACTCGATAAGGGACCAATTGCTCCACATAATCATCTTCAAATGAGGTTAGAAAACCCTAACTCTAAGAATCAATACCAAAACTGAAGAAGGTCCGAATAAATACCTCAAATTGAAGTCTTTGGACTCTAAAACCACTAGAATCACACCTCCTTCAATCTCCTCTTGCTCTTGATCACCTTCTTCTTGCTAAACCAAAGATAGAAAGATCAAATATGGCTTCTCCGTCCTCCCAAACGATCTAGCTCACTTAGGGTGCTCTCAAGGGACTGGTAGCCGCAATGGGAGGCTAAGAGTGCCCTTAAATAGGCCCCAACCCCGGAGGATTAGGGTTTCATTAAACAGCGTGGACTCACCGAGTCCAAACGCAAACCCGGATGATAATCCGCGACCCTACTCGGCGAGTCTAAGCATCAACTCGCCGTGTTCCTTCACAAATTCCAAAAGTAAAATATTAGAATAATATATCTGGGAATCCGGATGTTACATGGTAGTGATTATCCTCATCCAGTTAAAAGACAAATTGTCAAATTATAAAATAATTACTAGATTATATGATAAACTAATTATTAGTGTAATTTGATTTTAAATAATCTTACTGCATGAGTTGTATTATGAGCAAATTGGTAAAAGATAAAATGATTATTTTATTAAGTTTAAAATTTGATCTAAATGTTTTTTGGAGAGTTACAAAACTTGGTTTTAACTTCTGGAATTCTAAAAGTTTTCTTAGGAGTTACAATATTTGTCAGCAATTTTGGAACTAAAAAGATTTTGAAGAGTTTAATAACTTGTTCTCAAGTTATGAAACATGTAATGTCTCATTCGTCATCTTCATTAAACAATTAACTCCTTAAGTTATGGAATTCAAAAAGTTTTCAAGAGTTACAAAATTTTCCCTCAAGTTTTAAAAATCGAAAAGTCACAATTATGAAACATTGAATTTAAAAACCCTAGTAATTTGAAAGGTTTTCAAAAGGTTTGACGCATGGGTTCATAACTCAAAATTAATTAAATAGTTTTAATTTTGATTTAATATCTTGATGTTTTGAATAGTTCAAATCATACCCATATGGACTTTATTAATAGTTGATTAAATGTTTAACTAAAAGAGTATTATTATATCCATAATTATATGGTTTAGGTTTAATTAAATTAAGAGTATAATTTATTAATAGATTAAACCATCAAGTATTTTCAAAATCTAAAATACACCCTTATACTATATAAAATTTAAAGGTTAATATATTATATATGTATAAGTAAATGTTAGTCTTACCATTACTAGTCCTCATTCACGAAGCCAATCTACAAGGGGGTATATGGAAACTGCCTATAAAATGGCAGTTGAATGGGTGTCCACTCTCACCCACCGCTTCCTTGATTACTGGAGGATCATTAGCCGAACAGGTAGGATAAGACACAAACTCCCACTTAAATAATGATGAACATACAAAGTAACTAAACATTTATAAATTCCAAATGTTATTTACTTAGGAAAAATGTGAATTTGGTGCTAACGCATGAAATTTCACTTTGTACCTTGCTAAGTCGTTACTGGAGCGTGTGTGGTTAACCGACACATTAATATAGGACGAGCAAGGGTGGCAAAGGGTAGCTTGATGTTAGTCATCGATCAATAGAGCGTGTGTGGTTAAACGGCACATTGATTAGGTGATATGTAACATCAAGAGTACCAAGCTAATTTGCATGGTTATTCACATCTTTGTTTGTGATCCTCGACATCCCAGTCACAAACTTGAAGGGCATAATCGAGATTAAACATGTCACTGAAAAGTTCAATGAATCTCAAAGGATCTAGGAATTTCAATTCAATTAAAATCTAAAGTTCATTTTTGTTTTTCATGGTGGAAATTGGTAAATCGTCGTTTACGTACCTTCAAATATTTTGCAATTGGATTACGACATCCCTCTTCCGAATTGTAAAATATTGTGTTGGGTCCTAGCCTTAATATTTCATTTTGGGTGTTATATTAAGGTCTTAAATCAACTAACTTGAATTTCTCCCTTAAAAATGTCTAGTTCTGACAACTATGGTCTTCCCGAATCTTTTGGAAAAAACTTTCCTTATGAAGATTATGTCCCATGATTGGATCATGGAAATGGATATCATGTTTCATTTCCTCCACCTCCTCTAATAATTCACTTAACCCACATGTTCAAAGACTTGAAAAGTTCAAGGTCACTCAAACCCTATTGGCAAGAAAACACTAAGGTGGATGGTTTGTGTATGCACATGTCTTGGAGATGAAGTCACACATTGACAGGCTGGGAATGTTAGGAGTCGTTGTCTCAACGAAGTAGGTTGTTGACTTGGTTCTTCAGTACCTTCCTAAGTCGTATAGTGAGTTCATTAAAGATTACTATATAAAATCCAGCGACATGTCACTTATTGATCTTAACTATTTCCTAACTGTTGCTGAATCAACAATGATTTGGTGTACTGGTGAATCAAATTTTATTGGAAGATCTACTTCCAAAACTTCCACAGACAATGGTAACATTGGAAGTCCAAAAAAGATGGGAAAAAGAAAGGCTATGACTGAGATTTTCCTATGTACCATTCCGAAAGAATCTGTTTGCTTCTATTGCCAAGAGAAGGGGCATTGGTTGCGAAGCTGTCGAATCTACCTGAAAGACCACAAGGATTGTAAAGTCAAAATGTTTGACTCTGCTTCAAGTAAGTCCACTATCTAACTCTATTAAGTTCTTGTTTGTAGATTCTTAATACATGATGTGACAAGATTGCATTTTGATGTGTTTGTAGGATCGAAGAAAAGAAAGGAAGCTTAAAGGTAGAGTAAGCCGAGTCTGGTCGCAAAGATATGCATTTCGATCGCATGGTTCGATGATCAGATTTGTAAGCTACTACTAGGAGTTATGATAGGTTGCTTAGGAATATGTAATAACATAGTTTTCATTTGTAATTACATTGTAAGGACAAGTTTTCCGCGTTTTATAAATAAATTTTTTTTTGTCATATTTTATATTTATCCTAGCAATGGAATTTATGAAAATTGATGTTTGTATATTTCTATTGTTAGCAATATTGGAAAATGGACATGATTCTTTCGTTTGTGGTAGCGTCAAAACTTACCAAATAAGGAAAGATTATCATCACCCGAGGTTCAATTGGATAAAACATGGAATCATGTGATTTGCATCATATGATGAATGAGAACTTTCATCTTTGGGAAATTAGGACTAATTCCTTATCCAAATGTATAGGTGAGTCAAGTGAAGGACTAGGGAATCGGGTACACTCGGTTGTGTGTTGGTTAAGTCCACCATAAAGAAAAATAAGACAATCTATTATGATTTACTAAAAGTTTGGTAAATATGGTTATGCTTACAAGATTAAGTGTGATTCTAAATCATGGAAAAGTTTCAATGTATAGCAGAAAGAGTAAAAGGAATCAAATGGGTAGAAATATTAAAAATTTTCTCCAATCTGAAAGGAAAGGATGTTGGATTAATTTCTAAGTCCATAACTATAATTGGTAAGAATTGACCCGACCCGGCATTGTCCATTTGGGTTGAATGGCATAGGAACACTTGGATAGACCGTTTATGAGAAGAAGATATTTGTGACATGTTAATATATTATAAGTTCTAATATATTAATATGAGATCATGCTATTTAATTAGTATTGAAAAAGAACTAATTTGGACTTGATTTAGTGATCAAAAGAGACTACATAAATATATGGTGATTGATTATGTAAATCATTCATTCTTATATAAGTGGGCTTATGATCCATGATTCCTTATGTTGGGTTTAACCCATGTGGTGAATCATGGATACTCCATGGAGGTTAAAACCGATGGAGCATAAGGAATGGGTAAAGTCATGGGTTACATGGTGTAACCCTAATATGCAGACTATATAAGGACCCCTTTAGTTTAAGATATTGGCACTAGTGCATAATATGGAGGGCAAGCTAATTTCCAAGTCTCATGTCTTCTTCTGATGGTTATTCTAAGTGTCGATGATGTTGTGTGAACCATTTGAGGTGTCACACTTGGGGCACTAGGCTCTCAATCTTCATGGAGTCAAGATACATCAACAAGGTATGTATTATATCTATTTTATTAGCCAAGTATCAAAGATTTTATGCAAGTTAGGGTAATACCTTCGAATATTCATACTTGCATGTATAATAGAGAAAACATAGATCCAAGGTGTTTAGGGTTGCATGTACACTTAGGAGTGTTAGAATGCACAAAATCCAACAGTGGTATCAGAGCCTATGCTTGTTTTCTTGTTATACTTGCTTAAATTGCTGAAAAATCGAAGATTTGTGCTGTCTGGACAGGGGACTCAACGAGTCCATGAAGGGACTCGACGAGTCCAAGTAGAAACTCATCAAACTCGTCGAGTTGGTTCTTGCACTCGACGAGTTGGACCCCCTGACAGCATATCTTCGAATTTTAAAGCTGGAATTGGTTTAGAATCATTAACTTAAGTTGTTTTGGGCTTATAAAACCTGTTTTTTAAGTGGTAATCATTCTAGCAAACCAATTTCAAGATTAAATTCAAAATTTCAAGTTTTTATTTATGTTGATGTAATTCTTGAAATTTTTGATATGGATTGTTCATGCTTTTGAGTTTTGGTGGATCTTAGGAATTATTTACAAAAAGTGTTTGTTAGTAAATTCTTGATCTAAATGTAATTTAATGGAGTCCATAAATTGTCCTCAAGTTATGGATTACGAAAAGTTTTTTTGTGTTACCTTGTTTTATGAGTTATTTTAGATTAATGGAAAAATATGTGTTAGTTGTTTTCAATCCAAATTAATCTAAAAATTGTTCATAAAATGTGTTTTTTGTAACTTGTCCACAAGTAATATAAAAATTCACATTTATGAATCTTAAAACTCATAAAAATGGTTAAGGTTACAAAAAATGAAGAGTCTTTTTCTTATAAATAGTTTTTATGGCTCCATAACTTGTCCTCAAGTTATGGATGTCCAAGAGTCTCTTCATTAAAAGTTTTTTAAGACTTTAATTAAACTCATAAGTTATGAAAATCCAAGAGTTTTGAATAGCTTCAAAACACGCCCTCAAGTTTTGGAATTTGTAAAGTTTTCCCATGAATACTTTAGTTCCAAGTTAAGCCCTTAGAATTTTAAAAGTTAAAATTCAACCGTTATATTTTATAATATTATAAGTTAATAATATACATATATATATATATATATATATATATATATATATATATATATATATATATATATATATATATATAAGCAATTCGTCTTACCATTAGTAGGCCTCAGTCACGAAGTCGGTCTATAAGGGGGTATAAGGTTACTGCCTATAAAATGGCAGTTTAATGGGTGTCCACTCTCACCCACCGCTTCCTTGATTGGTTGAGGGTCGTTAGCCAAACGTGTAGGACAAGGACTATAATTCTCCCTTCATTAAAAGTATTAATGATAAATACTAAGTAACTAAACACTTATAAATTCCAGTCTTAGCTACTTAGGAAAATGTGAATTTTGGTGCTAACCCACGAAATTACACTTTGCACTTTGCTTAAGTCGGTTAGTGGAGCGCGTGTGGTTAACTGGCACACTAACCTAGACTTAACAAGGTAGTCAAAGGGTAACTTAATGTTTATCAAAGTATCGATGGAGCGCATGTGCTTAACCGGCACATCGATTATGTGACAACTATCAATTCAGGTCATTCTCGGAATCATGCATCTTTTTATAAAAACCATACATGCACAACATGCCATGGCCTAGTAGTATAAATTAGGTCAAAATCTTGCATAAACTAGGATCCAACTAAAATCTAGGACTAATATACTTGACACTTACGATTCTAGTAAGTTGTTTAACTACTGTAGTAAATGCCAATACCCGAATTAGAATAAAACTTCAAACTTTGTTACAATTGAAAAAGGGTATAAAACCCTAAAAATAAATTAAAATATTCTAATTTCATTCAATATGATGGTGAATATCAAACAATGTTCCAAAAACTCTAAAGAGCCGAAAAATCCAAATTTATAAACTTCAAAACCTAAAAACTCTATAAGATTTGCTATGAACTTCCTAATATCAAATTTTAATAATCAAATTATGGGATATAATCATAGACAGAAAAATTTAAATTATCAAACATTAATCATGATTTATTAGTTAAAAACAAAGATTTTTAAATAAATCAAGAATTACATAAAGAAGCATTTTTATAAAATTAGGGTTTTATAAAAAATTGAAAAGGGAATTTATTTAATTTGAATTTTAAGAGAGAGGGAGCCTGTCTCACTCATAAAATCGGCCACCTCCTCGAAGGCACCCCTTTTCCCCAAAAATCTTAATCATTTATCCTTCTCTTACACTTCAGCTTCCCCTTCACTCTCTCTCTCTCTCTCACTCCACTCTTTACAACACTCAAACTCTCTCTTCCTCTATCCAAACCCACAAAAATCTCCAGCCAAGAACACCTCTCAACACTCAAATCTTCATCTTTTAAGGTTGAACTTCAAGGTATTCACGAAAATCCTTCATCTTCCCTCACTTTTCTTTATTTTTTTAAAGAGTTTTCTTGCACTTCTCATTCTTCTACACCATTCTTTATGAAAATTCATGAACATATCCATGAATGTCGAGTTTGATGATGATGGTGGTAAGGTTGACTCTTACTAAAATCTAGGACTAATATACTTGACTCTTACGATTCTAGTAAGTTGTTTAACTACTGTAGGAAATGCCAATACCCGAATTAGAATAAAACTTCAAACTTTGTTACAATTGAAAAAGGGCATAAAACCCTAAAAATAAATTAAAATATTCTAATTTCATTCCAATATGATGGTGAATATCAAACAATCTTCCAAAAACTCTAAAGAGCCGAAAAATCTAAATTTATAAACTTTAAAACCTAAAAACTCTATAAGATTTGCTATGAAATTCCTAATATCAAATTTTAATAATCAAATTATGGGATATAATCAAAGACATAAAAATTTAAATTATCAAACATTAATCACGATTTATTAGTTAAAAACAAAGATTTTTAAATAAATCAAGAATTACATAAAGAAGCATTTTTATAAAATTAGGGTTTTATAATAAATTGAAGAGGGAATTTATTTAATTTGCATTTTAAGAGAGAGGGAGCCTCTCTCACTCATAAAATCGGCCACCTACTCCAAGGCACCCCTTTTCCCTAAAAATCTTAATCATTTATCCTTCTCTTACACTTCAACTTCCCCTTCACTCTCTCTCTCTCTCTCTCTCTCACACACACACACACACACAGACACACACACTCCACTCTTTACAACACTCAAACTCTCTCTTCCTCTCTCCAAACCCACGAAAATCTCCAGCAAAGAACACCTCTCAACACTCAAATCTTCATCTTCTAAGGTTGTTCTTCAAGGTATTCACGAAAATCCTTCATCTTCCCTCACTTTTCTTTATTGTTTTAAAGAGTTTTCTTACACTTCTCATTGTAGGGTTTCACCCAAGAACAACATGCATGTTGTTTAATGGTGAAATCCAAGGACCAAAACCTATGTCAAACACTAAAATACAGATTTTTACAAGTTTTAAAGGTTCATATACCTTATGCTTATAAGTATTTCCTTTGAAAACATCACTATAACCAACATATGTCCATGCATGGTCTTCAAACTGTGATGCATGTCTTGAACACCAAGCTAAAGAGCTTGATGATCAAAGTACATTGTTAATAGGGCATGTAAATGATTTTATTTATAAAAAAATCTAAAAATTCTTTTTAGTTCGAAATTAAATTTCCCCAGATTCCCAGTAAGATGATATGAATATCTGGAAAATCCCAAGAGTTTTAATCATTCCCGTGATTTATTAAAATTGTTACAAGAAAACAAGGGCATAAATCACATAAATATAGTTTCTGAGGTCTATAAATTCTAGATAAATTCATGGATGACCCCTAAGGTAAATGATGACACCTCATTAAGTTTCATCGATTTATGTTGTTGTTTAGTATGACTTTTGATTTTCTTTTTGTTTGGTTACAATAAATCACAAAACCCCTTTAGAGAGTGTGAAAATTGTATCTAACAATTTTCACAGCTCTTACTAGAGGTGGGCGACTCAGAAAAATAATTTCAGAATTTTTCATAATGCATTTCTATTTTCCCCGATTTTTGTATTTATAATAGCCTAAAAATAGAACAAATACTTATGCTCATCCAAAATTCATGCACATTTACCAGAACATCTTTTAGTACATTAGGAGGCTACATAAAAATTTTGTTGATTTTTCTCTTCTATATACTATTTTTCTCCTATTTTCTAAGATTAAATACACTTAAATACACAAAATCGGATTACACAATATGAAAACCACCTTTGGTATTTTTCCCAGATTATTTACACTGTATATGAAGTTTACAAAAATTTTAGTAATTCACTTTAACTGTTTATTATTTATTCTCCAATTAATGATTATTTAAGAGGATAAAACGAAGAAAAATAGAAAGACCAACTGAAAAATATCTTTTATATTTTTCACAGCTTCTACATGTTTAATAGCAGTGTTACAAAAATTTTGGGTAATTTTGGAAACTTTTTTTCTATTTATTTCAATTTTTATTAGAATTAATGCTCAAAAATCATAAAATTAGGCTAAACAGTTTGAAAATCCATTTTTATATTTTTCCTAACTTAATAATGTTTAATAAAAGTAATATAAAAAGTTTGGGTAATTTTTGGAAACTTTTTTCTATTTATTTCAATTTTTATTAGAATAAATGCTCAAACATCATAAAATTTAGTTAAACAGTTTAGAAATCCATTTTTATATTTTTTCCCAGCTTAAATATGTCTAATGGCAGTAATATAAAAAGTTTGAGAATTTTTATCCTTTGGATGCTATTTTTCATGAATTTATATTGTTATGAAGGCTTAAAAATTTTGGAAAAATAGTTGATCATATCAAAAATTCAAGGGAAATTTTCTGGAAGACATCTACTGTATTTAGAATGAAAATACAAGTTTTGACAATTTTTGGAAACTATTTGATAATATTTTACATTTTTAAGAGTTTAAAACACCTTTAAATGTGTTGAAATACCCTCAATTTATATTACTAAATCTAGAAACTTAATATCCAAAATTGTCTTAATCACATGACTTATAGAATTTCATCATTTCAGAAAAATTGTAACCAATTAACATAAATTTGGCATTTCTTTATATGTAGAGTTTAGTATATTAGCATTAGATTTCGACATGGAAATTTCATGAGTGTGTGTTTGATATCGTAGGATCACAGTAGTAAGGCGTTGGTGTATTCCGAGGCACCACTTGTACCTACTCAAAACATTGTGAGTATTCACGCACTCCCCTATTTTCAGTTTTTATGTTTTGGGGTGTAAAAGCATGTCCCGAAAAACTATTATTTGAATGTTGTATTTAAATTGATTTGTATCAAACATTAATGGTATTTTATTTCTATATCTCTCTATGTATGTTTATGCAACACGGAACATGAGAACTTATCGTATTAAGGTCCTTCCCTTATCTCTAACCATTAACTCTTTGAGCCAATGGTCATTATGGATAGCGCTATTAGGAATTGACAACTCCTCACTCGCCCTATTGTTGGAGTGCATGATACCATATTAATCTATGGAACGATAAGCATAGATCTTGATAGGGCTTCAGTCATAGTTTTGGTTGAGAACTCATTGTTTGCTCATACACATACAAACTTGTTATTTATTATGGCAATAAACTCGTTTATCAATTATAGCAATCAACTTTGTTTCTCATTATAGCAATGAGCTTGGTTTCTCATTAAAGCAATGTACTTGTATTTATGAAAAGTCTTATACCAAATCTTGATTTTATAAACTTGTGAACTCACCAACTATTTTCATAGTTGACACTTGTTTTACATGCTTTTTCAGGAAATAATTAGTAAGTGAATATAAAGATTCATCATCATAGAGCATGCTGCATCATGTGAAAGTTATTTTATGAAGCTATATTTTGAACAATGTCATTTTGGAAAACTTGTACTTTGTTTTGTTTAAGCTATGGGTTGTAAACTTTTAAATATTGCTATGGTGATGTATCTTTATCTTTTGCAATGAAACCTTTATCGCTGTCATATCTTGCGTTTCCGCTTTAGCGGGGTGTGACAGATTAAGGCGTAAATATTAAGGGTACCAAGTATATTTTCATGGTTATTCACACCTTGTTTTGTGATCCTCGGCATCCTAGTCACAAAAACTGAGAGGGCACATTCGAGATTGAAACACGTCATTGAAAAGCTCAATGAATCTCAAAAGATCTAGGAGTTTCAAGTCCAATTAAAACCTAAATTATTTTGTTATTCATGGTGGAAATTGGTGAATCGTCATTCACCTACCTTAAAATATTTTTTAGCTTGGATTACGACATCCCTCTTCTAAGTTATAAAATATTGTGTTGGGTCCTAGCCTTAATATTTCATATTGGGTGTCATATTAAGGACTTTAAATCAACTATCTTGAATATCTCGCAAAGATGTCTAGTTCAGAAATCTATGATCTTCCTAAAATCCATAGGAACAAACTTTCCTAATAAAGATGATGTTCCATTATTGGATAATGGAAATCATTTTTCTCTTCCTCCACCTCCTTTGATTATTATCCCTAACCCACAAGTTCTTGAAAAGTTTAAGGTTACTCAAGCCCTATTGGTAAGCAAATTCTATGTGTGCTCACATCTTGGAGATAAAGTCACATATTGAGAAGCCGGGAGAGTTGGGTGTCAAAGTCTTGAGAAAGTTGGATGTTCAATCAGTTTCTATTTCACATAGCGAGTTCCTTTGGGACTACTATGGAACAGACTATGACATGACCCTTAATGATCTTATCTATTTTCTTGGTGCTTCTAAATCAACAACGATTTGGAGGACTAGTAAAGAAAATTTTATTAGAAGATCAACTTCCCAAACTTCCATGGACATTGGCAATGGTACATGGTAAGGGGCATTGATTGCAAAGCTGCCACATTTACCTGAAAGATCATAAGGACGGTAAAGTCAATAAGTTTGACTCTACTTCAGGTAAAGTCCACTATCTAACTCTGTTAAGTTTCTATTATGAGATTCTTATTACATTATGTGATTGGGTCACATGTTGATTTTTAAGAATCAAAGGAAAGTGAAGAAATTTAAAGGAAGTATATGCTGATTCTGATCGCGAAGATGGATTTCAATCGCATGGTTTGGTGATCAGAATTTTGAGCTATTACTTAGGAGTTATGATATATTGCTTAGGAATATATAATAACAAGTTTTTCATATGCTTTTGCACTGTAAGGATAAGTTTTCCGCATTGTTTTAATATAAAAAGGGGGAAATTTTGATTTTACTTATTTATTTTAAATATCCTAACAGTGGAATGTGTGAAAATTGTTGTTTATATGATTCCATTGATAGCAATTTTGGAAAATAGATTTGATTCTTTCTTTTGTGGTAGTGTCTAAGTTTACCAAATAAGGAAAGATTCTCATCACCTAAGTTTCAATTGGAATAAAACTTGGAATCGGGCAAGTTTCATAGTATGATGAATGAGAATTTTCATCTTTGGAAAAAAATTAAGACTTATTCCTTGTTCACATGTATATGTGAGTCAAGTGAAGGACTAAGAGATCAAGTACACATTTTTGTGTACCGGTCAAGTCCACCACAAAAGATCATTAAGACTATTCATCATGATTTACTAAAGTTAGTAAATATGGTTATACTTACAAGTTTAAGTATATAGTTCTAAAACATTGGAAAAGTTTCAATGTATGGCAGAATAAATGAGAAGAATCAACTTAGGCAGAAAGATATAAGTTTCTCAAATCTGAAAAGATGGGAGAGTACTTTAGCATCATGTTTTGTGATCATCTTAATGATTTAGAAATCATGTCACAATTAGTCCTCTAAGGACAACTTAGTGTATTGTTATGACTAAGAAGAGAAATCTTGAATTGTTGAAATGATTAAATCAATAAGATGAGTCATACTTCATTCCAAAAACAATT
Organism: Lactuca saligna; assembly: GCF_052625555.1. NCBI lineage: Eukaryota > Viridiplantae > Streptophyta > Magnoliopsida > Asterales > Asteraceae > Lactuca > Lactuca saligna. The sequence continues at coordinate 210,083,116 of NC_136419.1, forward strand.
CTTAGAGTCGTACTCCAACATTGTAACTTGAGTGACATACCTTAAAGAAAGGTTTATAACACTTGTCAAATGTAAGAGTAAAAGTGTCCTACTCTTGTACATTTGAAATTGGTAAGTTGTGATATTTGGCAAGGGAGTCTAATATGTCAAGAGGACACTGAGAGTCTTAAAGATCTTGGAAAAAGTTTCAACATCTAATCAAGAATAAAACTTGTATTTTATCACTAGCTCACGACTCGAGGTTTATAACCTATCATGTTGACAAATTCCTGTTTCTATGCCCATTTTAGTTAAAGTTGACTTTGCATATGAGTTCTGAGAGTTCAGTTGGTTGCATAACAACTTGGAAGCATATGAGTTTGGATTTGTCATTATCCTTGTCTTGTGATTATGGTTTTGACAAATTCATGTGGATAAAAACACATAAACCATAAAATTTAAGGTTCATATGAATTTCTCTCGGATTCATGAAAATGATTGTGAGGAAACACTTCCACCAAGTAGATTTTAAGTAAGATAGAAATTGTGATCTTTTCATTCTCAAAGTCGTTAGTGGAGCGTGCGTGGTTAACTGACACACTAACATGGACTTGTGAGGAATGGCAAAGGTCTAAACAATTGAGACTATGATTACAGCATCCCTTTTCATAGTTCTGAAATTGTTTAGACACACATGTGAGCAATCTAAGGAAAGGTGTATGATTTTGATAAAGTTTTATCAAAGCATCTCGTATCAGAAGTCTGATCTTTGGTAAGAAAGTCAATAAAGTATTAATTTCTAGAAGTCCAGCTGATTTCTGAGAACATGTCAAAGCTAGTGGGAGCATAAGTGTTATGCTAATAATCATCATGTTAGTGGGAGCGTGATAACTATAATAAGTGTTGCAAGTTAGCAATGTTAATTATAGACAATAAAAAGTTTCAATTTGGAAAAAGTTGTTCTACTATAATTAAGGGAGAGAAAATTATACTTCATTTCAATTATAAAAGCTCAGATTGAGGTTTTGATCATCTTTAGTCAAGGATATATGTGAATTTTGTGTTGGAATGACTCAACATAAGGAAATTCTATATATGGGTACATTATTTGCATTCTAAAATTCGATTATGATTACGGAATCCCTTTTCATAATCTGAATTATAGGAACTTGGCAAATAGAAACAGAAGTATTATAGCAAAAAGACTGGTCTAGTCTTTATGTGAGACATCATGAATCATGTGCTATATGCTTCGGATATAGGATCTATTGCATGTGCTATAATATTCATCATTTCTAAATTTTCCAAATGCTCAGGGCATTAAGAGGGAAAAAGTATAGAATTGGATATGACTAAAATGATTAAGCAATTGTCAAGGTTAATCTAAGCTTTACCAAAGTTTGGTTGCCCGGGGACAGTTGGAAGTCTAGTGTTAATTCTGGAAGGACCATATTGACATATTTTGAAAAAAAAGAGGCAACTCTTGTTCATAAGTGATAGTCAAAATGGGAATATCGAAATCTTTCCATAAGTGGAATTTATTCAATTTATGTAAAGATTAGAAAAACTTAATGAAAGAAGGATGTTTCCATGGAGTCGATCTCCATTGGAATACTCTATAATGTCTGTTGACAAGTCTTTGTGACTTTGTACATAGTCATTAAAAGAGGGTCTATGCATATAATAACAGATTTCGATAAATGATAGAAATTTGGAATTCTTGCATTTTCGATAAGGATTTGGGAGTGTGAAAAGAGAATCATTGAAATTATGTTCAATCGATCTAATTCACAAAGTAAGGATCATAGACAAACATAGAGTGCATACTTGGTGTATAGTGTAACAGCCCAAAATCTTAAGTATTGTTTAATAGCATTTTGGGGTGTTTTAAAGGGGGGACTCGGCGAGTTGGAGCTAGACTCGCCGAGTAGGGTCGCAGTTGTGGTCGCGGGTTCGTGGCTGGACTCGACGAGTCCAGGTATGGACTCGGCGAGTCGACGCTGTTCAGTGGAAAACCCTAGCCGTTCAGTTTGGGACGTATATAAGGGATCTTATGCCGTCATTGCTCGTCTTTTGGCCGATTGAAGAGAACCTTAAACGACTGAGGCGTCTAGAGCAAGCTTGAAGGCCATGGGTGACCTTGAAGGAATTGTTGTGCAAGGAGGAGAAGGGTTTTAGTTAAAGGAACTGCAGGGAGTTCGAGTTCTGAAGTTTGGGGAACATGGAAGGTACATCATTAAGGTAATAACTCGGATTACATTCTCCTGTGATTGATGTGTATATAGATTTAGGGTTTATGGAACCCATTTGGAGTCTAGATGGTTTGTTGTGTTGTTATTCAACGTTTATAACCTTGCATTAGGACCCTTAGAGGTCCAGAAGGATCCATGTTTGTATATTCGGGAAAATATGTACCTCAGGAAACAGTTCGATCGACTGCATGGCGTGGACTCGCCGAGTCGGATGGTCAGACTCGGCGAGTAGCTTGAAGATTCACTGGGACTCGCCGAGTTTGTTCTTCAGACTCGGCGAGTGGAGTCGGGGTGGCCCCGCGATTCTTCCAGGAGTAACTCGTCGAGTCAAAGGGGATATTCGACGAGTAGAAGGGGAATTTTAGAGGATTGAAGAACGACCAGACTCGCCGAGTCGCCAGGGAACTCGCCGAGTCCAATCGAGCTGACAATGGACTGTTGACCAGAGATGACCGGTGTGATTTCTTAGGGTCAGTTAACGTGGAAAGTAGAAGTGTTAATAAGAGATATATGATGTTACAGGGAGCTTGTAGCTCGGAGGATCAAGTGCAAGGGACTTCAGGAGTTGCTATCTCCCAGCGTCCGCGAGGTGAGTCTTCTCACTATACTTCACCCGGAAGGGTTTGATTGTGTGACCGGAAGGTCAAGTATGTTATGTGTTATGTTTATATGCTATAAATGGAAAGTTAGCTGCTACGCGTGATATACATGTTTATATATGGGCCGGAAGGCAAAGTATTATGTGACAGAAAGGTCAGGTATGATATATGATGTATGTGCTTTATGTGTTAGAGTATGTTACGGGCCGGAAGGCAGGTTGATATATGATATATGTGCTTTATGTGTTAGAGTATTTGTATTATGTGTTATATATGTGTATGGGCCGGAAGGCAATTATTTTATGGGCCGGAAGGCAATTATCTTATGGGCCGGAAGGCAATTATCTTATGGGCCGGAAGGCAATTATCTTATGGGCCGGAAGGCAAATATCTTATGGGCCGGAAGGCGAGTATCTCATGGGCCGGAAGGCATTGTGCAGTGGACCGGAAGGTCAGGGCCTGGAAAGGCGTACGTGCGTAAGGTGTATATTGGGGAACTCACTAAGCTTCGTGCTTACGTTGTTTATGTTATGTTGTTTCAGGTTCTTACAGTAACGCGGGATGGCAACGGTTCGATTGTACACACCGAAGAAAGAGTTGTGTTTTGGAGGATCCTGGTGTTCTATTATAATGAAAATGAAACTATGTTTTGTAATTCGAATGTGAATAAGATTTTAAACAAGTGTTTTTAATATTAAATTGATTATTTAAATGAAAAATCTTGTCTTGAAAATCACGGTGTTACAATTGGTATCAGAGCCTTGGTTTGAGGGATTCGGACGCGCCTACGGGTAAATCTGGACTCAAACTGAGGAAGTAAGAAAAAGTTTTCCAAATAAATGGTTTTCTAAAAGTGAATAAGAGTTCAAAGAGAAAGCAAGAAAGAGCAGTGTGTACAATCAGCCAGAGCCAAACGGTGATTTCCCAAAATACCCTTACTTTTGTGTTATGAAATATTTATTATGCACTTTATGAGATATTATTGCATGCTAGAGACAGGCTAGGTATTTCATATCTTAGGACTAGAGTGGCCTGATTTGTGATGCCTTAGTCTAGGGTTGGTTGTTATATGTGCGTTATGCTTTTGTGTGTATGTGATGAGTGAGGGTATCTAGTTAGAACGCACGAGGGGTAGAGCTACAGAGTACAGTAGTACTTCCGAGGATGAGCCGAGAAGGTGGAGCTATCACAGATAGGGAGTCCTATGTATGCTTCGATGCTCGAATGCTGCTTGCTTCGTGCTTTGTGGAGTTCTCGATGATGGGAGTCAGCTACTAAGTGAGTATGACGATACTCAGGAGGTAGATGGCTGGCATCATTAGGAACTCTTCAGCAGCTGATAGCAAAGAAGTGGGGGGGACGGCAGAAGGGACTAAGGAGTAAACCTAGCCAGATGAGTGCGCTGGTAGAGTAGAGGATTTCGCTGGAGAGCGAGCACGCGCGATGGGATTGGTGAAAGAGTAGATTGATCAGCTACTTAGGAACTTTGGGATGGTCCGTGTAGAAAGTATGGGTAGATGTGGCAGGTAGTATGGGCCCGTACTACTGAAAGCAGAGGACCCATACTTGATACAGGGAGCATTCTGAAGGTCCTAAGGAACGGAACGAGGAGTGATGTTATGGTTCGAGTACCATACATCGGAGCAGATTGCGGAGTGATGTTATGGTCCGGGCACCATACATCGGAACAGATTGAGTTAGATGTTGTGGTCCGAGTGCTATACATTGGAGCAGATTGAGGAGTGATGCTATGGTTCAGGTACCATACACCGAAGCAAATTGAGAAGGGATGTCATGGGATGAGTACCATGGTTCGTAGTGGATGATGCTGGTGACTATCTTGTTATCCGGTTATGATCGATGAGGTAAAGATCGGACGCTATGGGTTTTAGGCCAGTAGATCATGATTGAGGATGGAGAGGCGTTCCTTGAGGGGAAAGGCGAGTACCTATCAGAGTATTGTGGTAGGGAGTTAAAAGGAGAGGAAATTTCGGTCTGAGTCGAGAAATCAGTCGATAGAGGAGAGGTCACCTTCTAGGTGGGTAGTGCCATTTATGTTCGTGTGCAAGACACGAGAGGTCTGGTGTTTCAGTTTTGGATTGGAGTACACCCTGCAGGTAGTTATCGATAATGATTTCCCTCAGAGCATCAGGTGGCGGGTGTGCCGCGAGGCAGTGATTTACCGTGAGCAGACAGTCAGTTGGGACTGAGGTAGTCGAGAACCACACCACACCTAATTGAGAATAATAGGTTGTGTTATAGTGGTAGCCGTGAAGAGTTCAGTCGAGTTTTGCAGTGCAGAGAGTTTCGTCTATGTTGAGAGTGAGTTCCTGTCCTTGGGACAAATCCGGCGTTGGATATGGGTTGATGAGTTGAGATGAGAGAAACGATGATTTTGCGGTGCAGTCTACGAGTCAAAGACGTTATCGAGCAGTGCAGATGCTTAGTATTAGGTTGGTATGGGATTTGGAACGATTAGAGGCAGCCATGATGAGAAGTTCTTGGAGAGTTAACCAGAGGTTCAGAGTATAGAGGGTTGATCGACTTTATAAGGGGAGGAACTATTGGGCGTTGCATAGCACTTTCCTGGAGCAGGTACGATTTCGCTGGTGAAAGATAGTCGTGGGTTGATGGTATGCTAACTAGTGACGGTTCGAACCCTAGTGGGGGAGAACCGGGTGCAGTACGTAGAAAACAAAGAATTGCCAAGAGTAGTTATAAGTGGAGTATAGAGATGCAGTAGGAAATCATGAGACCAGAGGTGTCGATGATCGAGTAAAGGGGTCAGAGTGAGTTAATGCGGGAAGTACTTGAAGAGGAGAACGAACGTATTCATGATAGTTGATTGGTGTTGTTGCAAGAAGATAGAGAATGATTGGGTAGTCAACTTCCGGAGTCGGTATGCGTATCCTTGTTTGGATTTTGAGTGTCGGGAAAAAGGGATTGGAGAATTATCAGCGCATTTCGTACGTCAACGTTATCTCGCATTCCAATCGAGAAATTATATGCACCAAGGTTGTAAGGCGGGGAAAATATAGATTAATTATGGGGTGCAGGGGATCAGTGGTGGTGGTAGTATTCTGGGATATTCGGGTATGATATCCTTATTTTGGAGTTATTCGGGAATCCCGAATTGAATCGACGTGTGGCATATTAGGTATCTGTGGATTTAGTAGGAGTCTTCGAGTATGGGCATTTAGGGAGATTATTGAGAGGATGGATTTTCGCAAGATGGGCGTTCGTTATGTTGATTGCCTCCATAGTCTGTGGTGGATGTTCGAGTCGCAATACTCACTAGTCAGAGGGTGTTGTGATACTACATGGAGTTGCAGTACTCACTGGGTGACAAGAGAATTTTTATGTTGGAATATTTTCGAGCAGCGTATGAGGTGGAAGAGTTTCGATTTTGGGTAGCCCTGGTATTGAGTCTTTGGAGCTTGGATGTTGAGTCGGGGGCGAGACGGGGGTCTTCGTCTCTGTCGGGAGATACGGGGCGATACGCAAGGAAGACGCACAGCAAAAACCAGAGATTAGAGTTGAGACGATCCTCGGTGAGATTGTATTTTCTCTCACGAGGAAAAGAAGATTTTGTGACTTACGTGTCACTGGGTCGGGATAGTGGTCACGGGGAGAAAAGTTAGTGGAATATTTGGATCGCGATATGGGTGACCGTTGGGGGCTCAGAGGTGGAGCCAAAAGTTGATCTGGTACTTAGTCTTGAAGAGGAATATGGGAAAGGAGCTTATCATGATGACATCTGAGGACACTTTAGAGAGGGCGAACGATGCGGACGTTCGAAGACATGTTTCGGGCATGTGTATTAGCTGTCGGAGGAAGCCGCGGTACGTAATTATCATTGGTTGAGTTGTTCCATATTAACAGCCATCATTAGTGCATTAGTATGCCGCCCTTTGAGCTGTTGCATGGAAGGTGATGTCGGAATCTCGTTCATTGAGGAAAGGTAATGCATGGACCCGAGAGTCCTTGCGAGCAGATCCAGAACGGGTGCGGTACATGGAATAGTGACAAGGTCGTCAAGCGGATTTCCTAGGTAAGGGAAGAGAAAGGTACGTGGGGGGCGAGTGCAGCATGTGTATACGATTGCAAGAGGAGAACTCGTGAGAGTTGCCCTGAGAATTGAGAATGGGTCCCTCAGTTGTCCGATATGGATAAAGTGGGCTTAGGAACGGGGAACCGGTGATTCATAGTTTCATAACCCTTATGGGTCGTGTGATCATTGAAATTTAGATCAGAGTCGCGTCTTGGGTAATTCTCGGTTGCAGGAAGCGGTGGACAGTACAGCGATCGTGTTTTGGTCGACAGAGCAGATGCAGCAGGATTAACCAGAGGTTAAAGATCGTTAGAGTTGACAGGAAGGTTATGCTGACAGACGCCGTTTCGAGCATGGGTTTCAGGTCGGCGACTTCGTATTCCTGACAGTCTCTCCCTGGGAAGGGGTGTTTCGATCCAGGAAGTGGGGTAAGTGGGGGCCTCGGTATGTTGGGTCTGTGTGTGAAGGTGCGAAGGTAGGAAAGGTGGCCTACCGGTTGGAGCTGCCAACGGAATTGGGATGGATCCATGACACTTTTAGGTGTCGCCATTGAAGAGGTGTATAGCAGATGAGTCAGCAGTGGTTCTACTAGAGAACGATTAGGTGGATGCGAGCCTGTGTTACGCCGAGAGGCCAGTGGCCATCAGGGATCGGAAGATCAAGTTTCTGAGGAACAAGGAGGTACCTCTGGTATTGATTCAGTGGCAACCGCGGAAGAGATCGGAAGTGTCTAGGGAAGCCGAAACGTGTGGTGCGGGAGCAGCAGCCAGAACTATTTTCAGAGTGAGACTTCGAGGGCGAAGTCTAATTCTAGTGGGGGAGAATTGTAACAGCCCAAAATCTTAAGTATTGTTTAATAGCATTTTGGGGTGTTTTAAAGGGGGGACTCGGCGAGTTGGAGCCAGACTCGCCGAGTAGGGTCGCAGTTGTGGTCGCGGGTTCGTGGCTGGACTCGACGAGTCCAGGTATGGACTCGGCGAGTCGACGCTGTTCAGTGGAAAACCCTAGCCGTTCAGTTTGGGACGTATATAAGGGATCTTATGCCGTCATTGCTCGTCTTTTGGCCGATTGAAGAGAACCTTAAACGACTGAGGCGTCTAGAGCAAGCTTGAAGGCCATGGGTGACCTTGAAGGAATTGTTGTGCAAGGAGGAGAAGGGTATTAGTTAAAGGAACTACAGGGAGTTCGAGTTCTGAAGTTTGGGGAACATGGAAGGTACATCATTCAGGTAATAACTCGGATTACATTCTCCTGTGATTGATGTGTATATAGATTTAGGGTTTATGGAACCCATTTGGAGTCTAGATGGTTTGTTGTGTTGTTATTCAACGTTTATAACCTTGCATTAGGACCCTTAGAGGTCCAGAAGGATCCATGTTTGTATATTCGGGAAAATATGTACCTCAGGAAACAGTTCGATCGACTGCATGGCGTGGACTCGCCGAGTCGGATGGTCAGACTCGGCGAGTAGCTTGAAGATTCACTGGGACTCGCCGAGTTTGTTCTTCAGACTCGGCGAGTGGAGTCGGGGTGGCCCCGCGATTCTTCCAGGAGTAACTCGTCGAGTCAAAGGGGATATTCGACGAGTAGAAGGGGAATTTTAGAGGATTGAAGAACGACCAGACTCGCCGAGTCGCCAGGGAACTCGCCGAGTCCAGTCGAGCTGACAATGGACTGTTGACCAGAGATGACCGGTGTGATTTCTTAGGGTCAGTTAACGTGGAAAGTAGAAGTGTTAATAAGAGATATATGATGTTACAGGGAGCTTGTAGCTCGGAGGATCAAGTGCAAGGGACTTCAGGAGTTGCTATCTCCCAGCGTCCGCGAGGTGAGTCTTCTCACTATACTTCACCCGGAAGGGTTTGATTGTGTGACCGGAAGGTCAAGTATGTTATGTGTTATGTTTATATGCTATAAATGGAAAGTTAGCTGCTACGCGTGATATACATGTTTATATATGGGCCGGAAGGCAAAGTATTATGTGACAGAAAGGTCAGGTATGATATATGATGTATGTGCTTTATGTGTTAGAGTATGTTACGGGCCGGAAGGCAGGTTGATATATGATATATGTGCTTTATGTGTTAGAGTATTTGTATTATGTGTTATATATGTGTATGGGCCGGAAGGCAATTATTTTATGGGCCGGAAGGCAATTATCTTATGGGCCGGAAGGCAATTATCTTATGGGCCGGAAGGCAATTATCTTATGGGCCGGAAGGCAAATATCTTATGGGCCGGAAGGCGAGTATCTCATGGGCCGGAAGGCATTGTGCAGTGGACCGGAAGGTCAGGGCCTGGAAAGGCGTACGTGCGTAAGGTGTATATTGGGGAACTCACTAAGCTTCGTGCTTACGTTGTTTATGTTATGTTGTTTCAGGTTCTTACAGTAACGCGGGATGGCAACGGTTCGATTGTACACATCGAAGAAAGAGTTGTGTTTTGGAGGATCCTGGTCTTCTATTATAATGAAAATGAAACTATGTTTTGTAATTCGAATGTGAATAAGATTTTAAACAAGTGTTTTTAATATTAAATTGATTATTTAAATGAAAAATCTTGTCTTGAAAATCACGGTGTTACAATTGGAGAATCGGTGCTCCCCACGGCGAGCTACTCGGCCGAATCAATCCCTTCCCCAATTGTAACAGCTCAAACTTTCAAATAAATTTTTCATTTAAAACAAAACATCATTATTCGACAAAAGAGTTTATTCCAAGTTTATTGCAAAAGTATAAATAATAAATCTCCAAGATCTTCAACAATGGCAGTGTGTACGTGTCACGCCGGCGCCTTTCCACGGTCATCACTAGTACCTGAAAAACATAAACACAACTAGTAAGCATAAATGCTTAGTGAGTTCCCCAGTATACGACTTACCCACATACGCCTTCCGGCCCGGACCTTTCGGTCCACATAACATTGCCTTCCGGCCCGTAACATAATCGCCTTCCGGCCCATAACATATCGCCTTCCGGCCCGTATTAAATTGCCTTCCGGCCCATAATAGTATAAAACATAACACATGTAACATAACGCACATAACACATAAGTCATACATCATACCGTTCTTTCTATCACATAAAGTCTCGCCTTCCGGCCCGTATAAGCATACATCACATATAAAGCATCTACCTCTCTAGACATAGCATAAATATAACACATACGACCTTCCGGTCTCACAGTCAAACCCTTCCGGGTGAAGTATAGTGAGAAGACTCACCTCGTAGTATGCAAGCTATAAACCCTTCGAGCTACTCCCACTCGATCCGCTAATCCGCAGGTTCCCTATAATACCACATACCTTTATTAATGATCTTATCAAACAAGACAACTGACCCTACTAAGTTAGATACAGGTCAACGGTCAATCTTGACCGGACTCGTCGAGTGAAAAGGGCAACTCGGCGAGTATAGACACCCCGACTCCACTCGCCGAGTCTAAAGAACGACTCGACGAGTTCTAGTAGATCTTCAAGCTACTCGCCGAGTCTGAAGAACAACTCGGCGAGTCCTAGTGAATCTTCAAGCTACTCGCCGAGTCTGAAGAACAACTCGGCGAGTCCTAGTGAATCTTCAAGCTACTCGCCGAGTCTGATCATTGGACGCGGCGAGTCCTCGCCATGCAGTAAATCCGCTGCCTCCTGTATTTCGCATGATTTCGAAGTATATAGATATGGGGCTTCCTGGACTTTCACATATACTATTACAGGGGTTTTTAAACACTTGTAACAACACTATAATCTAACAATTCCTTAAATGGGTTTCCTAAACCCTAAATTCGCATACAACGTAACAGCTACAGATTATGATCCGAAGATTACCTGGAAACGTGTTCCCTGTGTCCCCAACCTCCAGTACTCGACTCCTTGGACTTCCTTTGATCACCACCTTGACTCTCCTTGTCTAACAATCTCTTCAACCTTCCCCTAGCCCTCACTCTTGTTCCAGATGCCCACAAACTCCCAAGGTATCTTCAATCGGCCAAAAGACGCGACATGACGGCCATAAGATCATTATATACGATTCAGAATCGAAACGGCTAGGGTTCAGCTGAACAGCGTCGACTCGCCGAGTCCCTTATTAGACTCGTCGAGTCCAGTCGCGTATCTGCGACCAAGACCATGGCCCTACTCGGCGAGTCATGCACCAACTCGCCGAGTCCCCTACTAAATGTGCCCCAAAAATAATTTAAAGAAATACCTGAAATTCCGGGCTGTTACAACTCTCCCCCACTAGAACTAGACTTCGCCCTCGAAGTCTCATTCTGCGAACAACTCCGGATGTTGCTCCCGCATTTCTCTTTCCGGCTCCCACGTCATCTCCGATCCCTTCCGATGTTGCCACTGAACCAACACCAGAGGTATCTCCTTGTTCCGTAGAACCTTGATCTTCCGATCCCTGATAGCTACTGGTCTCTCGGCGTAATTCAGACTCGCATCCACCTGAATATCCTCTAACGGAACCACTGCTGCCTCATCAACTATACACTTCCTCAGCTGTGATACGTGGAAGGTATTGTGAATCTGACTCAGCTCCGCTGGCAACTCCAACCGATAAGCTACCCGACCTACCCTTGCAATTACCCGAAATGGACCTATGAACCGGGGCCCAAATTTGCCCCTCTTCCTGAACCGGATCACCCCTTTCCAAGGAGAAACCTTTAGGAGAACGACGTCGCCGACCTGGAATTCGAGCTCGGACCGGCGTCTGTCCGGATAACTCTTCTGTCGGCTCTGGGCGGTCAATAACCTCTGCCTCACTCGTTGAATCTGTTCGGTCGTTTGAAGTACGATCTTTGTACTGCCCATCACTCTCTGTCCCACTTCTCCCCAGCAAATGGGAGTCCGACATCTCCTACCATACAACAACTCAAAAGGTGGCATACCGATGCTCGAATGATGGCTGTTGTTGTAGGAAAACTCAGCCAGCGGCAGATGCGCATCCCAGCTACCCCCGAAGTCTAACACACACGCTCTAAGCATGTCTTCCAATGTCTGGATCGTCCGCTCGCTCTGACCGTCGATCTGGGGATGGTATGCGGTACTAAAATGCAGTTTAGTACCCAAATCCTCATGGAATTTCTTCCAGAACCTGGAAGTGAAACGTACATCGCGGTCCGAAACAATCGAGGTCGGCACTCCATGCCGAGATACTATCTCTCTCACGTATAACTCTGCCAACTTCTCTGCTGATGAACTTTCGCTAATGGCAAGGAAGTGTGCACTCTTTGTTAGCCTATCCACAATCACCCAAATCGCATCGACTCCCCTGGCAGTTCTCGGCAATTTGGTGATGAAATCCATCGTGATCTGTTCCCACTTCCACTCAGGAATCTCCAAGGGTTGCAACTTACCGTGCGGTCTCTGGTGCTCGGCCTTAACCCTACGGCAGGTCAAACACCTCTCAACGAACCAGGCAACGTCTCTCTTCATGCAAGGCCACCAGTACTCCTTTTTCAAATCCAAATACATTTTCGTAGCACCAGGATCGATCGAGAATTTCGATCTGTGTGCCTCCTCCATCAAAGTAACACGCGAATGCCCACGAATGGTACCCAGATCCGACCCTGAAATGTCAGAAGTCCCCGCCCATCCGTAACGAACTCTGAAATCAACCCGACGACCCGCTCCTGTTTCTGCATCCCAGACTTCACGACCTCGGCCTGTGCCCCACGAATAGCATCTAATACCGGAGTCATCACCGTCAATCTCAAACACACGTCCCGCAATGGAGTACTCTCCGCCCTACGACTCAATGCATCAGCTACCACATTAGCCTTGCCTGGGTGGTATAGGATCTCACAATCATAATCCTTAACCACGTCTAACCATCTCCTCTGACGCATGTTTAGGTTGGGTTGATCCATCAAATACTTCAAACTCTTATGGTCCGTGTATATGGTACAACGAACCCCGTACAGGTAGTGACGCCAAATTTTGAGGGCGAACACTACTGCCCCCAACTCTAAGTCATGCGTGGGATATCTCGCTTCGTGAGGCTTCAGCTGCCTCGATGCATAGGCTATCACATGGCCCCTCTGCATCAACACTGCACCCAGTCCTGAAATCGATGCGTCGCAATAAACGACAAAGTCCTCCATCCCCTCCAGGAGAGCTAATACTGATGCTTCGCACAGTCTCTGACGAAGTGTCTCGAAGGAAGTCTGCTGCTCGGGTCCCCATGAGAATGTAACACCCTTTCGGGTCAATTTGGTAAGTGGCACCGCGATCTTGGAGAAGTCCCTAATGAACCTTCGATAGTACCCCGCCAACCCAAGGAAACTCCTGATCTCCAAAGGTGACTTCGGTGCCTCCCAACTCATCACCGCTTCCACCTTGGCCGGATCGACCAATATCCCTGCCTGATTTACAACGTGCCCCAGAAATTGAACTTCCCGCAACCAGAAGTCACATTTGGAGAATTTTGCATATAGCTTCTCCGACCTCAGTACCTCAAGGACCTCCCTCAAATGTCCCTCATGCTGCTCCCTAGACCGCGAATACACCAGAATGTCGTCGATGAATACAATCACACACCGATCCAGCATCGGCCTGCATACCCTATTCATGAGATCCATAAACACTGCTGGGGCATTGGTGAGCCCAAAAGGCATCACCACGAACTCGTAATGCCCATACCGCGTCCTAAAGGCTGTCTTCTGGACGTCCTCATCCCGCACTCTTACCTGATGGTACCCTGATCTCAAATCAATCTTGGAAAACCAAGATGCCCCTTGCAACTGATCGAATAGATCATCGATCCTCGGTAACGGATAGCGGTTCTTGACTGTCACCTTGTTCAGCTCCCGGTAATCGATACATATCCGGTGTGAACCATCCTTCTTCTTGACGAACAGAATCGGTGCTCCCCACGGCGAGCTACTCGGCCGAATAAATCCCTTCCCCAACAACTCTTGAAGTTGCGAGGGAGCGATTGATTCAGGAGTTCTTGACCCTTAAGCAGGGTACTGATTCCGTGGCAGTGATCACACGGAAGTTTCATGAGAGGGCAATGTTCTGCCCTGAGCTGGTATCTACGGAACAGTCGCGGATGAGCCGGTATTTGGGTGTTTTGAAGAGGGAGATCCGGGAGTTTGTGTCAAACTCCACCTATCGTACTTTCACTGAGCTTCAGGCGAACGCCAGGAAGCGCGAGATCGAGTTGGAGACTCAAGCAAGGGAGGAGGCTGAGTCTCGGCAGGTGGATCGACGGCCGGCCCAGCCTCAGCCGGCAGCCAAGCGGACTAAGTTCGCTGATTCGAGGATGGGAGGTTCGAAGGGTCGCACTTGCGCGAAGTGCGGCAAGAGTCACGAGGGGGCGTGTCGAGCTGGTGGTTGCTACAAGTGTGGCAAGGAGGGACATATTGCCAGGGATTGCCCTAAGGGGTTTATGGTTTGCTTTCACTGCAACCAGACAGGCCATCGGAAGGCCGAGTGTCTGCAACTTCGTCAGGGAGCTACACCTACTACCCGGACTACTGAGACCCGACCGGCGAAGGTCGAGGCCCCGAGGGCTCGCGGGAGAGCCTTTCAGCTGACTGCGGAGGAGGTCCGCGCTGCGCCCGATGTTGTGGCAGGTATGTTATCATTCACGTATTTAATTAGAGGTCGAAATGTTATGCTTATGTTAATGTATGTAGGTACTTTCCTTGTGAACTCTATGCCTGCTCTAGTGTTATTTGATTCGGGTGCGAGTAGATCGTTTGTATCGTTAGCTTTTAGTCAGCACATCGGCATTAGTCGTGAGCCGTTAAGTCGACCTTTGAGCGTTTCTATTGCGGCTGAGAGGGTGATTTGTGCTACGGAGGTTCTTCGGGGATGTGTGCTAGAGATCTTCGGGGTCGCGTTTCCGATTGACCTCATTCCTATTGCGATGGGGGATGTCTGTGTCATTGTAGGCATGGACTGGTTGAGCCGATTCAGCGCTGTTATCGACTGCGAGCGTCAGCTGGTGACTATACGAGACCCTAGTGGGGGAGTTCTTATGGTATACGGCGAGGGTACCCGTGCGGGATCAGCTTTTTGTTCGGCCGCTAGGGCGAGGCAATGCCTACAGCGGGGATGTAACGGTTTTGTGGCGTATGTGATGGATACGCGGGAGAGTTCCGAGAGACCGAAGACATTGAAGGAGGTTCCAGTGGTGCGTGAGTTTCCAGATGTTTTTCCCGAGGATTTGCCAGGAATACCTCCTGCGAGGCAAGTGGAGTTTGGTATCGATCTAGTTCCAGGGGCTGCGCCTATTGCGAAGGTGCCTTATCGTCTTGCACCTCCAGAGATGCAAGAATTGTCCTCGCAACTTCAAGAGTTGTTGGGGAAGGGATTTATTCGGCCGAGTAGCTCGCCGTGGGGAGCACCGATTCTATTCGTCAAGAAGAAGGATGGTTCACACCGGATGTGTATCGATTACTGGGAGCTGAACAAGGTGACAGTCAAGAACCGCTATCCGTTACCGAGGATCGATGATCTATTCGATCAGTTGCAAGGGGCATCTTGGTTTTCCAAGATTGATTTGAGATCAGGGTACCATCAGGTAAGAGTGCGGGATGAGGACGTCCAGAAGACAGCCTTTAGGACGCGGTATGGGCATTACGAGTTCGTGGTGATGCCTTTTGGGCTCACCAATGCCCCAGCAGTGTTTATGGATCTCATGAACAGGGTATACAGGCCGATGCTGGATCGGTCTGTGATTGTATTCATCGACGACATTCTGGTGTATTCGCGGTCTAGGGAGTAGCATGAGGGACATTTGAGGGAGGTCCTTGAGGTACTGAGGTCGGAGAAGCTATATGCAAAATTCTCCAAATGTGACTTCTGGTTGCGGGAAGTTCAATTTCTGGGGCACGTTGTAAATCAGGCAGGGATATTGGTCGATCCGGCCAAGGTGGAAGCGGTGATGAGTTGGGAGGCACCGAAGTCACCTTCGGAGATCAGGAGTTTCCTTGGGTTGGCAGGGTACTATCGAAGGTTCATTAGGGACTTCTCCAAGATCGCGGTGCCACTTACCAAATTGACCCGAAAGGGTGTTACATTCTCATGGGGACCCGAGCAGCAGACTTCCTTCGAGACACTTCGTCAGAGACTGTGCGAAGCACCAGTATTAGCTCTCCCGGAGGGGATGGAGGACTTTGTCGTATATTGCGACGCATCGATTTCAGGACTGGGTGCAGTGTTGATGCAGAGGGGCCATGTGATAGCCTATGCATCGAGGCAGCTGAAGCCTCACGAAGCGAGATATCCCACGCATGACTTAGAGTTGGGGGCAGTAGTGTTCGCCCTCAAAATTTGGTGTCACTACCTGTACGGGGTTCGTTGTACCATATACACGGACCATAAGAGTTTGAAGTATTTGATGGATCAACCCAACCTAAACATGCGTCAGAGGAGATGGTTAGACGTGGTTAAGGATTATGACTGTGAGATCCTATACCACCCAGGCAAGGCTAATGTGGTAGCTGATGCATTGAGTCGTAGGGCGGAGAGTACTCCATTGCGGGACGTGTGTTTGAGATTGACGGTGATGACTCCGGTATTAGATGCTATTCGTGGGGCACAGGCCGAGGTCGTGAAGTCTGGGATGCAGAAACAGGAGCGGGTCGTCGGGTTGATTTCAGAGTTCGTTACGGATGGGCGGGGACTTCTGACATTTCAGGGTCGGATCTGGGTACCATTCGTGGGCGGTACGCGTGTTACTTTGATGGAGGAGGCACACAGATCAAAATTCTCGATCCATCCCGGTGCTACGAAAATGTATTTGGATTTGAAAAAGGAGTACTGGTGGCCTTGCATGAAGAGAGACGTTGCCTGGTTCGTTGAGAGGTGTTTGACCTGCCGTAGGGTTAAGGCCGAGCACCAGAGACCGCACGGTAAGTTGCAACCCTTGGAGATTCCTGAGTGGAAGTGGGAACAGATCACGATGGATTTCATCACCAAATTGCCGAGAACTGCCAGGGGAGTCGATGCGATTTGGGTGATTATGGATAGGCTAACAAAGAGTGCACACTTCCTTGCCATTAGCGAAAGTTCATCAGCAGAGAAGTTGGCAGAGTTATACGTGAGAGAGATAGTATCTCGGCATGGAGTGCCGACCTCGATTGTTTCGGACCGCGATGTACGTTTCACTTCCAGGTTCTGGAAGAAATTCCATGAGGAGTTGGGTACTAAACTGCATTTTAGTACCGCATACCATCCCCAGACCGACGGTCAGAGCGAGCGGACGATCCAGACATTGGAAGACATGCTTAGAGCGTGTGTGTTAGACTTCGGGGGTAGCTGGGATGCGCATCTGCCGCTGGCTGAGTTTTCCTACAACAACAGCCATCATTCGAGCATCGGTATGCCACCTTTTGAGTTGTTGTATGGTAGGAGATGTCGGACTCCCATTTGCTGGGGAGAAGTGGGACAGAGAGTGATGGGCAGTACAGAGATCGTACTTCAAACGACCGAACAGATTCAACGAGTGAGGCAGAGGTTATTGACCGCCCAGAGCCGACAGAAGAGTTATGCGGACTCGACGAGTTCGGACCGGCGTCTGTCCGCATAACTCTTCTGTCGGCTCTGGGCGGTCAATAACCTCTGCCTCACTCGTTGAATCTGTTCGGTCGTTTGAAGTACGATCTCTGTACTGCCCATAAACACTGCTGGGGCATTGGTGAGCCCAAAAGGCATCACCACGAACTCGTAATGCCCATACCGCATCCTAAAGGCTGTCTTCTGGACGTCCTCATCCCGCACTCTTACCTGATGGTACCCTGATCTCAAATCAATCTTGGAAAACCTAGATGCCCCTTGCAACTGATCGAATAGATCATCGATCCTCGGTAACGGATAGCGGTTCTTAACTGTCACCTTGTTCAGCTCCCGGTAATCGATACACATCCGGTGTGAACCATCCTTCTTCTTGACGAACAGAATCGGTGCTCCCCACGGCGAGCTACTTGGCCGAATAAATCCCTTCCCCAACAACTCTTGAAGTTGCGAGGACAATTCTTGCATCTCTGGAGGTGCAAGACGATAAGGCACCTTCGCAATAGGCGCAGCCCCTGGAACTAGATCGATACCAAACTCCACTTGCCTCGCAGGAGGTATTCCTGGCAAATCCTCGGGAAAAACATCTGGAAACTCGCGCACCACTGGAACCTCCTTCAATGTCTTCGGTCTCTCGGAACTCTCCCGCGTATCCATCACATACGCCACAAAACCGTTACATCCCCGCTGTAGGCATTGCCTCGCCCTAGCGGCCGAACAAAAAGCTGGTCCCGCACGGGTACCCTCGCCGTATACCGTAAGAACTCCCCCACTAGGGTCTCGTATAGTCACCAGCTGACGCTCGCAGTCGATAACAGCGCTGAATCGGCTCAACCAGTCCATGCCTACAATGACACAGACATTCCCCATCGCAATAGGAATGAGGTCAATCGGAAACGCGACCCCGAAGATCTCTAGCACACATCCCCGAAGAACCTCCGTAGCACAAATCACCCTCTCAGCCGCAATAGAAACGCTCAAAGGTCGACTTAACGGCTCACGACTAATGCCGATGTGCTGACTAAAAGCTAACGATACAAACGATCTACTCGCACCCGAATCAAATAACACTAGAGCAGGCATAGAGTTCACAAGGAAAGTACCTACACATACATTAACATAAGCATAACATTTCGACCTTTAATTAAATACGTGAATGATAACATACCTGCCACAACATCGGGCGCAGCGCGGACCTCCTCCGCAGTCAGCTGAAAGGCTCTCCCGCGAGCCCTCGGGGCCTCGACCTTCGCCGGTCGGGTCTCAGTAGTCCGGGTAGTAGGTGTAGCTCCCTGACGAAGTTGCGGACACTCGGCCTTCCGATGGCCTGTCTGGTTGCAGTGAAAGCAAACCATAAACCCCTTAGGGCAATCCCTGGCAATATGTCCCTCCTTGCCACACTTGTAGCAACCACCAGCTCGACACGCCCCCTCGTGACTCTTGCCGCACTTCGCGCAAGTGCGACCCTTCGAACCTCCCATCCTCGAATCAGCGAACTTAGTCCGCTTGGCTGCCGGCTGAGGCTGGGCCGGCCGTCGATCCACCTGCCGAGACTCAGCCTCCTCCCTCGCTTGAGTCTCCAACTCGATCTCGCGCTTCCTGGCGTTCGCCTGAAGCTCAGTGAAAGTACGATAGGTGGAGTTTGGCACAAACTCCCGGATCTCCCTCTTCAAAACACCCAAATACCGGCTCATCCGCGACTGTTCCGTAGATACCAGCTCAGGGCATAACATTGCCCTCTCATGAAACTTCCGTGTGATCACTGCCACGGAATCAGCACCCTGCTAAAGGGTCAAGAACTCCTGAATCAATCGCTCCCTCTCTACCGGGGGAACGTACTCGTCCCTGAACATCTCCGTAAACCTCTCCCATGTAACCGCCGAAATCTCTGCCTGAGTGAAGTTCGCCGTCACGAACTTCCACCAATCCTTCGCTCCCAGACGGAGCTGGTTCAAGGCGAACCGTACCCTCAAGTGCTCCGGGCATGAGCAAGTATAGAAGCACCCCTCGATGTCGGCGATCCACCTCATAGCTACAATCGGATCCTGCGTCCCATCAAATTCAGGGGGTTTCGTGTTGCTGAATTCCCTGAATAGTAATGAATCACCCCCTTGCGGCCTGGCAGCAGCCACAGCTGCGGTAGCGGCAGCAACAGCTCAAATTTTCAAATAAATTTTTCATTTAAAACAAAACATCATTATTCGACAAAAGAGTTTATTCCAAGTTTATTGCAAAAGTATAAATAATAAATCTCCAAGATCTTCAACAATGGCAGTGTGTACGTGTCACGCCAGCGCCTTTCCACGGTCATCACTAGTACCTGAAAAACACAAACACAACTAGTAAGCATAAATGCTTAGTGAGTTCCCCAGTATACGACTTACCCACATACGCCTTCCGGCCCGGACCTTTCGGTCCACATAACATTGCCTTCCGGCCCGTAACATAATCGCCTTCCGGCCCATAACATATCGCCTTCCGGCCCGTATTAAATTGCCTTCCGGCCCATAGTATTTTGCCTTCCGGCCCATAATAGTATAAAACATAACACATGTAACATAACGCACATAACACATAAGTCATACATCATACCGTTCTTTCTATCACATAAAGTCTCACCTTCCGGCCCGTGTAAGCATACATCACATATAAGCATACATCACATATAAAGCATCTACCTCTCTAGACATAGCATAAATATAACACATACGACCTTCCGGTCTCACAGTCAAACCCTTCCGGGTGAAGTATAGTGAGAAGACTCACCTCGTAGTATGCAAGCTATAAACCCTTCGAGCTACTCGCACTCGATCCGCTAATCCGCAGGTTCCCTATAATACCACATACCTTTATTAATGATCTTATCAAACAAGACAACTGACCCTACTAAGTTACATACAGGTCAACGGTCAATCTTGACCGGACTCGTCGAGTGAAAAGGGCAACTCGGCGAGTATAGACACCCCGACTCCACTCGCCGAGTCTAAAGAACGACTCGACGATTTCTAGTAGATCTTCAAGCTACTCGCCGAGTCTGAAGAACAACTCGGCGAGTCCTAGTGAATCTTCAAGCTACTCGCCGAGTCTGATCATTGGACTCGGCGAGTCCTCGCCATGCAGTCAATCCGCTGCCTCCTGTATCTCGCATGATTTCGAAGTATATAGATATGGGGCTTCCTGGACTTTCACATATACTATTACAGGGGTTTTTAAACACTTGTAACAACACTATAATCTAACAATTCCTTAAATGGGTTTCCTAAACCCTAAATTCGCATACAACGTAACAGCTACAGATTATGATCCGAAGATTACCTGGAAACGTGTTCCCTGTGTCCCCAACCTCCAGTACTCGACTCCTTGGACTTCCTTTGATCACCACCTTGACTCTCCTTGTCTAACAATCTCTTCAACCTTCCCCTAGCCCTCACTCTTGTTCCAGATGCCCACAAACTCCCAAGGTATCTTCAATCGGCCAAAAGACGCGACATGACGGCCATAAGATCATTATATACGATTCAGAATCGAAACGGCTAGGGTTCAGCTGAACAGCGTCGACTCGCTGAGTCCCTTATTGGACTCGTCGAGTCCAGTCGCGTATCTGCGACCAAGACCATGGCCCTACTCGGCGAGTCATGCACCAACTCGCCGAGTCCCCTACTAAATGTGCCCCAAAAATAATTTAAAGAAATACCTGAAATTCCGGGCTGCAGAGTTCTTATGGGATCTGCTGCCCTCACGGCTTTAAAACGCGTTGTGTTAAGGAAGGTATCCACACCCCTTATAAGTAGATGTTTCGTTCTCCTTCCAAGCCGAAATGGTATCAGAGCTAGGGCACGGGTCGATGTGTTCGACGGGGACGTCGAACCCTATAATGGGGGGTGAAGGTGGGTTAGATCTGATCCCACATCGGCTTGGAAGGAGAACGAAACATCTACTTATAAGGGGTGTGGATACCTTCCTTAACACAACGCGTTTTAAAGCCGTGAGGGCAGCAGATCCCATAAGAACTCTGCAGTTAAGCGTGCTCGGGCGGGAGTAGTACCGGGATGGGTGACCCCCTGGGAAGTCCTCGTGCCGAGTGACCCAAAGCGGACAATATTGTGATACGTGCCAGAGGGGGATGTTACATATAGAAAAGCTATTGTTTACAAGAACATAATGTACATGCTTGGAGCATGGGATAACTAGTGTTTTTTAATTCAAGTACAAAGTTGATAAAACTGAAACAATGAATACTGAGTAATCGGTATGCTGATAAATAAAAAGTGTTCTATTTATATTCATAGGTTTTGATACCATACTAGATTCAATTATTATTGTGTTTCATTTTGCATGTTTTAACTTCAAGAATAAAGGTCATTATTCCCGAATGACTAAGTTATTCAAGCCATCCACAGTCGATCATATGTTGGAAGTAGATATGAATCAAGACTGTCATGAGTTGGTTGTAGATGTCTAAGATGTTGGACATAGCAAAGAGATGCTACAACACTCATGAGTGCTCATATGTTCTGAGTGTTGGAATGAACCCACACTTATTTGAATCACTTCATGGATTTTATCACGAGTGATCATGAGATGATAATATCTTATATTCTTCAAACCTAGAGATATGAGTTGTTATTATGAGTTGGTTATACATGGATAGCACAAAAACACATTGGTAACTCGATGTTATAAAACGTGCTTTTGTGTATGATTCAACAAATAATAGAACAAGCCATATGAGTCGAAGATTATCCATTCCTTTTACCTTCGGGATAAAAGGGACATATGTGGGCCCCTCGTTGATTTAGTGATGACACCCTGAAGTGCTTGGCCAAGCCAGAACTAATGTGATTTGTTTAATTAGTCGGTCGTCATGAATCAGAAATCGGGAAACAACAAATGGACACAGAGAAGTATTTATAATCCATGTCTCAGTCCATATGATATCTAGAATGGAGGAATATATGATCCCTTATCTAATGGAAAAGTAATTGACGAGATTAGAGTTCAGTTACAACATCAGAGTTCGACAAAAGCTTTTGAGAGCTATGATTTCTAGTTGGGTTATGAAGTCATATTTGCAATAATAGTTTTAGACTTATCCAAGTGGGAGACCTTTAAATTAATGTCTAAGTCCATAACTGTCACAACTAGCATTTTGTTGGATTAGTGTCTAAGTCCATAACTATTTTGGTATGTACTTGACCCGATGGTGCATGGTCCTTTTGGGTTGCCTTCACCAAAGCAACTTGATTGGAGAAATGAATAAAGAGAGAGAGGATAATATGATTTATTAATATGTTATAAGAATAACATATTAAAGGAGAAATCATATTTGTTTAATTAATATTGGTCAATAATTAATTAAGAATTAGTTTTGTGATCAAATGTAATTAATTAAACTAGAGGGGCTGAATTGTAATTATGTGATAGTTACAAAATAAGGTAAGAATTATCTTATATATATGGTGAACGAATTTGAGGTGTAAATCCCTTAGAATTCGAGTATGATAAGGATTCAAGGATTATCTTATTGGTTGCTTAATGGATAATCAACTAGATAAGGATAATGACTGAAACCCTATCTCTACAACTATATAAACACCCCTAGGGCCATGAATTCGTGTATCCCTTCCCAAGAGGTCCTAGATATGAATTCTAACCTCTCACCTCTCTCCTTATACCTTCTCCACTTGCTTATGGTATTTGTAAGCCATTAGAGGAGTGACACTTGTGACTCTAAGCATTCCAAAGTCAATACAAGGAGATTTGGGATTGTTATTGCTACATAACAATCAAGGTAACACTATAAACTTATTCTCATGTTAATATGATTATATGTATGCTAGAATTAGGGTTTATAGTCTTCGATTCAAAGCATGTACAATAGAGAAACCTAGATCCAAGCATTAGGGTTTGTATGAGCACATAGGATGTCTTATGACCAAAACCCAACACATTTTTGCTAGGAAATTCTACACTCATGCAATCATTCACCTAGTGTAATAACTTGTACTCTAAGTGAATTTTATACTCCATTCTCATTCCAAATACATCTAATATGTTCAAATAAGGGTTGGAAACCCTTGAAATTCCGGTTTAAGTCCATTATGAACTAGAATTTCCTTATTGGGCCTAATGGACCAATAAGCTTCCAATTTAACTATCTTGAACTTAGAACTCTCAAATGGGCCCTAATTGGACCCATATACATGAAACATAATATTTTGGGCCTTATAAGCCTAAAATGAACTAGGTTAACTTTAAAGAGCCTTTTTGGGCCATAACAACTCCAATTTACCTTATTGGACCATAGAACCCATTCTTTTATATTTTTTTGGCCGTGAACTACCTTAAAGGCCCAATGGGCCGAAAAATATTATTAGGCCTATGAAATTCGATCAAAGCCAAGGATTTGAGCCCAAAGATAATCCTTCATTCATTGAGCCCAATTCTCGGCCCACACTCATATATTTGTACATATGAGTTATAAAAAAAAGGGAAAGGAAGAAATCTAGAAAAAATTGTAAGCTTGCCACATAATTATTGTTTGGAGGTAATCTAGGAAGGAAATCTTAAACTACCATGTAATAACCACAAATCAACTCATCCTCTCTCTTTCTTCTACTTATGGCCGAAGATACACACACACACCCACTCCATTGCAAAAATCTCTCTCAAACATTCACAAGAACACTCTTTCCTTCCTCCTTAATGTTCGAGATCTTGAGCATCTTCAAGAAGGTTTCCACCACCAAAAATCCTCATTCTTGGTAAGTCTCTACATATCCAAGTTATATAACTCCTTTCTCATGATATATTACTCCTTCTAAACAAGCTTTTGGTGCTCATACTCCTTAGAAACTTCTTAAACTCGAAATCCTCATCAAGGTGTTGCTAGGAACCAAAAATCTCTTCATTTCATCATCAAAATCCGAAATCTTCAAACAAGGTGAGTTCATACCCCCTTGTTTTTGGTTTTTACTTGTTTTTGGGGGTGAATACAAGTTGATTTGTGTAGATCTATGTGTATATGCATGATTATGTGTGATTTCCTTGAAACATTTGGTGATTATGTGTGATTTCTTCACTAATCTACAAATATGTTAAGAAACTTGAAGTGTAACACTTGGATCTTTATATGAATCTTGAGAGAAGTATGTTTTATCAAACATAATACATGTAAACTAGTATATACTGGATTTATACACATGATATAGCAAAAATGAGTGTTGTGGTTAGAGATCTATAAACTAAACTCACAAAACAGCATTTGACAGAAACGTTTTGGTCCAATCTCGGACTGTTTTGACCATTCAAATAGACGTATTTTTCAAAACTGTTTTCCATGGATAAAGTTAAGGTTTATACCTTTAAAATGACTACTAGCACGTTTTCATACGATTTTTCTACAATTTTTGGCGAATTTTACAAAACTGCCTATCATATTTGAAATTATTTCGGACTAACCTGTGAAGATGAGTAATTTCACACTAGTTTGAGGCCATCAAAAATTATGAGAGAATTGTTTTAACAAAGTGGACAAGATTTCCAAACTCCCAGAATTTACGGATCCAAATTTCGACTTATGATGAATTTTCTACAAATTTTCTAAAAACTAGGTCGGAAAAGCCAAAAACCAGAAAAATGTGCATTTTCACAAAAATCAAGCAAAAATGATATTTTTGACAAAAAATGAGTTTATAAATGTTATTTTTACCACAAAGTAGTCATCAACACAAGTTTTTAATAAAATTGGAGATCAAAGTGTTATTCTTACAAAAATTGGGCCTAATTGTAAATTTTAAGCTTATTGGGTCAAGAACGTCACTTTACAAAAAGGAGGGTTTTTTTATATCAACTTTGTAAATAATCAAGCTAAAATAAACAAAACAATAATAAACGGGTTAAAAATGATATTCATATCCTTATTGGGCCTGGAAATAATAGACACGTATAGTGAGCCTTAGTGGCCCACTTACATGTTTATTGGGCCTGAGAATGGATTTTATACGCGTTCTTCGTTTTATGCTATTTTAGTGAATACTTGAACTAAAATCAATGATAAACCAACAAATGGATTTAATTTGATCATTTTCTAGGTTATTTGGCCTTAGTGACCCATTTCTATGTGTGATAGGTCATGTATACTATTTGCATGTTTATTGGGCCTTATTGACCCATTAACATGTGCGACGGACCTTGGATACTATTTGTGTGCTATTTGGGCCTGTAAATTCTTTATATGTGAAATGGGCCTTAGTTGTCGTTTCATATATATTTCGGGCCCATGTTATATAATCTCATTCCATTTGGGCCTTGAAATGATTTACATGTTTAGCGACGCCTTCGTGGTTCACTTACATGGATCATTGGTCCTAGAATGAGTTTATACATTTTTCTTCGCGTAAATTCGATTAAGGATCTAGCGAGTTTTTATCGGTTGGCACCTATTAAGTGTACGATCGTAGCCTGTAGTTATAACCAGAGTCTCCTGGAGGGAGAACGGGGATTTGTGTATAGATCTATACGGGGATGACACCCCACACCTGAGCTGTTCGCTACAGTTAGACTAGGCTAGTCTAGGGTGACAAAAACCTTATTCTATTTTTCCGTCGGCATCCAACGACACCAAGACAGGCGAAATTGTCATTATTTAGTATGGTTATGACGGCTCGCTTAGAGGAATTAACGTTATGAAGTTTACGGAAGACATCTACATTTTTTTTAGCAACATCGGGTTGTCTGGGAACATTCTCTGTACATGCTGTTACATTCTCTCTACATTCTCTTTACCTTTTTAGTCAAATAAACAATAGCATACATGCATTAATACAAGATCTAACACAAACACACTAAACAATTTTCAGAAAGTATCAGATTTTCTGGTGGTTTTCAAAGTTATACAAATCATTCTCACAAACATGCTTATGAACTCACCAACATTTTTATGTTGACCGTTTTCAAAATAAATTGTATTCTCAGGATACCGTTGAAGCAGGATGAACGAAACAAACTAATG
Source organism: Lactuca saligna (assembly GCF_052625555.1). NCBI lineage: Eukaryota > Viridiplantae > Streptophyta > Magnoliopsida > Asterales > Asteraceae > Lactuca > Lactuca saligna. The sequence goes on from NC_136419.1 coordinate 210,109,535, forward strand.
GATATTGTGTGATATTTTGTTTCATCATACTCTTACTATTTTGGCATGTAATATTCAAATACAATACTCGATGTAAACAATGAATGTTGTATTATTACATGTGTGATGATGATGATGTTATGTTTCAATTATATTCACTGTAATGATATTTCAAGATGAAGTCACGCGCAAGCCCCCGGATGTTTCCGCAGTCTGGTTCGGGGGTGTGATAGATTGGTATCAGAGCATTGTTTATAGTGAACTAGCATATCTAATCATACAGGATATGCAACTATAAATACAATGGGACTAAACAACTCTGAACATAATAATTAAAAATACATACCTTTTTGTGCATTTTAGAATAATAACACAACAAGAACAATAAAAGTCTTTGGAGGATTTGAACATCGATATTAAACCCGGGCAGTTATGTAGTCGTATTGGGGGTGAATGTAGCCTGATCAACTACATTCATTCAAAAAAAAGCAACCAACATGTGTTCAGGAGTAATTGTGATGGGCAATGAATCAAAAAATTACCATTTAATTATCCAACGAGCTTATAGAACAAAACCTAAACAAAATTAAATTAATATAGGAGTAATTGGTATGCTATTTGTTTCTAGTATTTATACCCCTTCGTGCAATACACTATAGACAAGTATCATTAGCCAAGAAACCCCTATCTCCCTGGTCAGGGAATAGCAGGGTGGCTTGACCCAGAGGAGGAGCATGAAGTAGAACTCATAGATGGACCCGTCGAGTCAATAGTGGACCTCGAAGAAGAAGAGCCAAAGGGCAATGGTGATGATGACTCGGATGCAGAATCTGATGTCATCAATCCCCCATGTAAAGCGAGAGCACCGACTTATGGTGTGGGCCCCGGTGGCCCCATGTCCCTTTGGGCACACAATCTTTGGAGATAGAGTCACCAGCAGGGGATACGACCACACTACGATAGGAACCGAAGTCTCTTCGATCTTAGTCATAGAGGACCAGCTGACCGGGCCCTCCCAGTCATGGTGCGGGGCACCCGAGGTATTGATAATCAAGCTCGGGACACCCCAAATCGAACAGAACAAATGCGGTTTGCCATTGAGAGAGACAAGAGACAAACACAGGAAGTGAATGGAGACTCTCGAGCGAGACAGTTAGTTTGGGAAGTACGTCTATGAGATACCGAAAAACAAGTAGCTCGTCTCCGAGGTGCATCCACTTCATCGGCACCACCACCAGACACTTCCCGCCACAATTAGGATCAGCCTTTTCCGCTCCCCCTACTATCCGACATGACTCTCTTTCGTGTACTAAGATGGTACTTACCACTGGAACAATTATGTGCTATCTTTATTTCATATTACTACATAGACTCAATTATATGCACAAGCGAACCCTCAAAACCGCTAGGTACTTAAGGGTCTCGAAACCAAAATAACTTATATACTCTAAGGATAGACATGACGATCGTGCCAAATCTGTGATTACCTACTACCGCAAATACATCATAGGGATGTAGATGGAAACAGTGAGAATTATGCAACAACATGCAAAATTTTATAGAGTAAAACCAGGAATGATGATCATTACTTACGATATGGATTATCAACGTGAAGCAGGAAAATGCCATCCCGCAAGAATAACAAGTGCACCCGCGAGACACCGCTCCTACAGATGGACTCTGCTACATTCCAAGCTGCTGTAACAGCGGCAGTAACCCCTGCGATGGCACAAGTCAATGCAAACAACCCCAATGGAGGCAGGAATAGCATTGACAACTACATCCAAAGGAATGAACATGGAAACCAACAAGTGGCAACCTATCAAGGAACTCCAAACCCTAAGCTTAAGAGCAGGAAGTTGAGGTCTGGAAGTAAGAGAAAGGGACAACCCACTCAAGGGTTCTCAAGGAAGCAACATGTTGTTGCTGTTCATGCGACCATGACCCCTATTATACCAGCACCAACAAGAACATATGCTGGAAGCCTTCCAAAATGCAACCAATGAAAATTCCATCATAATGGAGCCTGCCGGGAGATGCATTGTAACAAATGCAACCGAAAGAATCACATCGCCAAATTTTGTAGAACTTATCCATGCCAGAATCGCCAACCAAATGAATATGACAACAATCGCAACAACCCTAACAACAACACCAATGATGAGACCAGTTACACCTGCTATAGGTGTGGAGGAACCGGTCACTTCAGGCGCAGTTGCCCCTAGGATAACAATCAAGGTGCAGGAGGATCAGAAAGGGTCTTGACCTTGGGTTAAAGAGAAGCAGTCCAAGACCCGACGGTTGTTATTGGTACATTCCCACTTAACAACTCTTTCGCTTACCTCTTATTCAATAATAAAGTTGAGTGAAGCTTTGTTAGTAACATATTCAAACACTTACTAAAACAACAACCCCGGAGGCTAAACTAAGCCATAACGGTGGGGATAACTAAGGGGAAAACCGAATCAACCATAGATGTTTATGTAGAGTACACCTTAACACTAAACAACCATTCATTTCAAATAAAATTTAATGCCAGTAAATATTAGGAGTTTTGATGTGATAATTGGCATGGTTGGGTTAAGCCCCCACCGTGCTGATACTATGTGTCGCGAGAGGGTCGTTTGCCTTCACCTTCCTAATCACGAAACTCTAATAACCCATGGTGATAAACCCAATGTCAATCCTCATCCTATCTCGTGCATCAAGGCACAGAAGTGCCTACACCAGAAGAACTATGTTTCCCTTGCTCATGTTGTGGACAAGACCAAGGAAGAAGTAAGCATACAAGGTATTCCGGTAGCATGAGGTTTTCCGAATGTATTTCCCAAAGAATTTCCGGGAATACCTCCAGAAAGACAACTCGAATTTCAAATCAACCTAATACTAGGACCCACATCAATTGCCAATTCACCCTATAGGTTAGTTTCCACCAAAATTCGTGAGTTATCCAGTCAATTGAGAAGAATTGTTGCGCAAAGGATTCATCGGACCAAGCTTCTCACCCTGGAAAGCTCCGGTCTTGTTCTTCAAGAAGACGAATCCTTCAGAATGTGCATCAATTTTAGGAAATTGAATAAGTTCACTATCAAAAACCGATACCCACTCCCTCAGACTGACGATCTATTTGGCCAACGCCAAGGAGCTAGTTACTTCTCTAAAATAGATCTAAGAACCGATTATCACCAACTTCTAGTCCGAAAATACGACATTCCAAAAACTGCCTTCCGAACTCGTCCCGACCATTTCAAATTCATTGTGATACCCTTCGGTCTAACGAATACTCCCATGCTATTCATGGACCCTATGAACCAAGTTTTCTCAACCACTCCTAGTCAGCCTTTTCATTATTTTCATCAATAGCATACTCATCTACTCACGAAGCAAGAACAAAACACTGTCAACATCTGCAACCAGCCTTAAAAGCATCAAGCCGGAGAATATCGCGAAGAAAGCACTGCATGGATGGATAAAACCCTCGAAGTCAAAAGCAAATCTTATTATTATAAGAGTTGAGTTGGGCGCTACCCGGGTGATCGTCGATAGGTTAACCCAATCTGCCCATTTTCTGCTAATACAGATCGTGAGACTCCATGAAGTATCAGTATCTACAATCTTGGATCAAGATAACAGGATTACTTCAAGACTTTGATAGTCATTTCAGAAGACTATAGGAACGTAACTAAGTATTAGCGTTGCTTACCACCCTCAAACCAATAGTCAAAGTGAACTCAACCACTCGATGTTATGCCACAAGTCTGGTGTCTGAATTCAGTAATGTCAGGGAATACCCAGTTGCCCTTGACTGAATTCTCATGCCATAACAGCTATCGCACGAGCATTAAGATTGCTCCTTTCGAAACTCTTTATAGTGATAAATGCAGATCACTAGCGAGTGTTCTTATGAGACCAGAAACCATTTGTGAAACAACAAAGAAAATAATCCAAATCAAAGCTTGACCTCAAGCATTGCGAGACTGACAGAAGAGTTATTCTGACAAGCGGCGTAAGCCATTAGGATGTCAAGTCGGGGATCGCGTGTTATTAAATAAATCTCCTTGTAAAGGAATGATTCGCTTTAGGAAACGAGAAAACTAAACCCACGATACATCGGATTGTTCGAGATCCTTGCTCGGGCTGGTCCAAAGACTTATAGGCTACAGCTGCCTGTAGAGCTCAGGTACGTACTCCCTGTAATCTGCATCTCGAATCTGAAAAGAAGCATATCAGATGAGACTCTTATAATTCCTTTACAAGAAATCATAATAAAGCAGAATCTCATGTTCGTCAAAGAATCAGTCGAAGTATTGGATAAGGAAGTAGAGCATACAAAACAAAGCCACATTTTTATTGTGAAGGTTCGATGGAACGCTAAGCGTGGACCGAAATTCACATGGGAAACGCAAAGATCATATGAAGTACCTACTCTCTCATTCATGAACCTACCTTTCGAAAGAATTTCGGGATGAAATTCCCTCTAACGGGGGGATGATGTCACAACTAGCATTTTTGCTAGGAAATTCTACACTCATGCAATCATTCACCTAGTGTAATAACTTGTACTCTAAGTGAATTTTATACTCCATTCTCATTCCAAATACATCTAATATGTTCAAATAAGGGTTGGAAACCCTTGAAATTCCGGTTTAAGTCCATTATGAACTAGAATTTCCTTATTGGGCCTAATGGACCAATAAGCTTCCAATTTAACTATCTTGAACTTAGAACTCTCAAATGGGCCCTAATTGGACCCATATACATGAAACATAATATTTTGGGCCTTATAAGCCTAAAATGAACTAGGTTAACTTTAAAGAGCCTTGTTGGGCCATAACAACTCCAATTTACCTTATTGGACCATAGAACCCATTCTTTTATATTTTTTTGGCCGTGAATTACCTTAAAGGCCCAATGGGCCGAAAAATATTATTAGGCCTATGAAATTCGATCAAAGCCAAGGATTTGAGCCCAAAGATAATCCTTCATTCATTGAGCCCAATTCTCGGCCCACACTCATATATTTGTACATATGAGTTATAAAAAAAAGGGAAAGGAAGAAATCTAGCAAAAATTGTAAGCTTGCCACATAATTATTGTTTGGAGGTAATCTAGGAAGGAAATCTTAAACTACCATGTAATAACCACAAATCAACTCATCCTCTCTCTTTCTTCTACTTATGGCCGAAGATACACACACACACCCACTCCATTGCAAAAATCTCTCTCAAACATTCACAAGAACACTCTTTCCTTCCTCCTTAATGTTCGAGATCTTGAGCATCTTCAAGAAGGTTTCCACCACCAAAAATCCTCATTCTTGGTAAGTCTCTACATATCCAAGTTATATAACTCCTTTCTCATGATATATTACTCCTTCTAAACAAGCTTTTGGTGCTCATACTCCTTAGAAACTTCTTAAACTCGAAATCCTCATCAAGGTGTTGCTAGGAACCAAAAATCTCTTCATTTCATCATCAAAATCCGAAATCTTCAAACAAGGTGAGTTCATACCCCCTTGTTTTTGGTTTTTACTTGTTTTTGGGGGTGAATACAAGTTGATTTGTGTAGATCTATGTGTATATGCATGATTATGTGTGATTTCCTTGAAACATTTGGTGATTATGTGTGATTTCTTCACTAATCTACAAATATGTTAAGAAACTTGAAGTGTAACACTTGGATCTTTATATGAATCTTGAGAGAAGTATGTTTTATCAAACATAATACATGTAAACTAGTATATACTGGATTTATACACATGATATAGCAAAAATGAGTGTTGTGGTTAGAGATCTATAAACTAAACTCACAAAACAGCATTTGACAGAAACGTTTTGGTCCAATCTCGGACTGTTTTGACCATTCAAATAGACGTATTTTTCAAAACTGTTTTCCATGGATAAAGTTAAGGTTTATACCTTTAAAATGACTACTCGCACGTTTTCATACGATTTTTCTACAATTTTTGGCAAATTTTACAAAACTGCCTATCATATTTGAAATTATTTCAGACCAACCTGTGAAGATGAGTAATTCCACACTAGTTTGAGGCCATCAAAAATGATGAGAAAATTGTTTTAATAAAGTAGACAAGATTTCCAAACTCCCAGAATTTACGGATCCAAATTTCAACTTACGATGAATTTTCTACAAATTTTCTAAAAACTAGGTCGGAAAAGCCAAAAACCAGAAAAATGTGCATTTTCACAAAAATCAAGCAAAAATGATATTTTTGACAAAAAAATGAGTTTATAAATGTTATTTTTACCACAAAGTAGTCATCAACACAAGTTTTTAACAAAATTGGAGATCAAAGTGTTATTCTTACAAAAATTGGGCCTAATTGTAAATTTTCTGCTCATTGGGTCAAGAACGTCATTTTTACAAAAAGGAGGGTTTTTTTATATCAACTTTGTAAATAATCAAGCTAAAATAAACAAAACAATAATAAACGGGTTAAAAATGATATTCATATCCTTATTGGGCCTGGAAATAATAGACACGTATAGTGAGCCTTAGTGGCCCACTTACATGTTTATTGGGCCTGAGAATGGATTTTATACGCGTTCTTCGTTTTATGCTATTTTAGTGAATACTTGAACTAAAATCAATGATAAACCAACAAATGGATTTAATTTGATCATTTTCTAGGTTATTGGGCCTTAGTGACCCATTTCTATGTGTGATAGGTCATGTATACTATTTGCATGTTTATTGGGCCTTATTGACCCATTAACATGTGCGACGGACCTTGGATACTATTTGTGTGCTATTTGGGCCTGTAAATTCTTTATATGTGAAATGGGCCTTAGTTGTCGTTTCATATATATTTCGGGCCCATGTTATATAATCTCATTCCATTTGGGCCTTGAAATGATTTACATGTTTAGCGACGCCTTCGTGGTTCACTTACATGGATCATTGGTCCTAGAATGAGTTTATACATTTTTCTTCGCGTAAATTCGATTAAGGATCTAGCGAGTTTTTATCGGTTGACACCTATCAAGTGTACGATCGTAGCCTGTAGTTATAACCAGAGTCTCCTGGAGGGAGAACGGGGATTTGTGTATAGATCTATACGGGGATGACACCCCACACCTGAGTTGTTCGCTACAGTTAGACTAGGCTAGTCTAGGGTGACAAAAACCTTATTCTATTTCTCCGTCGGCGTCCAACGACGCCAAGACAGGCGAAATTGTCATTATTTAGTATGGTTATGACGGCTCGCTTAGAGGAATTAACGTTATGAAGTTTACGGAAGACATCTACATTTTTTTTTGGCAACGTCGGGTTGTCTGGGAACATTCTCTGTACATGCTCTTACATTCTCTTTACCTTTTTAGTCAAATAAACAGTAGCATACATGCATTAATACAAGATCTAACACAAACACACTAAACAATTTTCAGAAAGTATCGGATTTTCTGGTGGTTTTCAAAGTTATACAAATCATTTTCACAAACATGCTTATGAACTCACAAACATTTTTATGTTGACCGTTTTCAAAATAACTTGTATTCTCAGGATACCGTTGAAGCAGGATGAACGAAACAAACTAATGGATATTGTGTGATATTTTGTTTCATCATACTCTTACTATGTTGGCATGTAATATTCAAATACAATACTCGATGTAAACAATGAATGTTGTGGTATTACATGTGTGATGATGATGATGTTATGTTTCAATTATATTCACTGTAATGATATTTCAAGATGAAGTCACGCGCAAGCCCCCGGTCGTTTCCGCCGTCTGGTTCGGGGGTGTGACAATAACTATAATTGGTAAGACTTAACCCGACCCGGCATGGTCCATTTGGGTTGCATGGCATCGAAACACTTAGATAGACCATTTATGAGAAGAAGATATTTGTAACATATTAATATATTATAATTTCTAATATATTAGTATGAGATCATGTTATTTAATTAGTATTGAACAAGAATTAATTTGGACTTGATTTAGTGATCAAAAGTGACTACTTAAATATATGCGGATTCATTGTGTAAATCATTCAGTCTTATATAAGTGGGCTTATGATCCATGATTCCTTATGTTGGGTTTAACCCATATGGTGACTCATGGATACTCCATGGAGGTTAAAACCCATGGAACATAAGGAATGGGTAAAGTCATGGGTTAGATGGTGTAACCTTAATATGCATACTATATATGGACCCATTTAGTTTGAGAACTTGCCACTAGTGCATAATATGGAGGGAAAGCTGATTTCCAGGTCTCATGTCTTCTTCTCATGGTTAGTCCAAGTGTTGATGATATCGTGTGACCCATTTGAGGTGTCACACTTGGGGCACTAGGCTCTCAAGCTTCATGGAGTCAAGCTACATCAACAAGTTATGTATTCTATCCATTTTATTATCCAAGTATCAAAGATTGTATGAAAGTTAGGGTAATAACTAGGAATATTCATATTTGCATGTATAATAGAGAAAACATAGATCCAAGGTATTTAGGGTTGCATGTACACTTAGGAGTGTTAGAATGCACAAAACCCAACAAAGGAGAATACTTTAGTATCATGTTTTATTAGATATTAATGATTGTGGAACCATATCACAATTGTTCCTCTAAGGACACCTTAGTACACTTTTATGGATAAGAAGAGGGATCAGAAAATGTTGAAATTGTTAAATCAATTAAGGTGAGTCATGCTTCATTCCAAAATCAAGTTTTAGACTTATACTCCAAGATTGTAACTTAAGTGACATATCTTATGTAGGTTTATAACACATTTGTAATTGGTAGATGTGATGTCTTGGATAAGACAAATACCAACTAAGACCGATTATATGAAGTGTCAGTCTTGATAATAATCCACACTAACTGATGAATATTTTTTTGTCAAGGAATGTTTCTTGACAAGAGAATCTTATATGTCAAGAAGTTAGTGGGTGTCTTAAAGACATTGAAAAGCTTCAAGAACTAATCAAAAATAAATCTATTGTTTATCACTAGCACACGACTTGAGGTTTGTAACCTATTGGGTTGACATATTCTTGTTTCTGTGCCCATTCCAGTTAAAGTTGACAATGCATGTAGTTCTATGAGCACCTAGATAAGTGAAAGTTCATTGAACAGTAAGGGTGATCTGATCAACAACTTGGAAGACATGGTAGGCCCTTATGCTTTCAAGTGGCAAGAAATTTAGATTGAACAACTTCATTCCATACGAATTTGAATTTATCATAGACCTTTCCTTATGATAATAACAGACTCACATGGATAGGAACATATACACCATAAAATCTGAGGGTCATAAGGTTTCTCTCCAATTCATGAAAGTGATTGTGAGGAAATGCTTTCACTAAGAATATTTTGAGGAGATGGGAGTTGTGTTAATTGTGTTCTCAAATTCAATTATGATTACGACATCCGTCTTCATAGTTTGATTTGTGAGAAATAGAAAATAGTTTTAACATTCAGGACTTATTGCTGTAAGTTCTGAAATAGTTTAGATACACATATAAGCTTTCTTATAAAAGGTGTATGAGCTTAGATAAAGACTTATCGAGGCATCTCGTATCAGAAATCTGAACTTTGGTAAGAAAGTCAATAAGCATTGTTTTATAGAAGTCCAACTTATTTCTAAAGGGTTTTGTGCATTCAAACCGACAAAACTTCGATCTATATTTTACTAAGATAAATGAAAATTTGATTTTCTAACGTTATTAACCTAAATAGCATGGCATGGGGAACTTTTAAACATAATAGCTAGTTGAACTACATACCCTTTGTTGTTTGGATTCCTAGAGAACCTTGTGAGCCAAGCACCTCAAGTGTGATTCCTCAAATGTCTCACACAACACAACAACACTTAGAATAACCTTGAGAGAAGATGACTAACACTCAAAATTCGGCTAGCCCTCTTGTACTTGCTTCTAGTGGCCAATTTTGCTAGACATGGGGTCTTTATATAGTTGTGTCACGAGTAGGGTTACACCATATAAATCCTAATTGTCATGGATTTCCATATTCCATGATCCATGGGATTATAACTCTTATGGACTATCCATGGAGCAACTTATGGGTTTAGCCCAATTCATATAAACCATGGATCATTAGCCCATTATACAAGAATGGATGATTTACACAATCAACCCAATATATTTAATTAGTCTCTTTTTGATTACTTAATTAATTCCAAATTATTTCTTTGATAAATACTAATTAAATAATATTATTAATATATTAGAACTTATAATATATTAATAATCCTTAAGTGTCTTTTCTCTTATTTAGTCTATCCAAGTGTTGCAATGCCATGCAACCCAAATGGACCATGCCAACTGGGTCAAGTATATTCTAGAATAATTATGAACTTAGATACCTAATCCAACAGTCTCCTACTTGGATAAGTCTAATAACTATAACTGCAAGAATGACTTCAGGAACCGATCAGCAATCATAGCTCTTTCAAGGTCTCGCAGAACTGAGATGATGATAATACACCATTTAAGATAAGTGATCATATAATCCTCTATTCTAGATATCAGTTGGACAAATACATTGAACAATGTCTTACTTATTGTCCAAAGGCTTATTTCCCAATTTCCGATTTGTTTGACATAGAACTTAATCGAACACACAAATTTAGTTCTGACTAGGCCCGATACATGGGTCAGAAAAAAATCATCGAAGGGCCCAGATATCGCTTCTAATACAAGAAGTAACAGATAAACTTCAACTCATATGCTTGTTCTACTACTTGTTGAATCATACACAAAGGCACGATGTATAACATTGAGTTACCAATGCTTTTTCGTACAATCAATGTATAACCAACTCATAGCCAACAACTCATATCTCTAGGTTTGAAGACTTATATGATATTACGGTCTCACGATCACTCGAGATAAATTGCATGAAGTGATACAAGTGAGCGTGGTTTGAATCCAATACTCATAACTTATGAGCACTCATGAGTGTTGTAGCACCTCCTGCTATGTCCAACAACTTAAACATCTACAAGCCAACTCATGATAGTCTTGATTCATATCAACTTACTACATATGACCGACTGTAGAGAATTTGAATAATATGATATACCATCACACAATTACTCTGGAAGTGAAAACATGCAAAATGAAATGATAGTAAACGATGGACAAAAGATAGCGACACTTATAAATAAACAACAACTTTTATTTATCATCAAATGTCTATTACACTTTACAAATTTCAATGCTATTTAACTACTAAAACTAATATCATCCTTCAGCCCTTTGCGCCTTGCATGCTGGATATGCTTAACCCTACCCAGTCCCTTCGTGAGGGGATCTGTTGGGTTCTCATCCGATGATACCCTCTTTGCCATGAGGAGTCCTTCTTCTATTCGATGTTTGATGAAATGGTGTTTTTTGTCGATGTGTATGGATCTTCCGTGCTCCCTTGGTTCCTTGGCTAAGGCAACTGCACTTTCACAATCACAGAAAATATGCATAGGCTCCTTTATAGTCGGTACAACTCCAAGGTCTCCAATCAAGCTCTTTAGCCATATACCCTCCTTCGTTGCTTCGCTTGCTGCTATATACTCTGATTCACAAGTTGAATCAACCATTGTCTCCTTCTTAGAACTTTTCCATGTAACTGCTCCTCCGTTTAAGGTAAAGACCTAGCCTGACTGAGATTGGAAATTATCCCTATCAGTCTGGAAGCTAGCATCACTATACCCTACTACTCTCAAGTCATCACTCCCACCGAGGGTAAGGACCCATTCCTTAGTCCTCCGCAGGTACTTGATAATGTTCTTTACCGCAGTCCAGTGAGCCTTTTAAGGGTTCCCCTAATATCTACTGACCATGCTCAATGTGAAAGCCACATTAGGACGAGTACAAGTCATAGCATACATGATCAACCCTACAGTATAAGCATATGGTACTCGACTCATCTCAGCTATATCGGCCTCTGTACTCAGGCTCTGAGTCTTACTCAATCCGGCATTACTCTGGATCGGTAACTCTCCTTTCTTGGAATTCTGCATGCCGAACCTATTCATCACCTAATCCAAGTAGGTAATCTGACTAAGTCTAATTAGTCTTTTACTCATGTCTCTCAAAATCCTTATCCCTAGGATATCGGCAGCTTCTCCAAGGTCCTTCATAGAAAAACACATCCCAAGCCAAGACGTTACTTCCTGCAAAGTTGGGATGTCATTTCCCATGAGTAGTATGTCATCCATATACAATACTAAAATGCTACCTATACTCCCACTATCCTTGACATATACACAAGATTCATCTTCGCTACTCGAAAAACCAAACTCTTTGACTTTCTCATCGAAACAAAGATTCCATCTATGAGGTGCTTCTTTCAATCCATAGATGGATTTCTCAAGCTTACACACTCTATGAGGGTACCTTGTACTGACAAAACCCTCTGACTGACTCATGTAAACATCCTCAGCCAACATTCCATTAAGGAAAGTGGTTTTGACATCTATTTTCTATTTCATAGTCATGAAATGCAGCAATGGCTAACATAACCCTAATAGACTTAATCTTTGCTACTGGTGAAAAGGCTTCATCATAATCAACTCCCAGAGTTTGAGAAAAGCCCTTTGCAACCTGTCGCGCCTTATAAGTGTGTACATTACCATCCATGTCGGTATTCTTCTTGAAGATCCATTTGCACCGAACTATCTTATGACCTGGTACATTGCCAACCAAGTTCCAAACTTGATTGTCAAACATAGATTGTATCTCGCTGTCCATAGCCTCTTTCCATTTAGCAGCCTCAGGACCTGCCATGGCTTCCGTGTAGTTGTTAGGATCATCCAAACCTATTAGTGTGTTATCACTGATAAGTGTATCACCTAACGTAGTAATATGGAAACCATAGTAATGCTCAGGTGCATTCCTAACTCTCATGGAATGCCTCATAGATATAGATTCATATGTCGGATCAACAAGAGTTTCCTCCTTAGGTTGATTGCTAGGGTTTGAGGTTCCTTCACTACTTGACCCTTGAATTTCTTCAAGGTCGATTTACCTCCCACTGTTTCATTGGCTTATGAACTCTCTCTCTCTCTCTCTCTCTCTCTCTTTCTTTCTCTCACTCTCTCTCTCTCAAGACTTCTCTACTTGCTACAAACACCACATTATCAATGGGTTTATAGAAGAGGTAACCAAAGGATTTATGTGGGTAGCCGATGAAAATACACCTCTCACTTCGGGGTTCAAGCTTATCATGATTATCGCACCTCACGAAAGCCTCGCAACCCCAAATCTTGATGTGGTCCAGATTTGGAACTTTCCTAGTCCACATCTTGTAAGGTGTTTTGGTAACCTTTTTTGTAATGACTAGATTAAGGATATGGGCGGAAGTCTCTAAGGTATACCCCCAAAATGAGATTGGTATCCAAGCTCGTCTCATCATGGAACGAACCATGTCCAACAATGTTCGTGTTGGATTAATGTCTAAGTCCATAACTATAATTGGTAAGACTTGACCCGACCCGGCATGGTCCATTTGGGTTGCATGGCATCATGCACTTGGATAGACTATAATGAGAGAAATAAGACACTTACGGTTATTAATATATTATAAGTTCTAGTATATTAATAATAAGAATAATGAGATTATTTAATTAGTATTGATCAAGAATTAATCTAGAATTAATTAAGTGATCAAAAGAAGACTAATTAAATATATGGGTTGATTGTGTAAATCATTCATTCTTATATATGTGGGCTTGTGATCCAAGATTCCTTATGTTGGACTAAGTCCATGGGGTGACCCATGGATACTCCATGGAGGTTAAAATCCATGGAGCATAAGGAATGGGTAAAGTCATGAGTTACATGGTGTAACCCTAATAGCCACCATATAAAAGAAACCCATGGCTCAAGAAATTGTGACTATGACTAACACTATGTGTATGTATGAGGGCTACACGATTTCATGAAGTGTTCTAATTTCTCTCTAAGTTATTCCAAGTGCTTATGGTGTTGTGTGAACCATTTGAGGTGTCACACTTGGGGCACTAAGCACTCAAGCTTCATGAAGACAAGCACTATCAAAGAGGTATGTATTCTATCTTGTTATATCCATTATTTTGTATGCTAGATTAGGATAATACCTTGGATGTTCATATTTGCATGTATAATAGAGAAAACATAGATCCAAGGTATTTAGGGTTGCATGTACACTTAGGAGTGTTAGAATGCTCATAACCCAACAGTGGTATCAGAGCCTAGGCTTGTTTTCTTATTATACCTGCAATGGAAGCTGAAAAATCGAGTTTTGATGCTGTCAGCCCAGCTGACTCGCCGAGTCCATGAAGGGACTCGACGAGTCCAAGGCAAAATGCATCCAACTCGCCGAGTTGTGTTCATGCACTCGACGAGTTGGACCCCAGACAGCATATCTTCGAGGTTTTTGGCTAGAAATGGACTAGGAACATTACCCTAAGTTGTTTTTGAACTTATAAACTTGTTTTTTGATGTGGTAATGTTCATGCTAATCCATTTTCAAAGATAATTGTCAATAGATTCATGTTTTGTATTAGTTTAAAGGTTAGACTAATTACATGAAAAAGTTTGATTTGAATTATCTTGTTCTTATGAGTTGCTTAGATTAATAGAAAAGTTGAGTGAAAAAGTTGTTTTCAATCCAAATTAATCTAAGAGTTGAGTATAAAATGTGTTTGTGTAACTTATCCTTAAGTTACATGAAGAGTCACATTAAAGACTCATAAAACTCATAAAGTTGGCAAAGGTTACAAAAAAAAGATGAAGAGTCTTGTCCTTAAGTTATGGAGGTTCAAGAGTCACTTCATTAATAAATAAATAAATAAAATATGTAACCTTAATTAATTCCATAAGTTATAAAATAAAGAAAAGATTAATTCTTTATTAGTTTAAAGTCTTCCATAATTTGTCAACAAGTTATGGAACTTGAAGAGTTTTTGGATTAAAACTACTTTAAATACATAAGTTATGGAATTAATTAGTTTTGAATAGTTTCAAAACTTGCCCTCAAGTTTTGGAATTTGTAAAGTTTTCTCTTATGAATACTTTAATTCCAAGTTAGCCCTTAGAATTTTAAAAGTTAAAATTCAACCCTTATACTTTATAATATTATAAGTTAATAATATTTATATGTATAAGAGTAAAGTCGGTCTTACCGCTAGTACGCCTCATTCACGAAGCCGGTCTATAAGGTGGGTATAAGGTTGTTGCCTATAAAATGGCAACTTAATGGGTGTTCACTCTCACCCACCGCTCGCTTGACTGGTGGAGGGTCATTAGCCGAACGGGTTTGACATGACTATAATTCTCCCTTCATTAAAAGTATTAATGATAAATACTAAGTAACTAAACTTTTAATAATACCCAATCTTAGTTACTTAGGAAAAATGTGAAGAAGGTGCTAATCCATGAAATTACACTTTGCACTTTGTTTAAGTCGGTTAGTGGAGCTTGTGTGGTTAACCGGCACACTAACTCGTATTTAACAAGGTAGGCAAAGGGTAACTTAATGTTTATCATAGTATCGATGGAGCGTGTGTGGTTAACCGGCACATCGATTGAGGGATAAACACTTAAGGGTACCCAGTAATTTGCATGGTTACTTCACACCTTGTTTTGTGATCCTCGGCATCCCAGTCACAAAACCTGAAGGGCACACTCGAGATTGAAACATGCCATTGAACAGTTCAATGAATCTCAAAAGATCTAGGAGTTTCAAATCCAATTAAAAACCTAATAATACATTTCGTTTATATTGGTGGAAATTGGTGAATCGTCATTCACCTACCTTCAAATTGTTTTATAGCTTGGATTACGGCATACCTCTTCGAAGTTATAAAATAGTTTGTTGGGTCCTAGCCTTAATATTTTCATATTGGGTGTCATATTAAGGACTCAAAGATCAACTATCTTGAATATCTCCCTAACATGTCTAGTTTAGACATTTATGAGCTTCCCAAATCTCTTGAAACAAGCTTTCCTAAATGAAGATGATGTCCCATGGATATCATACTTCTCTCTCCTCTTCCAATTATTCTCCCTAACCCACAAGTTCTTGAAAAATTTAAGGTCACTCGAACCCTATTGGCAAGACAAGGTCTAGGTGTGATCACATCTTGGAGATGTAGTCACATATTGACAAGCCGGGAGAGTTGGGTGTCAATGTCTTGAGAAAGTTGGTGGTTCAATCACTTTCTAAGTTACATAGTGAGTTCCTTTGGGACACCTATAAAATAGACTATGACAAAACTCTTAATGATCTTATCTATTGTTAAGATCAACTTCCTGAAACTTTATGGACATTGACAATGGTGACACTGGAAATACAGAAAAAACATTCTCTTCCCAATGGAAAGGGATCGGCCATAGTCAACTCGGTTGAACAAATGGTAAAGAGAAAAGCTAAGTCTGTGATAGTCCCGTGTACCATTATCAAAGGGTCCATATGTTTATATTGCCAAAGTAAGGGTCATTAGTTGCGAAGCTGCCTAATTTACCTAAGGATGTTAAAGTCAATAAGATTGACTCTACTTCAGGTAAAAGTCCACTACTCTAACTCTGTTAAGTTTCTATTCTGAGATTCCTTATACATGATGTGACTGGGTCACATGGTGATGTTTTAAGAATCAAAGAAAAGTAAAGGAACTTAAAGAAAGAATATGCTGAATCTGATCGCATAGATGGATTTCTATCGCGTAGTTTGAAGATCGGATTCTTGAGCTACTTCTTAGGAGTTATGAGATATTGCTAAGGAATAGATAACAACAAGTTTTCATATGAATTGTAAGGATAAGTTTTTCCGCATAGTTTTAAAATAAAAGAAAATTTTTGATTTTATTTATTTTAAAATATCCTTACAATGGCATTTGAGGAAAAATTGTTGCTTATATGATTCCATTAATAGCAAAAGTGGAAATATGAAATTGATTCTTTCATTTGTGGTAATGTCTAAATTTACCAAATAAGGAAAGATTCTCATCATCCAAAGTCTCAATTGGACCGGGACTTGGAATCATGCAAGTTGTATAGCATGATGAATGAGAACTTTCAAGTATTGGAAAAATTAAGACTAATTACTTGTTCACATGGATGTGTGAGTCAAGTAATGGACTAAGGGATCGAGTACATAGTCATGTGCACTGATTAAGTCCACCATAAAAGATATAAGGCTATTCGTCATAGTTTACTAAAGCTCAGTAAATATGATTATACTTACAAGCTTAAGTGTAACTCTGAGACATTGGAAAAAGGTTCCAATGTAAGGCAGAGCGAATAAGAAGAATCAAATTAGGCAGAAGGATAAAAGTTTCTCAAATCTGAAAAGATAGGAGAGTACTTTAGTATCAATTTTGTGATCATCTTAATGATTAAGAAACCATATCAAGATTAGTTCTCTAAGGAAGTCTTAGTGCATTCTTATGACTAAGAAGAAGGGATCTTGAATTGTTGAAATGGTTAAATCAAGAAGATGAGTCATACTTCGTTCCAATACAAGTCTTAGAGTCGTACTCCAAGATTGTAATTTGAGTGACATGTCTTAAAGAAGGTTTAAAACACTAATCAAGTGTAAGAGTAAAAGTTTTCTACTCTTGTACATTTGAAATTGGTAAGTTGTGATGTTTTGGATAAAACAAAGACCAACTAAGGCCAATTGTGTGAAGTGTTTGTCTTGATTAAAATCCACACTATCTCTTGGATGTTTGACAAGGAAGTCTTATAGGTCAAGAGGACAGTGGGAGTCTTAAAGGTCTTGAAAGTCTCAAGAACTAATCAAGAATAAAACCTAAAGTTCTTCACTAGCACACGACTTAAGGTTTATAACCTATCGTGTTGACATATTCTGTACCCATTCCAGTTAAAGTTGGCTTAGCATATGAGTTCATAGAGTTCTCAATGTGTTGCACAACAACTTGGAAGCAATGGTAGGCCCTTGAGCTGCCAGGTGGCAAGAAATTAAGATTGAGTTCAATCCATATGGTTTTGGATTTGTCATTATCCTTGTCTTGTGATTATGGTTTTGACAAATTCATATGGGTAGGAACTCATACACCATTAAATCTAAGTGTCATAAGGTTTCTCTCCGATTCATGATAATGATGGTGATGAAACACTTCCACTAAGTAGATTTTAGCTAGATAGCAATTGTGATCTCAAAGTCGTTAGTGGAGCGTGTGTGGTTTACCGGCACACTAACTTGGACTTGTGAGAAATGGCAAAGGTCAAAACGATCAAGACTATGATTACGGCATCCCTTTTCATAGTTCTTAAAATTGTTTTGACACACCCATGAGCTATCTAAGGGAAGGTGTATGTTTTTGATAAAGTCTTATCAAAACAATCTAGTATCAGAAATCTGAACTTTGGTAAGAAAGTCAATAAAGTATTGATTTCTAGAAGTCGAGCTTTCTGAGTATATGTCAAAGCTAGTGGGAGCATAAGTGTTATGCTAATAATCATCATGTTAGTGGGAGCATGATAATTACAATAAGTATTGCAAGCTAGCAATGTTAATTATAGAAAACAAAAGGTTTCAATTGGGAAAAAGTTGTTTTGCTATAATTAAGGGAGAGGAAATTATACTTCATCTCAAATCTATAAGCTTAGATCATGAGGTTTTAATCATTTAGTCAAGGATATATATGAATTTCATGTTGGAATGGCTCAACATAAGGAAATTCTGTATATGGATCCATTATTTGCGTTCTTAAATTCGATTATGATTACGGCATCCCTTTTCATAATCTGAATTATGAGAACTTGGCAAATAGAAATGGAAATGTTATAGCAAAAGACTGGTTTAGTCTTTATGTGAGACATCATGAATCGTGTCCCATATGCTTCGGATATAGGATCGATTACATGTGCTATATTCATCCTTTCTAAAATTTTCCAAATGCCTAAGGCATTAAGAAGGGAAAAGGTTTAGAACTGGATATGACTAAAAGGATTAAACAATTGTCGAGGACAATCTAAGGTTTACCAAAGACTGGTTTCTCAAGGACAATTGGAAGTATAGTGATAATTCTAGAAGGACCATATTGACATAATCTGTAAGGAGGCAACTCTTGTTCAGAAGTGATAGTCAAAATGGAATCTGGAAATGTTTTCAAAGTTAGAATTTTCAATCTGTGTAAGACTAAGGAAACTTAATGCAAGAAGGATGTTTCCAAGGAATTGAT
Organism: Lactuca saligna; assembly: GCF_052625555.1. Lineage (NCBI taxonomy): Eukaryota > Viridiplantae > Streptophyta > Magnoliopsida > Asterales > Asteraceae > Lactuca > Lactuca saligna. Next base: position 210,128,683 of record NC_136419.1, read on the forward strand.
CTCCTTTGGAATACTCTGTAATGATTGTTGCAAAGTCTTTCTGACTTTGTGCATAATCATTACAAGAGGATCAATGCATATAAGTTTAGAATCTAACAGATTTCAGTAAATAACATGAATTTGGAATTCTTGTATTTACAGTAAGGATTTAAGAGTGTGAAAAGAGAATCATTGAAGTTATGTTCAATTGATCTAGTTCACAAAGTAAAGATCATAGACAAACATAGTATACATACTTGGTGTATGGCATGACTAGTGTTTAGAAAACATAGTGTGCATGCATGGAGCATGGGACAACTATTGTTTTAAATTCAAGAATAATGTTGATAGCTGAAACAATATACAATGAATAATGTGTAATCATATGGTGATAAATAAAAGGTGTTTTATTTATATTCATAAGTTCTGAGACCATATTGGATTCAATTATTATTGTGTTTCACTTTGCATGTTTTGACTTCCCGAATAAACTAGGTTATTCTTCCGGAATGACTAAGTTATTCAAACCATCCACAGTCGGTCATATGTTGGAAGTAGATATGAATTAAGACTGTCATGGGTTGGCTTGTAGAGGTCTAAGTTGTTGGACAAAGGGCTACAACACTCATGAGTGCTCATAAGTTCTGAGTATTGGATTCAACCCGCGCTCATTGGAATCACTTCATGGATTTTATCACGAGTGATCATGAGACGATAATATCTTATATTCTTCAAACCTAGAGATATGAGTTGTTACTATGAGTTGGTTGTACATTGATTGCACGAAACTGTATTTGGTAACTCGGTGCTATAAAACGTGTCTTTGTGTATGATTCAATAAGTAGTAGAACAAGCCATATGAGTCGAAGTTTATCCGTTCCTTTTACCTTCGGGATAAAAGCGATATCTGTGGGCCCCTCGATGATTTGATGATGACAAATGGAAGTGCTCGGCCGGGCCAGGACTGATTTGATTTGTTCAATTAGTCAGTCGTCATAAATCGGAAATCGGGAAACAACTAATGGACAAAGAGAATGATTATAATCCATGTCTCAGTCCATATGATATCTAGAATGGAGGAATATATGATCCCTTATCTAATGGACAAGTCGTTGACAAAGATCAGAGTTCATCTACAAGGTCAGAGTTCGACAGAAGCTTTTGAGAGCTACGATTGCTAGTTGGTTCCTGAAGTCATACGCAATAACAGTTTTAGACTTATCCAAGTGGGAGACTGTTGGATTAATGTCTAAGTCCATAACTATAATTGGTAAGACTTGACCCGACCCGGCATGGTCCATTTGGGTTGCATGGCATCATGCACTTGGATAGACTATAATGAGAGAAATAAGACACTTACGGTTATTAATATATTATAAGTTCTAGTATATTAATAATAAGAATAATGAGATTATTTAATTAGTATTGATCAAGAATTAATCTAGAATTAATTAAGTGATCAAAAGAAGACTAATTAAATATATGGGTTGATTGTGTAAATCATTCATTCTTATATATGTGGGCTTGTGATCCAAGATTCCTTATGTTGGACTAAGTCCATGGGGTGACCCATGGATACTCCATGGAGGTTAAAATCCATGGAGCATAAGGAATGGGTAAAGTCATGAGTTACATGGTGTAACCCTAATAGCCACCATATAAAAGAAACCCATGGCTCAAGAAATCGTGACTATGACTAACACTATGTGTATGTATGAGGGCTACACGATTTCATGAAGTGTTCTAATTTCTCTCTAAGTTATTCCAAGTGCTTATGGTGTTGTGTGAACCATTTGAGGTGTCACACTTGGGGCACTAAGCACTCAAGCTGCATGAAGACAAGCACTATCAAAGAGGTATGTATTCTATCTTGTTATATCCATTATTTTGTATGCTAGATTAGGATAATACCTTGGATGTTCATATTTGCATGTATAATAGAGAAAACATAGATCCAAGGTATTTAGGGTTGCATGTACACTTAGGAGTGTTAGAATGCTCATAACCCAACAGTTCGATTACGCCTCCTAGCCACACCATTAAGCTGTGGTGTTCTGGGAGGTGTCAATTGTGAGACAATCCCACATTCCTTAAGATAATCAATGAAATATGTACTAAGATACTCACCACCTCGATCGGATCGAAGCATCTTAATGTTCCTGCCTAATTGATTCACCACTTCCTTCTTAAACTCTTTGAACTTTTCAAAGGTTTCTAACTAATACTTGATTAGGTAGACATATCAATAAAAGTCGCATATAAGCGGTTAGCATCCCTTGTGGTGTTTCTGAAGGGTCCACACACATTAGTTTGTACCAGATCCAACAAACCTGTACCCCTAGCACAAGAACCAGTGAAGGGTGATTTTGCCATTTTTCTAAGTAGACAAGATTCATAACTATCATCCGACTTTAGGTCAAATGAGTCCAAGACTCCATCCTTTTGGAGTTGGACTATGTGTTTCTTGCTTACATGTCCAAGACGACAATGCCACAATGATGCTTTATTCAACTTAGTGGAATAATCAATACACAACACATTATTTTCTAGGTTATCTACAACCGACAAAGCTTCATACACACCATCCTGATGTTCCAGATCCAATCCATTATCAAAAGAAAAGGTAAACCCTTGTTTGTACACAGCATGAAAGGAAATAATATTTCTCGCCATTTCGGATGAGTAATAACATTTATTCAAATCTAATGTTAACCCACTACTTAGAAACAAAGTATAAACTCCAATCTTGGTGGTAGGTGAAGCTCCCCTATTCCCCATGATTAAGCTTATCTTCCCATGCTCCACATCCTCACTTCTTCTTAGTCCCTGCAAATCAGAACAAATATGAATACCACAACCGGTATCAAGGACCCAAGAATTAGAATGAGGTGAGTTATTAGAAAATATAGTGTAAATACCTGCATGGTTGGGTTTCACTTTCCCATCCTTAAGATCTTGCAGATAATTTAGGCAGTTTTGCTTCCAGTGTGACTTTTCATGGCAATAGAAGCATCCAGCCTCTTTAGGGTTGGAAGAAGGAGTGACGGAACCTTTCTTGGTTCCACTTGAAGAGGAGCCATCAAGGGACTTTCCCTTAGTACCCTTCGAAGGGCTCTTCCTCTTCTTCCCTTTGCCTTGCCCGATTGCCATGACTGGGGCCGCGGTAGTGGTAGGAGTGGTAACAACCGATTTACGCTTAAGACCACTTTTGGCGGTCTTCAAGAGTCCTTGAAGTTTGTTGAGTGTAGCTTCCTCCTTGTTTATGTGGTATGTCATTCGGAATTGATCAAAACAATAAGGTAAGGAATGCAAAATGATGTCAATTGCCAACTCCTTAGGGAAGTTCAAATTTAGCTTCAGAAATGGTCCACATACTTTTGCATTGTCTATAAGTGGCCCGTGATGGGTTCACCATCCTTCATTCGGGTTTTTATCATGGAGCAGATGATGTCATACCACTCTTGGCGAGCACTTTGATAGTAGAGGTCCATCAAGTCCTAGTGTATCTCAAAAGGGTAATAGTCCTCATAGGAGTTTTGGAGCTTGGATGTCATCATGGCCAACATGATACAAGCCACTTTAGTGGTATCTCTCTCATGAGTCTGGAATTCAGTGATCTCCTCTCGAGTAGCAGATGACTCATCAAGTTCCTTAAGCTCCTTGTCGAGGACATATTCCTTGTCCTCGTAACGAGTGACCATCCTGATGTTCCAGATCCAATCCATAAATTTGGAACCATCGAAGATGACTCTCCGATAAAGGTTCAAGAGAGAGAGAAGGAGTCGGTAGGGTTTGAGCCATAAGCAACATTGTTGGACGACATCTGAAAAAGAAGAAATACAAGTTTAGCTTAGATATAAAGATAGTCATTAATAAAACAGCCATGTGTAATATTAAGGCTAGGACTCAACACAATATTTTATAATTTAGAATAGGGATGTCGTAAATCAAGCTATAAAATATTTGAAGGTAGGTGAATGACGATTCACCAATTTCCAATATAAAAAACGAAATAGATTATTAGGTCTTAATTGGTTTTTGAAACTCTCAAATTCTTTAAGATTCATTGAACTTTACAATGGCATGTTTCAATCTCAAGTGTGCCCTTCAAGTATTGTGACTGGGATGCTGAGGATCACAAAACAAGATGTGAAGTAACCATGCAAATTTCATGGTACTCTTAATGTTTATCACTCAATCGATGTACCAGTTAACCACACGCTCTCCACCGACCTATGACAACCCTTAAGCCACCTTTTCCTACCTTGTTAAATCCAGGTTAGTGTGCTGGTTAACCACATACACTCCAATAATGACATAAGAAAAGTGCAAAGTGTAATTTCATGGGTTAGAACCTTCTTCACATTTTCCTAAAGTAACTAAGATTAGGAATTTATAAAAAACATTTAGTTACTTTACAATCATCATACTTTTAGTGAGGATTAAAGTCATTCTCCTACCCATTCGGCTAATGACCCTCCACCAGTCAAGGAAGCGGTGAGTGACAGCAGACACCCGTTAAGCTGCCATTTTATAAGCACCAATATTATACCCCCTTATAGACCGGCTTCGTGAATGAGGCCTACTAACGGTAAAACAACGTGTGTATATATATATATATATATATATATATATATATATATATATATATATATATATATATGTGTGTGTGTAACATCCCCATTTTCACGGCCAGAAAAGACCGATTTTGTTTATGCTTTATAAAAATCAGAGTACCTCTTTTAATAAAAATATTGCAGAATTTGTTTCTAGTAAAATATGATAAAAACGTTATCAAAACATTTCCTAAGAAAAGTATTTTTATTCATTTAAAAACATTTGGAATGTCATCGTCAATACAGAAACATAAGCATAAACAGAACTTACATTCATTATCACTAGTGGTTTATATCTCCTTAATCTCTCAGTGTAATGTGACTTCTTATCAACACCTGTAATATAAATAAACTGAGTGGGTTAGGTTGGGAAACCTGGTGAGTACATAGGGTTTTCAACCCACAATAAATAAGTTTATTAACTTTATCAAACCAAACAAACCCTATTACCCGTTCACATTATCCTCCCTCTACGTCCCTAAAACATCTAAAAGAAGGGACCTAGTCTAAGGACTTTCATCAGGGTGACAACACATGCTTCGGGGGTTCCTCAGTTATTCATGTCAAATAAGGCAACCATGTGGGGGGTGGAGTAATACTAGTGAGCACACGATTCAAATAAACACCTACAGGTGGCGAGCCAGCTAGCATTCCACTGGACTGTCTAGAATAGTCTGTGGTCGTCATCTATACTCCGCTAGATGACTGGATCATCAATAACATCTATATCGAGTCCTCTCATTATTTTATTTAGTCACACAACAACTGTTACATCTACCCATATGTTACCCAACATATTTTGTAGATATAAAATACATATACAATTTAAATCATTTAAAACGTGTATAAAAATATTTCACCCAGCATAGACACCAAGTATTTAGACAATATACACACATAGCATGCAATTTATATTAAATATTTCATATCTATGTGTAAGATGAAATGGACCATGCACTCACTTGAAAAGGTGGTGATTCCGAACTCAGACAGAGCTTCGCTTCTTAAAAATAATTTCCTTCGACGAAACCTAGTATTATTACCACTAGCGTTTACTCTATTATTTGCCGAGACTAATTAATAGTCTAGCTATTATTACTATTATATAAGTGTTAAACAATACTTATATAACCCATAATAATAGCACAAGTACTTATTATAAGTTCCTAATAACGTTACTATAATTAAATAATAATTATATTAAAAATAGCGTAGGCTTAGATCACTTATAGCGGGTTTTATAGAAAACCGAGATTTGCTTGGAGTAGAATTCCCAAGCCGAAAAGCTCTTCATCTCGGAGGCGTCGAGCACTCTGGGCTTCCGTCTCGTGCTAGGTAGGTTCCCTAGGCTTTTTGGGAGAGGGGGGGGGGGGGGGGTTTCAGGGCTAGAGAGAGGTTCTAGAGATAGAGTATAGAGAAGAAAAAGAATGGGAAAGGTGTGAAGAAAATAAGGGTGGGAGAGGTTCTATTTATAGGGTGAAAATGGTTGAACTTGGTGCCACATGTCACCATCTAGTGGCAAGACTTGCGGAGAAAGCAATGGCCAAGATTGTGTCACATCACCCATTTTCGCACAGCACACTTCCGACTTCTAAATTTCGTAACATTCACAAATGACCTTTGTTTTTTATGTTCTTTATATCCACACGTAGATAAAAATAAGATCTACAAGTTTCATTTAGACTCAGTCGGCTAATTCTCGACCGATCTTAAATTTAATAGCACGATGAGATTATATTGTTAAATGTTCGCGTAAAATTCATAACTTCTACATAGGAACTCCGGTTTTGTCTATCTTTTTACCGATGAGTTCCTATTAATGAGATCTTCAACTTCATTTAGGTTGCATAGGCCAAAAACCTCTCGAACTAAAATTCAAGTTTTGGGTCGTGCACTGCTATACCAAATGTTAGAAAACTCATAACTTCATCATACGAAGTCAGATTTGGGCGTTCTTTTTATGGATGCTCTCAGTTTAAAATATTCTACGACTTTTGTTTAGATTACTAAGGCTAAATAGTCCTCTATCGTAAATTCACTATTTACGTGTCCCGGTGTCATGCCGGTTTTGCCGAAAAACTTCGACGGACCATAATTTCTTCGTTATAACTCGGATTTCAACGTTCTTTATATGTGCGGAACCCTTGAGACGTATTCTACAACTTAGTTAAGACTATTTATTCTAAATAATCTTTTGTCAAAAAGTCGTTTTCAACCCCTATTCTCTAAATTGACTAGCCCGGATCTGCGGGTGTTACAATTATCTCCCCTTAGGATGATTACGTCCCGGAATCATCAATGAAACAGGGCAGTATAATGATTTCATATGTTATCTCTTCATCGAAGGTGATAATCGTAACTTCCTTGTTTCTTCGAATGATTATCTAACTCTTGGACTCCTTGACTGCAGGCGGTGCTCGATCTTGCACTTGCTCCATATCTCATGTTAGACTCCAAATTATAACCGTCAAGTCACAATCTCAATCCTCACTGGATACAAACTTAAGATAAGTTCTTTTATTACTACAATGGAATGATGTGTCATATTTTAATGACCTATCATCGTATGTTCCAATGCTTAGACTCAAGTCTCTTAGAGTCTTCCAAAACAGACTATACTTTCCTTCATGTTCTAATCTCATCTTAAAGGTAGCATTTCTAGCTATAACCAACTATCGCGATACCTCTACCGATCGCTTTGATTATCTTTTATATCAATCTTCCGGCTTAAGTCAGATGCTACATCAAACTTGGTTCTTTGAACCACGTAACATACTCATCGTAGCCGGAATCAATTCGATATGACCACTAGGGTCGGAATAACAATCATCCTTTTAGTCATTACTGAAACGATGGTAACGACATATTTGAATAAAACGGTATCAATTACTAGCTTCTTGGTAACCTTGTGACTTTCACTGATCCAAGCGTGAGTCATGTGCTTCCGGTAGTATAGGCCTCTACTTCCTTTCACACCTACTCATACCCGTCCCAAGTATTGTCTCGCAGTTCACCCAAGTCACCATACAAGAAAATCACCTAACAACTTGACATATCAGATAACAAAACGAAGGTTTTATATTATTCCTTGAAACGATTACCAAGGTGTTCAAGTTCAACCTATACTATGCCTCTAATAGGCTACACCACGTGGTACTATTTACAAGACTACTTCATAGATCCTCATTCCTGATCCCTTTCATTTATATCTTCTTCGTCAAGGATCATATGGAATGCTCTTGCATTCGGTTTCGGTGGAATGTTTGGTATTGCCGCCTCTTTCTTCTTCGGGCAATCCTTGGCAACATGCCCTTCTTCACGACATTCATAACACACCCTTTTGCTGGTGGTGCATTTGTTGGCATAATGTCCGGTCTTCCCACACTTGTAGGAAGTCACTTCCTCGCTACATTTCCCGAAGTGCTTCTTCTTGCACTTCTCGCACCATTTCACTTTGTCTCCTCCTCTGCTAAACACCTTTGAACCAGACTTGATCTTCTTATTGGGACTCATAGACCCCTCAAAATTCCTTTTTTCGCCAACTTCAATCTTGTTAGCATCTCTTCCTTTAATGATATCCTCCATAGACTTGGCAGCCTAGTTAGCTGCCTGCAGAGTAGGTGCCTGACGCACTGGCACCGCGTACTCCCATGGAAGTCCGTTTGCGTACTTGTCGATTTTCATCAGCTCATCCGGAATAAAACGCAAGGCAAACTCCATCTTCTCTATGAAGTTTTTGGTATATTCATCAATTGACATCCTTCCTTTCTTCAAGGTCAGGAACTGGTTCTCTAGCTCGAGCAGGTTTTGGGATGAGCAGTACTTGCGTTTGAACTGCACCAAAAACAATGCCCATGTCAGTTGTAGGGGCTCATTAGGGCTCAGAGCCTTCCCCAGGGTATTCCACCAATTCACAGCACCTCCTCGGAAATGATGTACTCCAAAGGTGGTCTGTAACTTGCATTTGCAACCACATGTCATGAAAGCTAACTCCATCTCCTAAATCCAATCCATGACTCCGATCGGATCTTCCTTTCCAGTGAAATTCGATGGCTTGCAAGTCATAAAATCCTTGTACTTGCATCCATTCCTCTCGACTTCGCCATACTGGTTGTTTTGTTTAACTATTGGTGGGTTGGATTCACCAACGGTCCCACTGTAGTTCCCTCCTTCTGACTGCCCACCATTCAATTCGGGCTATTCAACTAGCATTGTAGTTTCGTCCCTATTTTCATGCCACATTTGCCTCATCTCTTCCTGTTGTTCAGCCACCATAGCCCGTATCACTACTTGTACTCCAGCCATTGTAATTGGTTCAGGAGCATCTGCTACAATAGGTATTTTATTCAATCACTGGTGGTTGATTCCTGTTCCTATTTTCTTTCCCGGATCCACTACGGGTTCTTGCCATTTCGATCTATATACCAAATCAGACGTTTGGCGTGCAATGACGAGAATTAAGATAGGAAAGATTTTATTTACGATCGACGTGTAATTCTCCCTATTTCTCCGAAAAGTTATATGCAAGCTCTAATACCATAATTAAACGTTTAGAAATCTGAACACAAAAAGTTTCTAGATCCGATCATCAATAGACCATAGATCCGATCATACAATGCATAGCATAAATCATTTTGCACATAAAATCATGTTAGGCATTTTCCCTAAATTAGCTAGTGCTTGTGTCTATTCAGGTGCTTTGCCTAAATTTTATTAGACACACTCCTCACAATCATTGCTTAGCATTCTAACTTTAAGTATAGAAATAAATCCATATTCATAGTTCGCTTAAACTAATGCTCTGATACCAACTGTGACATCCCCATTTTTACGGCCACAAAAGACCGATTTTGTTAATGCATTATAAAAATCAGAGTACCTCTTTTAATAAAAATGATGCGGAATTTGTTCCCAGTAAAATATGATAAATACGTTATCAAAGCATTTCCGAAGAAAAGTATTTTTATTTGTTTTAAAACATTTGGGATGTCATCGTCAATACAAAAACATACGCGTAAACAGAACTTACATTCATTATCACTAGTAATTTATATCTCCTTAATCTCTCAGTGTAATGTGACTTCATATCAACACCTGTGATATAAATAAACTGAGTGGGTCAGGTTGGCAAACCTAGTGAGTACATAGGGTTTTCAACCCACAATAAAAACGTTTATTAACTTTATCAAACCAAAAAAACCCGATTACTCGTTCCCTTTATCCTCACTTTACGTCCCTAAAACATCTAACACAAAGGACCTAGTCTAAGGACTTTCATCGGGGTGACAACATATGCTTCAGGGGTTCCTCAACAATTCATGTAAAATAAGGCAACCATGTCGGGTATGGAGTACTGTTGGTGAGCACACAATTCAAATAAACACCTAAAGGTTGCGAGCTTGCTAGCATTCCACTAGACTGTTTAGAATAGTCCGTGGTCGTCATCGATACTCCGCTAGATGACTGTATCATCAATAACATCTATATCGATGCCTCTCATTATTTTATTTGGTCACACAACAACTATTACATCTACCCATGTTTTACCCAACACGTTTTGTTGATATATAATACATATACAATTTAAATCATTTAAAACGTGTATAAAAATATTTCACCCAGCATAGATAGCAAGTATTTAGACATTATGCACACATAGTACGCAATTTATATTAAATACTTCATATATATGTGTAAGATGAAATGGACCATGCACTCACTTGAAAAGGTGGTGATTCCGAACTCAGACAACACTTCGCTTCTTAAAAATAATTTCCTTCGACTAAACCTAGTATTATTACCACTAGAGTTTAGTCTATTATTTGCCAAGACTAATTAATAGTCCAGCTATTATTACTATTATATAAGTGCTAAACAATACTTATATAACCCATAATAATAGCCGAAGTACTAACGTTACTATAGTTAAATAAAAGCTATATTAAAAATAGCGTAGGCATAGCTAACTTACAGTGGGTTTTATAGAAAACCGGGCTTTGCTTGGAGCAGCATTCTAAATCCGAAATGCTCTTCTTCTCGGAGTCGTCGAGTAATTTGGGGCTTCCGCCACATGCTAGGGAGGTTCCTTAGGCTTTTCCGGGGGGGGGGGGGGGGGGGGTTTCGGGGTTAGAGAGAGGTTCTATAGAGAGAGTAAAGAGAAGAAAGAATGGGAAAGGTGTGAAGAAAATAAGGGTGGGAAAGGTTCTATTTATAGGGTGAAAAATGGCTGAACTTGATGCCACATGTCACCATCTAGTGGCAAGACTTGGAGAGAAAGCAATGGCCAAGATTGTGCCACATCACCCATTTTCGCACACGACCTTCTTTTTTTAATGTTCTTTATATCCACGTGTAGGTAAAAATAAGATCTACAACTTTCATTTTGACTCTGTTGGCTAATTCTCAACCGATCTTAAATTTAATAATACGAGGAGATTATATTGTTAAATGTCCGCGTAAAATTCATAACATCTACATACGGACTCCGTTTTCGTTTGTCTTTTTACCGCTAAGTTCCTATTAATAAGATCTTCAACTTTAATTTAGGTTGCGTAGGCCAAAAACCACTCGAACTAAAATTCGAGTTTCAGGTCGTGCACTACTATGCCAAATGTTAGAAAATTCATATATAACATCCCCATCCGAAGTCAGATTTGGGCATTCTTTTTATGGATGCTCTCAGTTTAACATATTCTACGACTCTTGTTTAGATTACTTATGCTAAAAAGTCATCTATCATAAATTCCCTATTTACGTCTCCCGATGTCGTGCCAATTTTGCCGAAAAACTTCGACGGACCATAACTTCTTCGTTATAACTCAGATTTCAACTTTCTTTATATGTACGAAACCCTTGAGACGTATTCTACAACTTAGTTAGGATTATTTATTCTAAATAATCTTTTGTCAAAAATTCGTTTCCAATCCCTATTATCTCTATATTATTAACTTATAATATTGTAAAGTATAATGGTTGAATTTTAACTTTTAAAATTCTAAGGGTTGTTACTAAAGTTTTTAAAGAGACTTTACATGTTCTAAAACTTGAAGGTAAATTTTGTAACTTTCAAAAATTTTCATATTTCATAACTTATGAGTTAATGGTTTAATAAAATGAGAGACTTTTAAGTTTATGTAACCTATGTGTTTCTTTAATGAACTTTTAAAAGAGTTACTTTTGGTAATCCATAACTTGAAGAAAAATTATGGATTCCATTAAAACACATCAAGATCAAGAATTAAACAAACAAGGAAGTTACAAGTAATTCCTATGATCTTCTAAACTCATAAGTTGATGAACGTTCATATCAACAATTTCAAGAATCATAAATAAACCATACAAAACTTGAAATTTTGATATTAGCCATTGAAAATGGACTAGCATAACCATTACACCATATAAAACAAGTTTTATAACACCAAAATAGTTTAGGGTAATGTTTTTAGTCCTTTTCCAGCAGTAAAAGTCGAAAAACTACACTCTGAGAAGCCAACTCGTCGAGTGCATGAACTGACTCTGTGACAACCCGTGATTTATTCCGTCACTCTAACCCGTTTCCGTAAATAAAGTTGTTACATTCCAATTTTTCCGCTAGCTTTGTTTTAAATTAATTTATTGTGACTTATATTTAGGTTTTAAAAGTGTTGGGATACATTTTAAAACATTAAAATATTTTCTATTTTCATTTAGAAAATATTTAGTTTCATCTAAGTCGTAATTACGGTAACTTAATCGGGTACGACCAAAAGCCTCATTTAACGTCAGTATCGGGTAGATTTCCACCGAGTCTCAAACCGAACCCCTATATAAAGGTTGAGTGGACAACTTTTGAAGACTTTTGACCACTTCATAACTTTCTCTCACTACTCTCTCTCTCTAAAACTCGAAATTGAGCCAAAAATCCCCCTTTCAAGCTTCATTTTGGTAAGAAATCTATCCTAGAATGTTTCTAAGCTTGTTTATCATTCAAATTTGTGTTTAATCTACTCAAAACACCCATAAATATGTGTTTACAGTTTGGGAACCCTCCCAAAACTGTGAACTCCTCTAAAGAGGGTTTTGAAGCCCCAAAACTCCTCCAAATCACTTCTAGTGCTTAGTTAAGACCTTTGGACTTCAATGCATGAGCTTAGGACCCCAAAATCGTACCATTTGATGCATGGACATGATTTTATGGCCCAAGAACATTCTTGGACCGTAAACCCTCATTCATGGACCATAAACACCTTTTTAAGGTGTTCAATTGCCCTTAAACACCTCCAAAGGCTTCCATCAACTTCCATGAGTGCATAGAACCTTGTAATCCTTCAAAAAATGCACCAAAACATATTCAAATGGGACAAACTTGATTTTACAGCCCAAGAACATTCTCTGACTGCAAACACACCTCCTTAGACCATAAACTCCTCCAATGGGTGTTAAAGTGCCTTTAACACCTTATATGGCTTGGAATTGGAACTAGAACTTTGTATGCTTAACCTACAACCACTAAAACCCATGAATGATGGACAAACATGAGTTTACGGTTGTAAAATCATGTGTTTAAGATAGTAAACTCCCAAGAACATCTTCATAGACCGTAAACTACTTTTCCAAGGTCATTTCAAGTCCCAATCACTTCCTAAGCCATGGAATCAACCCTAGAACCTACCCATGTGCATTGTAATTGACCAGGGACCATTAAAACACATTAAATCATGGAACACAAGATTTTATGACCGTAAACTCATAGTTTACTGCCATAAACTCCTCAAATGGTCCTTAAGACGTTCAAATCTCATTCAAAGGCCTTGAAACCAAGTCTAGCATCAACCTTCAAGTGTTATAAGGCTATCTAGCAACCAAGAACACAACCACCATGAGTTTATGGCCATAAACTCATGGGAAGTTGGTCATTTGGACTATAAACTCCTAAAGGATTTTACTCTTGGGGAGTAAACTCCATATCCAAGCCATACACATCCATAGATGCTACCCGGGTCACTCCAAACACCTGAATTGAAGTGTTTTCGCATCTAGAAGTGTTTACTCTTATCTAATTAGTGGTTCAAAGTCTAATTAGATACAATTATGTATCATTTCATATTATATAGGAACCTCGCGCGTTATCAAGCCCCGATCTGACACCTAGCATTCAAACCGACTCGTTTCTCGACTAGTGAGTTCATACCCCTACGCCTTTTTCCCTGTTTTCAATGTTTTCAGGGGGGGAATACAAGCAAACTATAAATGTTTCCGAAACCTAAAACTAATGAAATTCTATAAATATCTAGCAAATTTTAGATATCTTTACCCCTTATGTATTATGAGGAGCATAAGGGATGTTTTATCAAATCGAATGACATGGATTTCAACCACGGTAAAGGAAACAATAAAACTAATCAAATTATTATGGGAATAATTTGGGATCTTCGGTTCTTGTTTTACGGACACAGATTTGATGCAAAGTTAATAGATAAACTATGTCTGATTCAGTTTATCTCCGTTTAATCTAGAATATCATGCCAGATAATTTCATTTTGTTAAACTGTTTTACTGTATGATGTATGATAACTACCGAGTATACCGTGAATAATTTAATACTAGCTTGTGAGATGTATCTTATTTAAACCCTTCGGGTGACCAGTTAATCCTCCCTGGAAGTGTAACCAGAGTCTCCTGGAGGGAGAGCGTGGAATTTGTAAATAGATCTATTTGGGACTGACAATCCCACACCTAAACTGCTAGCTACAGTTAGGCGGGCATGCCTGGGGTGACAAATTCTGGATATCGTCCGACGCCTGAAGAACGTCAAGGAGGTCTCGTGGTCATATTAGCATGGTTACCTGACTCACAATATGTATTAATATCAAAATATAAGTTTATTCACGGATTGTTATATCTATCTTTGATCTATTACGGGATGGTATTCCCATCGAAATTAATAGTTTTATTAATTAAAACTATCTAGTACGGGATGGTATTCCCATGGTTTTCAATCTATAGTTTTATGTATTAAAACTACCTACTATGATACGGGATGGTATTCCCATGGTTTTCAATCTATAGTTTTTTGTATTAAAACTACGTACTGTGATACGGGATGGTATTCCCATGGTTTTCAATCTAGAGTTATACGTATTAAACTGTCATCATAAGAAAATATGGGATTTTCTTGGATAACAAATTTTCAAAAAACTAAAGGAAACATGTTCATTTTCAGAAAACAAAACACTTATGAACTCACCAGCTTTATGCTGATTTTCAAATTGCTTGTATTCTAAGGTCCACATTAGACAGGTACCCGCAATATTTTGGAGAAGACGGAGCGTTTTAGAAGACTCGTCTTACTTTGTTCGAACTGTTGTATAGATAACATGTATCACTTTACTTTTTAAACAAGTGTAATTATTCATATGTAATGTAATGTTTCGTGTTTACTATGCTTACTATGTACATTGGTTGTGATACTTACATGACGTCCTCCTCCGCGGAATGTTTCCGCCATCGGTTTCGGGGTGTGACAGATTGGTATCAGAGCCCCTATTTATAGTGAACTAGTATACCAAACCTTACATGGTATAAGACTATAAACACTAAGGGGCCTAAGTGCTCTGAAATAAAAGTATACTTTAAAATATAAGTATTTTCAAAGGTATACAAGTATAGGTAACCGCTGGAATCCATAACTATGAGTAGAACAAAACATAAGTAAAAGGGTGTTGTGTGCTACGGTTACACCTGGGCAGTTATGTAGTCGTCTCTAGGGTCAATATAGCCTGATCAACTATATTCATTCGAGACACGACCAACATGTGCTTGGGAGTGACTGTGGTGTGCAGCATGCCTAAAACTTACCTAAAATCAAAACAATGATTCATCGATTCAGCGAAACATAAGATACTATGGGGGTATCTTAGTCAGAACCGAGTACTTTGTAGAAATTCATTCAGAGTGATGCTACTCCTTCCTCTTTTAGCGATAATTTATCTGCTTTGATAGCTCTTTCCTATTTTATCGCTTACTAGAACTTTATATCTGTTATAAAGAGATATTATACATCAAGATGCCTCCAAGAAAGAGACCCAACTCAAAGAACAACAATCCTCCTCCGCCACCACCTCCTCCTCAATTTGATCTAGTGATGTTCCAGGAAGCTGTTACTACCGTAGTAGCAGCCGCCATGTCTCAAGTGAACCCCGGTGGCTCCGGTGGTCCAGGTGGTGGTACCCAACCTTAACATCAAGAAAGTAGTCAGGGACACCAGAAGGAGTGTTCTTATAAGGACTTCATGAACGCGAATCCCACATCTTTCGACGACACTCGAGATGTCATTTCCTTAACCCAATGGTTCGAGAAAATCAAATCTATTTTCGAGATTTGTGCCTGCTCTGAATCAGATAAGGTGAAGTTTGCCGCTTGCACCTTCACTGATAAAGCCTTGACTTGGTGGAACGGTCGAGTCAAATCCCTAAACCTACCTGTAGCCAACGCTATGGGTTGGGAAGCCATGAAGGACCTTCTGCTTGCTGAATACTGCCCTCGGGGCGAGTTGCAGAAATTGGAGCATGAACTTTGGAATCTCAAAATGAAGGGTTCCGACATCACTACTTACACCTTCATATTCGAAGACCTAGCGTTTCTCTATCCGGGAAAGGTTACCCCGGAATGTAAAAAGATCGAGAGGTTTATTTGGGGGCTACCCCAGCCAACCAAAGGGAATGTTTTGGCTGCAAAGCCAGACATGTTTGACAGCGCTAAATGTCTGGCGCAAACCTTGATTGATCATGAAGACAATACTGATGAGACGTTCACCACTTCCGACCTGGTTAAAAGTAGTGGTGGTAGTAAAAAGAAATTCTGGAACAAACAAAAGGCTCAAGGTTCGCAAGGATCCTCTAAGAAACAACAAACGGTAGCAGTCCACATTGCTACTGCCACTACTGTTGTTTCTACCGTCGGATCCACAGCTCAGACTCCTACTAGTGGATATATACTGGTACTCTTCCATGGTGCAGTAAGTGCAGCTATCATCATTATACTTCTGGGCCCTGTTGTGAAAGACTCTGCAACAGCTGTGGCAAGAAGGGCCACCTTGCTCGAAACTACAGAAAACTAGCCCAATCAACAGACCAATCTTCTGGAGCGGGTGTCGGTCAGGCCTGCTATGAATGTGGGGAAGTAGGGAATTTAAAGAGAAACTGCCCCAAGGCAGCTACAACGGGTAACACTGGGAGAGTCCTAGCTATGGGACGAGAAGAGGCAGTCACTGATCCCACCGTTGTCTCGGGTACGTTCCTCCTCGACAACTCTTATGCTAGTATCCTTTTCGATTCTGGTGCTGAACATAGTTTTTTTAGCCATTCATTCAAACATCTTCTTAAAAGTAATCCCCAACAATTAATCGAAACATTTACCGTCGAGATGGATAACGGCGAGAAAGAAAACGCTAACGACATATTCATGGGATGTACCCTTACCCTAAACGATCATTCCTTTCCCATCGACCTAATGCCAGTTTCCATTAAGAGCTTTGATGTTATTATTGGAATGGATTGGTTGAGTCCCAATCATGCTGATATCCTTTGTTATGAAAAAGCCATCCGTCTCAATCTTCCATCTGGCCAGACTCTCAGGATCTATGGCGATAAACTTAGCTCCAATCTTCATATCATTTCCTGCATCAAAGCTCAAGAGCTTCTTTGGAAGGAGTGCCAAGCTGTAACGACATAAATTTCAAAACCATTTTTTTTTCATATTTACAATCATCAAAAGCATCGAGTAATAAATTTAGGTTCCAATGTAAACAATATAGTCACGACCGATTACATAACAAAGATCACAAAATGGTTTCCCCGAGTGTGTGTACGATCACGCCGGCACCTTCCCACGGTCCTCGCTAGTACCTGAAACACATAACACAACAACTGTAAGCATAAATGCTTAGTGAGTTCCCCAAAATACAACCTACGCACATACGCCTTTCTAGGCCTTGACCTTCCGGTCCATGTGTCTGAGGGGACTTCCGTCCCGCCTGGCTAAACCTTCCGGTCCTACCCACGTCTACCTTACGATCCATATTACCACGCCTTCCGGCCCATAACATATTGCCTTCCGGCCCATATCAAGCATATCATACATGGCACATATAACAAATAACTTATTACACATAAGGCATATATCTCATATCATATTCGACCTTCTGGTCACACAGTCAAACCCTTCCGGGTACAGTATAGTGAGAAGACTCACCTCGTATGTCTTGATAACTCGTGAACCCTGGAAATCACTCGTGCTCGAACCCCCGAGCTGTAATCCTCCTATGACATCATATATCTATAATTATTACTTGTACTACTAAGGTTGACCATCCTTATCAAGTCAACACTGGTCAACTTGGTCAACAGTCTTTGGTCAAATTGACCGGACTCGGCGAGCGCACTATAGTGACTCGGTGAGTCTACGCGTTTTCTCCAATTCACAAGGATTTTCCCTTTGACTCGTCGAGTACTCCCCTGACTCGACGAGTTCCACCTGGGCATGAATCACGGGGCCACCGCGACTCAACTCGCCGAGTTGCAAGGACAACTCGGCGAGTCCCAACTCGACTCGGTCCACCTGTCAAAAACGTTTCTAACTCTCTGTGACTCATTGAGTCACCCACAACTCGGCAGGACTACACACTGGGTGGTCACAAGGACAATCTTCAAGCGACTCGTCGAGTCTGTTCTTCAGACTCGACGAGTCCATGCCATGCATCAGCTAAAACTGGTTTTTGCGGTCAGATCCGTTCCATACACTCATAGATTTGGCCTTCCCAAGCTCATTTATCACGTAAAGTCTCAGTCTTGGTCGCCATGCAACGCATACAAGACTCATTTTGGAGAAATAATCTCTAATATGACAACCCTAGCTTCCAACTCAAAAGAATGGACATAAAGCTTGTCATTTGGGGCCTTCTAGACCTGCTAAGGTCCAGATCTAGGTTCCATATCTCCATGGGACCTTTCATACTTCCAATTCAAGCCAAATAAGGTAAGAAGAAACCCTAGATTTGACACATCAATCAAAATACGAAGTTTAGCTCTGAAAGTTACCTCAAGAAGGTTCCCTTGATGAAATAGAAGCAGATCCAAGCTCCCCCAACTCTTCAAGCTTGATCTTCTCCTTCCTTTCTTGCAATAACACATAAAATGATGAACAAATAGCCTCTTATCTCACTCACAAAGTCTCTCAGTCGTTTGGGTGCACTCAGGGCTCAAGGTGGCCGCAAATGAAGGCCATAAGGTCCTTTAAATAGGGCTTAGGACCGGGAAATTAGGGTTTCATTAAACAGCACGGACTCGCCGAGTCCGGATGCGAACCTCCGTCCAAAACCGCGACCCGACTCGGCGAGTTCAACCTCCAACTCGCCGAGTCGCCTCACAGAATATCAAAAATATGAAAGTAAAGATACCTGGAGATCCGGGCTGTTACACAAGCATTCCTAGCCCATGTCATTAACAAGAACCAAGAAGTTAAACACCTCGAGAGCATCCTCGAAGTCTGCAACTTTCCCGATGTCTTTCCCAAAGAGCTCCCGGGAATTCCTCCTGAACGACAGGTTGAGTTTCGGGTCAACCTAATTCCTGGAGCTACCTCCATAGCCAAATCTCCGTATCGCTTAGCTCCAGCAGAAATGCAGGAGTTATCCAGTCAGCTTAATGAGCTACTCGACAAAGGGTTCATCAGACCGAGTTCCTCACCCTGGGGAGCTCCGGTATTGTTTGTAAAGAAGATAGATGGATCCTTCCAGGTGTGTATCGACTACCGTGAGCTGAATAAATTGACAGTCAAAAACCAATATCCTCTTCCTCGAATAGACGACCTCTTCGATCAACTTCAGGGAGCTAGTTACTTCTCAAAAATAGACCTCAGATCAAGGTACCATCAACTTCAAGTCCTCGAGAATGATGTTTCCAAGACAGCATTCAAGACTCGATATGGTCACTATGAGTTCGTACTGATGCCCTTCGGTCTAACCAACCCACCGGCTGTGTTCATGGACCTGATGAACCAGGTGTATCGTCCTTTCCTGGACAAGTTCGTCATTGTGTTCATTGACGACATACTTGTCTATTCCAGAAGCGAAGAAGATCATAAGCAACACTTAAGGTTAGTGTTGGAAACTCTTAGAATGGAGAACTTGTACGCGATGTTCTCTAAGTGCGAGTTCTGGATTCGAAAAGTAACTTTCCTTGGTCACGTGGTAAGCGAGGAGGGTATACACATGGACCCGTCCAACATCAAAGCGGTATAGAATTGGTCAGCACTGAAGACACCCACAGAAATCCGTCAATTCTGGGGTCTCGCTGGCTACTATCGCAGGTTCATCTAGAATTTTTCCATAATTTCCAAACCCCTAAACACTTTGATACAGAAAGTCATACCCTTTTGTTGAAGTGAAAAACAAGAAACTGCATTCCAAACGTTAAAGCAAGCCTTGTGCAGTGCACCTATCCTATCCCTACCCAAAGGAACAGAAGACTTCGTGGTTTATTGTGATGCATCCAATCAGGGATTAGGTTGTGTGCTTATGCAGAAAGGAAAAGTTATTGCTTATGCCTCGAGACAGTTAAAAGCACACGAAGTCAACTATACGACTCATGACCTGGAGTTAGGAGCAGTGGTCTTCACATTGAAGATTTAGAGACATTATCTCTACGGAACTAAGTGTACGAGCTTCACTGACCATAAAAGCCTGCAACACATCTTCAATCAGAAAGACTTAACCATGAGGCAGCGGCGATGGGTAGAACTACTCAGCGATTATGAGTGAAAAATCCGCTACCTTCCCGGTAAGGCCAATGTGGTAGCAGATGCCCTAAGCCGAAAGGAGAGTTCAAGTCACAAGGCGAAGACATCAATGATGACCATCCACTCTCACTTATCCGCGCAGATCCGAGAAGCTCAGTTGGAAGCACTAAAGCCAGAAAATGTATTGATCGAAGCCTTGAGAGGAATGGAGAAGAAACTTGAGGTTAGAGGTGACGGAGTCTACTGTTTCATGGATAGAATCTGGACCCCAAAGTTCGGAGGTTTCAGAGACGTCGTCATGACCGAAGCTCACAAGACCAAATACTCTGTTCACCCAGTTTTGGACAAGATGTAGTTGGATCTCAAGAAACAATACTGGTGGCCGAACATGAAAGCCGAGATAGCAACCTTCGTGGGCAAGTGCATGACTTGCGCCAAGGTAAAAGTTGAGTACCAGAAACTTTCGGGTCTGCTCCAACAGCCCGAGATACTTGAGTGGAAATAGGAGATGATTACCATGGATTTCATCACCAAGTTACCCAAATGTCCGAGTGGGTACGATACCATTGGGTAATTGTCGATCGTCTGACAAAGTCCGCTGACTTCCTTCCGATTAAAGAGTCCTTCAAGATGGAAAGACTCGTGCATATCTACATCCAAGAGATATTTCGACTGCATGGTGTACTTGTGTCTATTATCTCTGATAGAGATAGCAGGTTTACCTCCCGATTTTGGCAGTCTCTTCAGAAGGCTCTTGGAACTAAACTACACATGAGCACGGCCTATCATCCTCAGACAGACTGACAGAGTGAGAGAATTATCGAAACCATGGAAGACATGCTTAGAGCATGTTTCATTGATTTCAGAAAGTCGTGGGACACACATTTTCCTTTGATCGAGTTCTCGTATAACAACAGCTACCACACCAGTATCAAAGTTGCCCTGTTCAAAGCCCTCTACGGCCGCAAGTGCAGATCCCCTATGTGTTGGGCCGAGGTAGGGGACACACAGCTAGCCAAGAGTCGAGTCCCCGACAGTGCTCTCACTAGTCCTGAAATCATCCGCGAAACCACCGAAAAGATCATCCAAATCTGAGAACGACTGAAAGCTTCACGAGACCGACTGAAGAGTTATGCTGATAAACGATGGAAACCTCTGGAATTCTAGGTTGGAGATCGTGTCCTGTTGAAGGTCTCGCCCTGGAAAGTCATGATACACTTTGGAAAGTGTGGAAAACTTAATCCGAGGTACATAGGACCTTTCGAGATCCTAGCCAGGATCGGTCCTGTAGCCTACAAACTCCGGTTTCCTCAAGAACTTAGCAGCATTCATCCCGTCTTCCACGTCTCAAATCTTAAAAAGTGTCTATCCGATGAAACCCTCATGATTCCTCTTGACGAGATCGATATCAATGAAAACTTGAACTTTGTGGAGGAACCAATCGAAATAATGGATCGAGAGATCAAACGTCCGAAAGCCCCGTTTAACGTCAGTATCGGGTAGATTTCCACCGGGTCTCAAACCCAACCCCTATATAAAGGTCGAGTGGACAACTTTTGAAGCCTTTTTACCACTTCATAACTTTCTCTCACTACTCTCTCTCTAAAACTCAAAATTGAACCAAAAATCCCCCTTTCAAGCTTCAGTTTGGTAAGAAATGTATCATAGCATGTTTCTAAGCTTGTTTATCATTCAAATTTGTGTTTAATCTACTCAGAACACCCATAAACATGTTTTTACAGTTTAGGAAGCCTCCCAAAACCATGAACTCCTCTAAAGAGGGTTTTGAAGCCCCAAAACTCCTCCAAATCACTTCTAGTGCTTAGTTAAAACCTTTGGACTTGCATGCATGAGCTTAGGATCCCAAAATCGTACCATTTGATGTATGGACATGAGTTTACGGCCCAAGAACATGCTTGGACCGTAAACCCTCATTCATGGACCATAAACACCTTTTTAAGGTGTTAAATTGCCCTTAAACACCTCTAAAGGCTTCCATGAACTTCCATGAGTGCATAGAACCTTATAATCCTTCAAGAAATGCACCAAAACATACTCAAATGGGACAAACTTGATTTTATAGCCCAATAAAATTCTTGGACCGTAAACACACCTCCTTAGACCATAAACTCCTCCAATGGGTGTTAAAGTGCCTTAAACACCTTGTATCGCTTGGAATTGGACCTATAACTTTGTATGCTTAACCTACAACCACTAAAACCCATGAATCATGGACAAACATGAGTTTACGGTTGTAAAATCATGTGTTTAAGGTAGTAAAATCCCAAGAACATCTTCATAGACTGTAAACTACTTTTCCAAGGTCATTTCAAGTCCCAATCACTTCCTAAGCCATGGAATCAACCCTAGAACCTACCCATGTGCATTGTAATTGACCTAGGACCATTAAAACACATTAAATCATGGAGCACAAGATTTTATGACCGTAAACTCATAGTTTACTTCCATAAACTCCTCAAATGGTCCTTAAGATGTTCAAATCTCATTCAAAGGCCTTGAAACCAAGTCTAGCATCAACCTTCAAGTGTTATAAGGCTATCTAGCAACCAAGAACACAACCACCATGAGTTTATGGCCATAAACTCATGGGAATTTGGTCATTTGGACTATAAACTCCTAAAGGATTTTACTCTTGGGGAGTAAACTCCATATCCAAGCCATACACATCCATAGATGCTACCCGGGTCACTCCAAACACTTGAATTGCAGTGTTTTTGCGTCTAGAAGTGTTTACTCTTATCTAATTAGTGGTTCAAAGTCTAATTAGATACAATTATGTATCATTTCATATTACATAGGAACATCGCGCGTTATCAAGCCCCAATCTGACAATTAGCATCCACACCGACTCGTTTCTCGACTGGTGAGTTCATACCCATACGCCTTTTTCCGTGTTTTCAATGTTTTTAGGGGGAATACAAGCAAAATATAAATGTTTTTGAAACCTAAAACAAATGAAATTCTATAAATATCTGGCAAACTTTTAGATATCTTTACCCCTTATGTATTATGCGGAGCATAAGGGATGTTTTATCAAATCGAATGACATGGATTTCAACTACGGTAAAGGAAACAATCAAACTAATCAAATTATTATGGGGATAATTTGGGATCTTCGGTTCTTGTTTTTACGGACACAGGTTTCATGCAAAGTTAATAGATAAACTATGCCTGATTCAATTTATCTCCATTTAATCTAGAATATCATGTCAGATAATTTCATTGTGTTAAATTGTTTTATTGTATGATGTATGATAACTACCGAGTATACCGTGAATAATTTAATACTAGCTTGTGAGATGTATCTTCATTAAACCCTTCGGGTTATCAGTAAATCCTTCCCGGAAGTGTAACCAAAGTCTCCTGGAGGGAGAGCGTGGAATTTGTAAATAGATATATTCGGGACTGACAATCCCACACCTAAATTGCTAGCTACAGTTAGGCGGGCACGCCTGGGGTGACAAATTCTGGATATCGTCCGACGCCTGAAGAACGTCAAGGAGGTCTCGTGGTCATATTAGCATGGTTACCCGACTCACAATACGTATTAGTATCAAAATATAAGTTTATTCACGGATTGTTATATCTATCTTTGATCTATTACGGGATGGTATTCCCACTGAAATTAATAGTTTTATATATTAAAACTATCTAGTACAGGATGGTATTCCCATGGTTTTCAATCTATAGTTTTATGTATTAAAACTACCTAATGTGATATGGGATGGTATTCCGATGGTTTTCAATCTATGGTTTTATGTATTTAAACTACCTACTGTGATACGGGATGGTATTCCCATGGTTTTCAATCTAGAGTTATACGTATTAAACTGTCTTAATAAGAAAATATGGGATTTTCTTCGATAACAACTTTTCAAAAAACTAAAGGAAACATGTTCATTTTCAGAAAACAAAACACTTATGAACTCACTAGCTTTATGTTGAATTTCAAACTTCTTGTATTCTCAGGTCCGCATTAGATAGGTACCCACCATCTTTTGGAGAACACGGAGTGCTTTAGAAGACTCGTCTTACTTTGTTCAAACTCTTGTATAGATAACATGTATTACTTTACTTTTTAAACAAATGTAATTATTCATATGTAATGTAATGTTTCGTGTTTACTATGCTTACTATGTACATTGGTTGTGATACTTACATGGCGTCCTCCGCCCCGGAACGTTTTCGCCATCGGTTTCGGGGTGTGACAGATTGGTATCAAAGCCCTTGTTTATAGTGAACTAGTATACCAAACCTTACATAGTATAAGACTATAAACACTAAGGGGCCTAAGCACTCTGAATTAAAAGTATACTTTAAAATATAAGTATTTTCAAAGGTATACAAGTATAGGTAACCGTCGGAATCCGTAACTACAAGTAGAACAAAATATAAGTAAAAGGGTGTTATGTACTGCGGTTAAAATTGGGCAGTTATGTAGTCGTGTCTAGGGTCAATATAGTTTGATCAACTATATTCATTTGAGACATGACCAACATATGCTTCGGAGTGACTGTGGTGTGCAACATGCCTAAAACTTACCTAAAATCAAAACAATGATTCATCGATTCAGCGAAACATAAGATACTATGCGAGTATCCTAGTCAGAACCGAGTACTTTGTAGAAATTCATTCAGAGTGATGCTACTCCTTCCTCCTTTAGCGATAATTTATCTGCTTTGATAGCTCTTTCCTATTTTATTGCTTACTAGAACTTTATATCTATTATAAAGAGATATTTCTTGTTCCATATCTCTTGATTCAATTCAGAGGACTTGTGATCCTCTGTTTCCTGGCTATTATAGATCAAGATGCCTCCAAGAAAGAGACCCAGCTCAAAGAACAACAATCCTCCTTCGCCACCACCTCCTCCTCAATTTGATCATGTGATGTTCCAGGCAACTGTTACTGCCGCAGTAGCAGCCACCATGTCTTAAATCAACCCCGGTGTCTCCAGTGGTCCAGGAGGTGGTACCCAACCTCAAAATCAAGAAACTAGCCAGGGACACTGGAAGGATTGTTCTTATAAGGACGTCATGAATGCGAAGCCCATATCTTTCGATGGCACTGGAGGTGTCATTTCCTTAACCCGATGGTTCAAGAAAATCGAATCTATTTTCAAGATTTGTGCCTGCTCTGAATCAGATAAGGTGAAGTTTGCCGCCTGCACCTTCACTGATAAAGCCTTGACATTGGTTGTGATACTTACATGACATCCTACGCCCCGGAACGTTTCTGCCATCGGTTTCAGGGTGTGACAGACTCGGTGAGTTAGTTGAATATAGGCATGGACTCGTCGAGTCCCCCCATGAACTCAGCAAGTTCACTTAGGCAGAAAGCAGTTTTTTCATTTTTCTTAACATGTTTGCATCAAGTATCAAGTAAAAAAGTATGGGCTTTAATACCACTGAACGGTTTCGAGCATTCTAACACTCCTAAGGTGTACATGCAACCCTAGAAAACTTGGATCTATGTTTTACTAAGATACATGCAAATTTGATTTTCCAAGGTTATTTCCCTAACTAGCATGGAATGGAGAACTTTTAAACATGATAGCTAATTGAAGTACATACGTTTTGATGTTTGGATTCCTTGAGAACCTTGTTAGCCTATCACCTCAACTGTGATGCCTCAAATGTCTCACACAACACCACAAGACTTTAAATAACATTGAGAGAAGATCACTAACACTCTAAATTTAGCTAGCCCTCTTGTACTTGCTTGTAGTGGCCGATTTTGCTAGACATGAGGTCTTTATGTAGTTGTGTCACAAGTAGGGTTACACCATGTAAACCCTAATTGTCATGGCTTTCCATATTCCATGATCCATGGGTTTATAACTCCCATGGACTATCCGTGGAGCACCTTATGGGTTTATCCCAATTCATACAAACCATGGATCATTAGCCTACTATAAAAGAGTGGATGATTTACATAATCAACCCCGTATATTTAATTAGTCTCTTTTTGGTCACTAAATTAATTCCAAATTAATTTTTTGATCAATACTAATTAAATAATATTATTAATATATTAGAACTTATAATATATTAATAATCCTTAAGTGACCTTTCTCTCATTTAGTCTATCCAAGCGTTGCAATGACATGCAACCCAAATGGACCATGCCAGCCGGGTCAAGTTCATTCCAGAAATAGTTCTGACCTTAGAAACCTAATCAAACAACTTCTAGGTACATGTTAAAGCTAGTAGGAGCATAAGTGTTATGCTATTAAAGAAATGATTATTATGCTAGTGGGAGCGTAATCAGTATGGTAAATGTTGCAAGTTAGCAATGCTAATTATAGAAAAAAAACTTCAATTTGCAAAGTTGCAGAGTTTGAAAATTTGTTTGGTCAAGGATATATAAGTATATATATATATATATATATATATATATATATATATATATATATATCATGTTCGAATTCTTCAACATTGGAAATTCTATATATAGAAATATTATAGCAACAGATTGGTCAAGTATCATGTCTTCATGTAAGATATTATGAATCGTGTCCTATATGCTTCAGATATAGGATCGATTGCATATGCTATAATATTCATGTGTTCTAATTTTCCAAATTCCTAGGGCACTAAGAGGGAAAAGGGACTAGAACCGAATATGAATAAAGTTATTAAACAACCATCAAGGACAATCTAAGGATCGCCAAGGATTGGTCACTTGTAGTTGGAAGTATAGTAATGGATGGACCATATTGGCATTATTATGAATAGATAGGATTCTATTAAGAATGTATTGTCATATGACAAATATGGTAATGTTTCCATATTTTGATTTGGATATTAGAATCTAGTGTGGAAGTGACAAACTTTTATGCAAGAAGGATGTTCAAATGAATGTACTTTGAAACTGAGACTTCGCTTCAGTGGATTTGTTTTGTAACAATCTCCAAAGGAATACTTTGTAATATCGTTGGCAATGTCTCTATGAATTTAGTACCATGACATTACAAAAGGTTATATTGCATGATAGTTTGGAATCTAAAATATTGTAGCAGTGACAAGAATTTGATATTCTTACACTTGCAATAAGGATTTGAAATTGTGAAATAAGTATCATTGAAATGTTTTCAATTGATCTATTTCACTTAGTAAGGACCATAGATAAACATAGTGTTCATGCTTGGAGCATGTGATAACTATTGTTTTAATTCAAGTATTAAGTTGATAAATAAGAAACATTATACAATGAATAATGTGAAATCAATATGGTGATTAAATAAAATGTGTTTTATTTATATTCAAAAGTTTTAAGACCATATTGGATTAGATTATTCTAGTGCTTCACTTTGCATGTTTTGGCTTCTTGAATAACTAGATTATTCAAACTATCCACAATCGATCATAATTTTGGAAGTAGGTATTGAAGCTAGACTGTCATGAATGGGTCTGTAGAGTGTCTAAAGGTGTTTTGACATAGCACAAGTTTGTTGTAGTATTCATGAGTACAACTGTAATAAGATTTGAGTATTGGACTAAACCCACGCTCATATGAATCACTACATGGATTTTATCACGAGTGATCGTGCGATAATAATATCTGATATTCTTGAAACCAAGACATGTAAGTTGTAGTTTACAAGTCGGTTGCACATTGACATATGTAAACACACCAGAAACTTGGAGTAATAAAACATATTGTTGTGTGTGATTTGATGAGTAAATAGAGCAAGCACATGAGTTGAAGTTTATCCTTTCCTTTTACCCAATGTAGGATAAAAGCAATATCTATGGGCCCCTCGATGATTTAGTGATGACAACCCTAAGTGCTTGGCCAAGCCTGGACTAATTTGATTTGTTCAATTAGTCGGTCATCATAAATCATAAATTGGGAAACAATACATGAATAAAGAGAATGATGATAATCCATGTATCAATTCATACGATATCTAGAATGCAGGAATATATGATCCCTTATCTAATGGACACGTTATTGATCAGAGTTCGACAACGAACTTTGAGAGCTATGATTGCTAGTCCGGTTTTGAATTCGTACTTACAATTATAGTTATTAGACTTATCCAAGTAGAAGACGGTTGGATTAGGTGTCTAAGCCTATAACTATAATTGGTATGTACTTGACCCGAGAGTAGCATGGTCCATTTCGGGTTGCCTTCATCCGGACAATTTGATTGGATGGATATTTGAGTAAGAGGTTATTTTTGATTTATTAATATATTATAAGAATCATATATTAATTGAGAAATCATATTATTTAATTAGTATTGATCAACAATTGATTTGGAAATAATTTAGTGATCAAAACATACTAATTAAATTCACAGGGACTGATTATGTAAATCAGTGAGACATATGGTTTGGGCTAATGATCCATGATTAATTTCTACACTATATATGTGTAACCCATTTAACCAAAATCGGACCTAAGAGTGACATTGCACAAGTATGGATGATTTTTGGTGCCTAACCTCTCTCTCATTTGTCTTCCAATTGTTCATGATGGATGTGACTTTTTTGAGCCACAAAACATGGGGTGCTAAGCTCTTAAAAGGCAAAATTCAACAAGCTACAACAATAGGTAATCTTCTAACTTACTTTTAAGAATTTTATGTTAAATTGTATTCTAGTTGTAGGCTTCATGCTTTGGATAGTTTTTGTTGCATGTATAACTAGAGAAAACTTAAATCCAAAGCTATTAGGGTTGTATGTGCACCATAGGAGTGTTATAGTACCTAAAACCCAACAGGTATGTCAATGGACGATGGTTCGCACCCTAAGTCGGGGGGGGGGGGGGGGGGGGGCGAATTGTGTATTCTGTGGGAGAGGATCCTCAATCTGATGTGGTATAGAAGTTTAGGTTATAGGGATCTGCAGTCCGAGTATATGAGACTGTGGTCATGTGGTAGTCAAGGCAATATACAGAGTGAGATGATGCATGTTGCATATTCTCATGAGAGAATGAGTGTCTTCACGTTAGGTGGCCATTGGGTAGCAATCTGATTGTGGCCTGTGTTTCTTCGGGTTTGCCAATGTTTGAGTTCCGATACAGTTGAGTTGTTGACGTCAAGATTCGATTGCTAAGAGAATGATAGTTAGACATATAGATTGTTATCTATACTCCGGGAAGGGCATCAGTTGATTTGTCAATCAACTTCAATGTCGGTATGAGTAGTTCCGTATAGGGTTGATCAGTAGAGGATGGGGCTTTAGATTGTGGTTAACGTGTTCTCAGTCGTTGACTATTCCTCGATGCTTCAAATTGTGAGTTGGGGTACTTCAAGGTTTCAAGTTGTGTGAATGGAAGAACAGTAGTCATCGCAAGACATCGTGAGAGTCTGTAATGGTGTATCGAGGTATCCGAGTTTGATGACCTAGATTGTTGGATTACTAGGAGACTTGGGTTTTTCACGCGGCAAGTGGAGCATCACACGACTATATTTCTAGATGTGATACCATCAGTTAATTGTCACGTAGACGGGGATGGTCCAAGGATGTAACAAGTACTATGGGAAAGTGCCTTGTCTACGAGAATTTTCATCAAGAGTAGTGATGTATAATCTGGGTAGGTATACACCTATCTATGTTGGACCACGAAGCATGAGGTAGTAAACCCAGTATGGTGATGGCTTGGTGATGAGATTGTGGGGTGATAATAGAGTGAGTGGATTCAGGTGGGAGTAATCACTTAGGATTGTCAGGAAAAACCATGGGATGAGCCCATGCCGAGTGAGAGAGGTTGTTCTAAGACTACTAGGAGCCGTAGCATACACGAGTCAGTGAGAGAGTATCGTATGACTGCGGGAAGCCGTAGCATACACGAGTTAGTGAGAGATTATCGTAAGACCACAGGGATTCGTAGCATTCACACATCAGTAAGAGAGAGTATCGTATGACTATGGGGAGTCATAGCATACATAAGTTAATGAGAGAGTATCATAAGACTATGGGGAGTCGTAGCATATACGAGTCAGTGAGAGAGAGTATTGTATGACTGTAGGGAGCCGTAACATACACGAGTAAGTGAGAGAGTATCATAAGACTGAGGGAAGCCGTAGCATTCACGAGTCAGCGAGAGAGAGAGAGAGAGAGAGAGAGAGAGAGAGAGTATGACTGCGAGGAGCCGTAGCATTCACGATTCAGTAAGAGAGAGTATTGTAAGGCTGTAAGAAATCATAGCATTCACTGGTCAAGGTGTGACGTAGAGAGGTTTTTAAGCTTGTGAGGAGGTTTCCCATTTGATGTTTTAGACCTGGGTGAATCGGTTCGTTTGTTTAAGGAGAACCATGACACGCATGAAGTAGCAAGAAGTAGATGACAGAGGTCGGAGGTGAGGAGCAACTTCAAATCGGTTGTAGTAATCGCTTGGGGTAAAGCAAACTTGGTAATTGTGAGTCTAGTGTGATTAGTTGAGACAGTTGGGTTGGATAGAACGATTATAAAGTCGTATTGTCGGATGTGTTCAGGTAGCCTTGGAGGTTCAACTTTTGGGTTGGGAGCTGATTTGGTACTCAGTGTTGGAAGGAACATTTGAAGGGAAGCGGGGGCTTATGGTTATGGATATCAAAGGATATTTCCGGCTGGGCATGGTAATTCTTCTATTGTCTGAGGGCAGAGTATTGAGATCCATTCTTCATGTTGGTTCTAATTACAGTGCTGGTGGTTGGTCCTTGGTGAGATTTTGACCCCTCTGTTCCTTTTGAGTTATGATCTAGATCGACTAGTATGGCTGACATGAGTGATCAACAGCCAATTATGGTAACCGACTTGTTCCCATCAGTCGCAGTAAAATAATCAGAGTTGGAAGTGTTTTATCAGTTTGTTATTCGATGAGTGATTAACATAGTAATATTCCACATGGGTGGTCTGTTGGGAAGACAGGCCACTATAGTTTTTGAGTTCTGGAGAGTCAGAGCTGATACTGCAATGGCAAAGGGTTTCGTCCTTCTTCGGGTTGAGGGTTCCTACTTGGTTTCGGATGTCTTGGGAGGGGGATCATGTTATTATATGAGATTTTTGGTGGTGCATCTCTGACTGTTTGTTTCAAGCTATGTGTCAATAAAGAGCGATTTCGAGAGCAAAATCTAATTTAAGTTGGGGAGAAATGTAACACCCTGATTTCCTAGATGTAGAACTTGAGAGTTTTATTCACCTTATAGGACCTACCCGATGAGTTGGTTGGTCCTAACTCGTTGTGTAGGAGTTGATCAGGATGCGTGAAATATGAAGCCTACTCGTCGATTTGGAGGATTGAACTCGACGAGTTGAGTCTGTTTGATGAAACCCTAATTATTCAGGCTTTCACCCTATTTAAAGGACTTTAACTCCTTTAACCCGCCTCCCTTATCACTTTATCACCTTGAGACAAGCCCTAATCAAGTACCTTCCATTTGAGAGTGTTTAGAGCTAATAGTGTGAGTGTCTTGGTGCATTCCTTGAAGGGTAGAAGGCTTAGAACAAGAAGGAGTCTTTGGATCCAGCATCATCTCAGTGGTAGCAATCATTTGAAGATAAAAATTCATTACCTTGATCACTTGTTTGTTAAAATCTCCATTAGAGAGTTTATGGCCCTTTTCTAGCTTCTCCTTGAGTCATTAATGGTTGTGAGCATGCTATGGAGCTGAGACCTCAAATCTGGACAATATTAGGCACTTTAGGCCTAAATCTAAAGCTTTGACCCTTCTTCATGTCCTAAACCCTTATTGAGCTTATTATTGGGTGTTTTAGCCTTGTAAGGCCTTGCATGATCGTAAAGTTAGCAACTTTACATGTTAACTTCATCCTAGAAGGTTGGATCTAGAGTTTGAAGCATTGAAACCGACTGAAATGAGTTTAATGTGTGATGGTTGAAGAACTCGATGAGTTGGGCATCTAACTCGATGAGTTGAGTTGGGTTTTCCCGTTTTTGGATTCAAAGCGAACTCAACGAGTTGGTGGGACAACTAGATGAGTGCTTAGGGTTTTTCCCAATCTTCTGGCCTCTACATGTACTCGACGACTTGCCTAGCAACTCGGCGAGTTGACTCGGGTTTTTGTGATTTATTGAGAACTGAGGAATTCAACGAGTTGGGTCAGCCTAACTGTTGACTTCTGTTAACGTTAGGGTTTTGGTCAAGCTATAGATTTTGGTGACCATGGAGAGGCGGAGTCTAGACCAGCAGTTCGAGTGTGGGATATATTGCTTTACTAGGCAAGGTGAGTCTTCTCACTACATTTACCTGAGTGGTAATACTGTGTGATCGGATGGTCTTATTTGATTTATTGACCGGAGGGTCTTATGTGCTTACATTGAGTTATGTGATATATTGTGCATTTTTGTCTTTGTGATTCATGTTGTATATTATTCGGTGCCTTATTAAGTAAGCACCGAAGGGTCCAAACCGAGTTGTGAGACCGAAGGGTCTTCACTGAGATATCGGACGGGAGGGTCCAACCTGAGTTGTGAGACCGGAGGGTCTTCACTGATATACCGGACCGGAGGGTCCAACCCAAGCTGTGAGACCGGAGGGTCTTCACCTGAGATACATGACCGTAGGGTCCTTATTGAGTATAGGCATGATAGACTAATTATTTGTGTGTGGTATTTTTGGGAATTCACTAAGCTTCTTGCTTATTGTGTTGTGTGAAATGTGTTCCAGGTACCTCTTAGGCTCGCAGGAAGGCATCGGGTTGATTGTACACACCAGCTAGAGATTGTGTTTTGAGGATTATGAGATATTGACAAACATTTTATTCTCTTGTTGATGATAATATTACAAACTTGGGTTTTGTGAAATGTGAAAGTGTGTTTTGTATGGTTTAAAAATGAAAAAAAAATGATTTGAGAATTTTAGGGCGTTACAAAAGTACTATCACAACCTTAGAAGAAACCATGAATGTTACTAATGAGTATATGCATATTTTGGAGAAACTTAGCTTGTATCCAGCATCTTCAAGCATGTCCATGAGAAAATTCCTAAAGTACAAGTCAATGACCCTTCATATGAAGTTTATTCGGTTATTAATGGAGTTGCTCGATTTTAATGGTGATAGAATCAAGGTAAAAATTAATTTGTTTGGTGAAAGCATGAAAGACTGAAAAACATGAGATAGATTTTTTGGATTTTTTGCAATGTTTTTAAAATATTATTGTGTGTAAAAGTTAGAAAGTGTACAATGCGTATAGTGTGTTAAAAAAAAAAGTATTTCCGTCGAAGTAATTAAATTACTACTGAGTATTTTTTTTATATTTGCGTGAATTCCTCAAGTAGTGATACATTGAAACTAACTCAACTAACTCTACACCGAAGCACCATTAATATCATCTCCAAAGCACTTTGTTGGTGCATGGCCCTCTTGGTTATTTTAGCAAGATGAAGTTGTGTGATATCATTGCTTATAGAGTTAGATGAAGTAGCAACAGCTAGGAGTATTACTATTTTCTACTGTCGAAGTGCATCTAGTACGTCCCATGTGTCTCGCATCTTTTTCATACTTTCAGGACCATGTTCAAAGCATGATAATTTTCTCTCTCAAGTTCAGATATGTTACAAAACGGTTGAAGTTGTTATCTATTGATATGCTTCTGTTGACTAGATTTGTGGTAGTATAATTTTAGGAGTAAGTGACAGTGTACGATGATTTTAACTTTAAATAAGAAATGATACATGGTATCCACATCCACAATTTTCAGTTCATATGTCTACCCCGTTGCACAGCGTAAACACATTAATTGATTACAATTAATAGAAGCATTGGCTATAATTTATGTAAAACATTCACTTAATACATAAACTTCGGCCTGCTTTACTTATATATCATCTTCTATTTAAATTAATTTCGTAACTTGAGGCAATGAAGCATATAATATTTTTAGGCCATGATATTGACAAGACGTTCTTATTGGGTCTATACAATAGGTTTTATGATTTTTGAAAATGAAAAATAAACATCTAGATATATTTATATATTTTTTAAATATAAAAAACTGAAATATACCGGTTTATATCAAACAAAATATGCATGTTCATTATTATTTCAAACTAAATATTCTCACATTCATATTCACAACGATTTATTCCATAATAAACTCATTAATGAATAACTTATTTTGAAATATACACCCCCAAACCGTCAAATGAAATCTCTTTATCAACAAAAGGGTTTCTAACCCAGCGATATCAGATATTGCTCTTTTTTCTTTTAGGTCGACAGTTCAAGTCTCGACCGAAACATAAGTGGTATTAGGAGTAGTTTAATTAAAAAAAAATCTATTTATCCATAAAACAATAAAGATTTTGTAAAATAAAATAAAAACTTATTTTATTAAATGATAAATTATCTTACGATTAGTATCAAAGCAATCATGACTTACTAAATGTTCCAACTACCAAGTGAGCGATGGGATGGTGAACCTTCCACGTGATATGGTGCCTGTCTTTCTTTTTTTTAGCTTCTGTAAAATATTCCTCCGGTTTAGATCTATAGGAGAGTTGTTTGTTAATACCAAAAATGAATATGTTGATGTCACTTTCATATATGATTTTCTACAAAATAATTATTTGTTTGATATTTTTTTCACAAATAACCAATCACTTTCAACTGCAAAATCATTATTAGCTAAGAATATTAACGGAATGCAAAATCATTATTAGCTAAGAATATTAACGGAATTTGTTTTTTTTTATGATAATCACATAAGAATATTAACGGAATGCAAAATTATTTATATTATTTAAACAACATAATTTTTTTTTTTAAATGATGTAAAATGAGAAAAAGTTTTAATAATGTCGAGATTCTAATCTTGCAATGGATAATAAATATGCAAAAGAAAATTTTATTTTACCTATCTTTGTATTTTTACTGACATGTTTTTAAATGGCATTAAAACTGAAGCATATTTATGTCAGTTTTCCTTTTAAAAGTCATACTTGGAAAACATATATTTAATATTGTTGAAGTTAATTATAATATTATTAATTTATAAAGAATATGGGCAAAAAATTAATAAACACAATGGGTGAGCGTCTATAACTTGTGGTTTTGCCCTCCCTTTTATTATCCCAAAATAAATAGAAATAATTAGTAGTCATCTTTAAAAATCAGAAATCAGGTATGGTGATATTTAAATTTTCTTTTAAAAAAAATAAAAAACTAAGTTGGCCATGCCACATTAGCTGTTTGAGTACATATGGATACAACGTGAGCTCTAACCCATACCACTTGTAAAGTATGCGCTTAATTGTACGATTTTATAGTACAATTCCCAAATAAAAATGGTACGGATATGTTCTATGTTAATGTCGCTTCCCCTTTAAACAATGTACAAACTAATTTTTTTTTTATTTTTTTTTATTTTTTAAGATTTTTGGGGTATACTTTATTATTTTACTAGTTTATAATTCTTGAAAAAACAACTATAAATTTAATTAAATTTTAATAGATAAAAAAAATTATTAATCAATTATAATCGTTAATTTAAATAAATATGTGGAATTATATCATCTTATAATTTGTATTAATTTTATTTTAATTTTTATTCCATTGTTATTAATTTATTGTAATTAAAATGAAATTTTTAAAATTTGAAAGAAGAGAATTAATAGATTGACAAGTAACATGCATTAATTAATAAGTTTAATAGGGTGATACATGATAAAAAAAAATAATAAAATTTGTATTTATTATGAGGTCTAATATAATAAAACATGTTAAAAGAAGATTAAAACTATTCTTTTATTAGAATAGATATTTTATCCATTAATAATTATTAATTGCTTACTTGTTCCACGTTACAACGGAGTCAATCCGTCAGTATTATAAGTTGAATTTTGATGATTTTATTGATAAAAGTTAGGTACCTTTGCATTTATTAGTAAATAAATATACAAGAATTATATCACTACAAACTTCAGTTTATATCATCGAATAAGCGCATATTATATATAGCCCCAACTTATATGTACGAAATATACATAAAAATAAACACAGAAACGTACACAACATTTACATCAAAACATAAATAAACTTGAATTTATACCGATACATATATAAAAATATATAAGTAATTGTTTTAAGTTAACAAAGGAAGATCAAATATTCAAAAACACATTATATATAACATGACTCATACATAGGTAGGGGTGTCAATGATGAGACGTCACGAAAAAAATACAAGACACGAAACAAAAATGGTACGAAATCAAAATGAATACATGTCCTTATCAAGTGTAAAAAATATGTTTTGTCGTGTTGTGCTCAAATTTCAACACCAAATTGACACAATATAGCATGATTTTGCCTTGTTTGTCACAATATATGCTTACTTATGAATTAAATAAACTAATAATTTTATTATGTTATATTTGTCGTGTTTTAATCTACTCATTTTCATGTTAATGAAAATAAAAACGATATCATATCGTGTCGTGTTGTATTCATGTTACCTATAACATTCTGTTTTATCGTGTTATATAAGTGATGACTCATACGTAGGAAGCGAATATAAAAATAAGCACAAAAATATTTTAAAAAAATGTGTCGAAACGTAGACAAACTCGAATTTATATCAACACGTACATAAAAAAACAAGTACTTTTTCATTTTAAATTAATGAACGAAAATTATAAATTTATATTGAAACCCTAACCACATCAAATTTATACAAACACATATATAAAAATAAAATATAATGTAAACATCCACCGACATTATTAACAAATATATAGTATATTATTTTTAAATAACAACTTTATATTATATGAATGAGAATAAGTTGATATATATTACATCATGCTAGTTGCTTTATTTGTATTATGTTTTATAAATCGTTTGTATTATGTTTTATAAATCGTGTTAGATGGTTAATTTGTTACAATAACTTGCATCACATGTATATTCCAATTTGGATTAATAAGATGGCAGTGCATTCAGTATATCATGCACATACACTAACACAAAAAGTGGTTTAGTGGTAGAATTAAAACACTTTCACGTCAATAAACAAAGGAACCGCACCATTTAAAGTATTTATTGGTGTGGTTTTCTTATATCCGTATCAAAAGACATTAAAACGCGTTGTGTGGTGTCAGGGACGGAACACAAACATTATAATTACAGGAGCCTAAACTAATACTTCAAAACAAAACCATAGAAATAAGTTCATTTTGGTTTCAATTTTATAACATATACTAAAAAATTTTAACTTAATAGTCAATAGTGGGATGGTTTTTTCATGTTAATTAGAGTTTATAACATAATTAATTAACAGTTAACAATTTTTTTATTAAACAACAAATTATTTTGAAAAAAAAAGACTAGATCACAAATCGAAGAGTTAATAAAGATTATTATTGCCTAATCAACATGTTCATGAATGAAAAAGCTTAAGGAAATAAGTTGATAAGTAAACCATATACAGAACGTTTATTATATATAAACTAGAGGGTATGCCCTTGCTATGCTATAGGTTGGGGAAAGTCAGGGATTGGGAACTTGGGATTATGAGGGATGCCAACAATTTAGGTCATATTAGATATACATGATTTTGCAGAGCATCCTGAATAAAATTAAAATTTTCATCCACATGTTTTTCCATAGGTTTTACCTACAAATGTTCTTCCACACTTGCTTTCTCTCCATGTTTCCTGGTACATTGCCAGTGTTAGTAAACTAATATCTCTATGACAAAGTGAGGATTTGATAAGGACATCCTGTAAAAAATAGTAAAATTACATGTTATATGATTTTATTTGTTTAGTGCATCATGTAAAATGTGAGAAATAGACATCAGCCTTAGTATTATGAATTCATGGAAATGGGACAAAAGAATATAACTAAGATTGAAATTAATGCATTAACAGCCTAACTATATAAAATGTAAAAACATCACAATTGTGCGCAATTCATCCCCATCAACCATTATCTCTTGCAAAAAGGAAGAAAAAAAAACACATCACACAAACACACAAAAAAATAAAATGCATCGATTGCAATGTTGTTGATATATCTCAATTGTTTTAAGAAGAAAGAAAAACAAATGATGATATATCAAAACATAAGAACATTTAAATATACTCCATAAGAAATATGAATGAAAAAAAAAAGAAAGCAAATTTACTTCAATCAATTTTGATAAGATCTGTAAAATCAACAATTAGATTCTACTACAGTTATGAACACATCTGTATCCATCAGAAATGTGCTATTCAAAAAGAAGTGAGGTATATATTTACCTTGGATTTTTTCTAGCTAAGTGGAAATTTCAAAAAGGTTGTCACTTCTACATGGATACATGATATCAACTACACCAATGATAAAACCAAAACTCAAACAAACATCAATGAATACAAGCGTCTATCTTCACTAGATTGATCAAATCAAATCAATTCATGTAGCGTTTTGAGGACATCGCAATTTCATAGAGAACTAAGAAGTCATTTAGAAATTAGAAGTCTTAACATAGTAACCGTATTCGTCTGGATTCCATATTATCAAATCATATCATAAATTCACAAAATTCACATTACAAGTTGCAAATTAGAGTTACACAAAAGTTGAAATATCTGTAACACAAAGAAATCAATAAATTACCTTCGATTCAGGTAAACATGCTTAAGATTCTGCGTAATTCGATCCGTTTTATATGCGATAGTCATCAATCAACACCAATATAAGAAAAGAATTTATATAGGATACGTTTTTGTCACACCCCAAACCGGAACGGCGGAAACGTTCGGGGGCGGAGGACTTCATGTTTATTATCACAACACATGTATCATAGCAATCATAGTAACAAACAACCATTGTATTAATATATTAAAGTGTTTACAAGTAGTGATTCACAAAAGATTGAATCCAAAAGTAAATAACAAAAAAAGACATGAAGCTACTATACTTCATCTTCTGAATCCTAGCGCGCGTACCTGTCTACTAGTTTCCTGAGAATACAAGTTATTTTGAAAGAGTAGATCATCATTTAAACTGGTGAGTTCATAAGATTTTAGTGATGTAAAGTAAGTTGTAAGTTCTTTTTAGAAAAGTTCGTTTGTTCCAACAGAAGATCTATATCTTCTGATACGATGAAAGATAAGTAAAAATGACTCTACAATCCTTTCTATGAGTACTAAATGGATACAAGTTATATAAAACCTAGAGTAAACAAACAATCGGTTGTGTGAATCTTCCCTAAGCTCAAAACCAAACAAGCAACAAGAAATGAGGCGGAAGTCACACATCCCATTGTTTGTTAGGTCTTCGTTTTATATAACCCGGGTGTATTCACTTGTTACTCAAGGAGGTAACTGTAATAGTTCCTTTATATTTGATTAAAACATTCTTTAAGAAAAACCCTTATTTCCTTTAGTAAAAATAGTAACCACAATAGTTCCTTCTATAATCACTTAGTTTATACTAGTTATATATAATCTAATATCGAACGGGTAGTTAATTGTGTGAATCTGCCCTAAGCCCACAACCAAACAAGGAACAAGAAGTAAGGCAGAAAGCACACATCCAACAGTCTATTAGATATTAATTATATATAACTCTGATGTATAAACTAAGGTATTATGGAATTAACCACTAAAGGTCCTTTAAGTTATACTAGTTTAATAAAATGGATTAAACCCTTTTATCGATAAGTTTCTAGTTTAATCTACTACATGTTCTATCTGAAAAGTATGTTTTGTACTAGAAATTGGTGTATTGAATTTATAGTGTGTTCCTTCTGATCTAGTGTATAGTATGTTCCTCCCTGTTTCTCTTTATAGTATGAGATGAACCCCTAAACTATACCTATTATAGTTTACTAGTATGTTTACTTGAACATATACTGACTTGAATAAAAGACTCATTTATCTACTGAGTTATGATTGTACTTTAAAAACGGTATTTTATAAACAATAAAGTAACATAAATTGAAAGAGTTTTTGAAATGTTTTTGATCACTTATAAAGTATAAGAAATCCTTTGAACTGATGTTTATCACAAAACATTTACACAATTAACATTGTGTTCAACTTGTATCCCCCCCCCCCCCACCCCCTAAAAGCTTTTAAAACAATTAAAAGATTGATTATAGGGGTATGAACTCACCTTATGTGGGTGATTCAATTGCAGATTCGTGTAAGGATGAGAAGTTCCATGAATGAAGTTTCGAGATGCAAACGAGTCCTAAATGACATATATATTGACATGCATTTAGTGTTTAAAAGCAACTAACATGCCAGGAAACATCCTTAGGGACTTGGACTAAGTGTTAGAATCACATGTGATTCACGAAATGGATTGTACGGCCACATCGTGAAGTGTACCGCCAAGGGGTGTACGACCATGGAGTGTACATCCATACACTCATGGTAAAACATGCATAAGAGGGTGTTTGAACCATAGGGAAGCTAGTGGGTCTATTGCTCAACAAGATTATGAACTGACTTCTCATTTTTTAGGGCCTTTAGGAGTGTTTTGAGGTGTGTACGACCACGCAAGGGTGTACGGTTGTACACTCCTTTTGTTCTTGCAAAATGGTCATTTCTAGGGTGTTAAATAAGAGCTCCTAACATATACTAAGCATATGGAAAGGATACTTACGATTTGGAAACTTGAAGAGGCTTCACGGCCACCAAGAACAAGTCTGTATTCTTGGTGTTGTTGGTGAAATGGATGAAGATTTGAAGATCTATCATAAAATAGATGTTTTCATGGATGAATCCTAAGATGATTACAAGACTAGGAAGGATATCAAGAAGGGTAGAAGGATCACTTACGTTTTTCGAGGATTTGGATGAAGAATCTTGATGATACTTGAGAGAGAACCGGTTTTTTTAGACTTGGGAGTGTGAAAAGTGAGAAGAAATGAAGGAATATATTATATATAGGCAAGGGTGTACAGTCACCTTGAGTGTACGGCCATACACCCATGTGTACGGCCATACACGTCTCTTGATGGTGTGTATGGCTCAAATGCAACATTACGAACTTAATATAACTCATCCCTACACCTAATCCTTAAGTTCACTAGGCTTAGAACTTAGAAAATGACCCTTAACAATACTAAAAGATAGCGTAAATAAGTCGGAGTCTTGATTGATTAGCTGGACAAAACAAAAAAATTGGGTTGTTGCATCATCCCCCCGTTAGATGGAATTTCGTCCCAAAATTTTCTTTCTTAGCAGTACTACTGGGGTTGGGCTCCTTTGAATATTAGAATACCTACTAGTAAACCTGGGCATCTTTGCCCTAATGTCCATGATAGGATTCATACCTTGTCCATCTATCATTACCTCGTGTATACAAGTAGTATATAATAAAGATTAGTAAGACGGTCGGATGTGTAACACCGTGAAATTTCAAAACGATTTTTCATTTTAATTTAATAAAAATACTCCAATCACAATTCTCAAAAATGTGTATCAATTGTGTTTACATAACATAAGTGCAAATCAAAATCCCCAGAATCTCAAAACATCTCCACCATAAGTGTGTACTGATCATTCCGACGCCTTCTCGCGATCATCACTGGTACCTGAAACACATAACATGCAAACGGTAAGCAATAATGCTTAGTGAGTTCCCCAAAATACCACGTACAACACATATGCCTTTCTAGGCCATAACTCTATGGGATCTTCCGATCCAAGTGTCTCAGGGGATTTCCATCCCATAACTCTGTTGACCTTTCGGTACATGCTCTGTTCTTTCGGTCCATATCATCATACTCATATCATAACATATTACATATACAACATACATCACATTTTCATCATACACATAAGACCTTTCGGTCACACATAATTACCCCATTGAGTCTTTTTCATTTTAATTTAATAAAAATACTCCAATCACAATTCTCAAAAAGTCCCCAGAATCTCAAAACATCTCCACCATAAGTGCAAATCAAAGTCCCCAGAATCTCAAAACATCTCCACCATAAGTGTGTACTGATCATGTCGGCGCCTTCTCGTGATCATCACTGGTACCTGAAACACATAACATGCAAACGGTAAGCAATAATGCTAAGTGATTTCCCCAAAGTACCACATACAACACATACGCCTTTCTAGGCCATAGCTCTATGGGAGCTTCCGATCCAAGTGTCTCAGGGGATTTCCATCCCATAACTCTGTTGACCTTCCGGTCCATGCTCTGTTCTTCTGGTCCATATCATCATACTCATATCATAACATATTACATATACAACATACATCACATTTTCATCATACACATAAGACCTTTCGGTCACACATAATTACCCCATCGGGTAAGGCATAGTGAGAAGACTCACCTCGAAGATGTCGGATAAACACTCGCGATCAATCCTCCGACCTGGCTTCCTCCTATAGCATGAATACATCTCTAATTAATACCTTCCTGACTTAATTTGACTAATTCCCTTAAGTCAACATATGTCAACTTTGGTCAACATTGGTCAATGGCCACCCCTTTGACCCAACTCATCAAGTCAGGCACTGACTTGGCGAGTTCAGACGTGAACTCCAGTCCCCTAAATCCGATCTGCCTCACCGAGTCTTTCCCCTAACTTAGCGAGTCACCAACTGTGTGAGTCACGAGACAACCCGGTCCGACTCGTCGAGTCTGATCATGCACTCGACGAGTTCATTCCACGCTCGAACTCAAATGGCCTTCTGAGGTCATATCTGTTTCTCTAATCTATAGATCTGACCTTCCCAAACATGATAATCACGTAAAGGTCACATCTTGGCACCCATGCAACGCCTACAAGGCTTCTTTTGGTGAAATGAACTCTAAAATGGTAACCTAAGTCCACAACTCAAAAGGAAAGGCATAAAGCAGAGCATTTGGGACTCTTTGGACCTTCTATGGTCCAGATCTAGGTACCA
Organism: Lactuca saligna; assembly: GCF_052625555.1. NCBI lineage: Eukaryota > Viridiplantae > Streptophyta > Magnoliopsida > Asterales > Asteraceae > Lactuca > Lactuca saligna. The sequence goes on from NC_136419.1 coordinate 210,171,895, forward strand.
ATTCCCCATGGGACCTCTCACACTCCAAATACAAGCTACTCAAGGCATGAAGAAACCCTAGATTTGACTATATCAACAAAAACACGAGAATAAGCCCTGAATAATACCTAAAATAGCTTCCTCTGCCCAAATAAAAGTAGATCCAAGCTCTCCAACTCTCCTAGCTTGACCTTCCTCTTCGCTTCTTGTTAAAACACACAAGAATGATGAACAACGGCCTCTTTTCTCACTCACAAGGACTCTCAGATGCTCTGGTGCTCTCAAGGACAAAGGTAGCCGCAATAAAGGGTTATAAGGTCCTTTAAATAGGGCTCAGACCCGGGAAATTAGGGTTTTAGTCGCCAGCACGGACTCGTCAAGTCCCCTCACCGACTCGTCGAGTCCACCCATTAATCCAGTCATCACCATCCGACCCTACTCAACGATTCTAGGCATCAACTCGTCGACTCTCTCTCTTAGACTCCAAAAATAAATGATAAAAATAATACCTGAAATCCCGGATGTTACAGGATGTGCGACTTTTCCCCAACTCCACAATCAGGACCAAGAGATAGGGCGGAAACACACATACTAAATCTACATAATCATAATTATATACTACTCTCGCATACACACTTATCAGTGATAGGTGGGTTGTATTCGTCATTAGCCTCTATGCTTGAACTTGATCTGCTGGGCGAGTGGTAGTTCGATAAGGTCTACTGAATATACGGTGGAAAGGTTTCGGAGGACAAGGTACTCCTCGCATTAGTACTTCGTGGTTTGGAATATGAGGTAGACGATTCTGAGGTATGGGTTAGGATGTCGTTACGAATGATGAAGGTTTCATAAATTTGACGGTCGACACGATGAAAACATATGAACTTAGTATGGTGAGGACCACGCCAATCCATGACGTATGATGACAACAGACTCTTTACCGAAACAAAGGTTAGGTCGATTTGAAAGAAATATGTGTTATACGATGGTGCATCCAGAGCGTGTTCGACAATGTACTCTATGTAAATGTTCTAGTGCTTTCTGTTTTCCCTTGATATTAACACTGCCACAAATTGTACCTCGATAAGCGAGTACTAATAGTGTAGTGTTTTGATAACTATTGTTGATACTCCATATTACGATCCTCCTCGATACCACTATGATCGCATGACATATACATGTTACGTATAATTAAGATAAATAAGGCGGTCGACTGAGTAACTCTGCCTAAAATCCACAACCAAACAAGGAACAGGAATTAAGGCGGAATCACTCACTCTGAGTCTGCAACACCTCAGTTATACACAACCTTGATGAACATGTTAAGCCATCATAGCCTCCCTGAACGGATCCATAGTTCTCTTATGAATTTCGTGACTTGTTCATGTGAGTGAGTTATTATAATTACATTTAAAGTTTTTCCCCAAGTTTTAATCTTATATAGTTATAAATTAAGTTTTAAATCAATACTTAATTCGAAGACGTACCAAAATCTCAAAAAGTGGGATTCCTCGCTGCTCCTTTATGTCTTGTTGTTAGTTTCCTCCTCCTCCGTCACCTTTCTCTGTTTGGCAGACTCTCTTGGCATGTCCCATTTCACCACATGCATGGCATACCTGAAATATACCCGCATCGGTGGTTGAAGTGATGTACTGATTCGGAGTTTTACAGAATCGAGCTTCCGTATCTTCCCTCTCTGTTGGACAATTCCTCTTAAAGTGTCCATATTTGCTGCACTTGAAATAAGCCAGTTTTACTTGGGCGATTCTCCGTGTTGGTGCCTTGTAAAAATGGGTAGTGTGCCCCTTCCTACTGCAACTCATACACTGCATCTCTCAACAAGCTCCGTTGTGGTGTTAAGTGCATCTGTCGCACTTCTGGAGATTTCCATCATATCGTTTGACAGGAGTTTTAGTGGTAGATGAAGTGCCAGATGTTGTGATTGCTTTTATGAACATAGGGGTAGTCACGGGCTGCCGTCTCTTGGTAGAACCTTGATCCCAATTTTCCCCTTTTTGTCCCAGAACTTTCGTTTCTTGTTCTTAGGTTTGTGGTCTGGGATGTCCTTGTCACCAGTTACTAGCGGGTTCCCTTGATTGTTATTGTGATTGGCATCACTGGCACCGCTTCTGCTTCCACTGGCATTATTAGCATTGAGTTGTGCCATGATGGCTGTCACAGCAGCTGTGACTGCCGCTTGAAAAGTAGAAGAATCTATCTACAAAGTTGGTGCCTTGCCTTTTGGTTGGTTTCTTCCTTCTGAAGACATGATTATGTTTCCTGGCGAAGAATGATTTCATGAGTAATGATGTTCATCGCTAGTTACATTCCAACATTTTAAATATACTAAATAGTTTCACACTTTTCTGGATTATTCTCAATGTTTCCGACAACATTCCTGATATGTGCCCGTGGTAGTGGGTAGAAGTAGGTTTTGTACGTGTGATATTTAAACTAAGTTATCCCTGGTCTGAGTGTATTTGGTTCTGACTTTCATAGGGTTCTAGAAACAATTCATAAAGGGAGTCTATATAAAATAAACTTTATGAATTAGAAGTGGCTATCCTCGAATGAATTTCTGTGAATTGAACAACTGATAATGGATGCATGAAAAGAAAATAATCCTAACACATATTGTGAGTAGTGTATTCACTAGCTCACTAAGTCATTCATGGGTATTATTTATTAGTGTGACATATTTAAGACATTTTAGTTTCTCCGGTTGATTGCTTCTTTGAAAGCTCTTGTTGAATCTCTCCTTGTTCTTCCTTGACTCCTCAGCTGATTGCCATGATGGACTGGTTATATCTATCAGGGTTTGTCGTACAAGAATGGAAATGTATAAAGAATCTATGAGATTAAGTGTAACGTTATGAGGTGATCCTTACTGGGTCCTCCTATGATTGTGCAATGTATACAAGTTGTGTATAATTTAATATTAAATAGACCTTCGAATAAGTGATCCTACTCCAAAACCACAACATAACAAGGAACATGTAGCGAAGCATGGACGACGAATCCTAAGTCTATAAAATCTCAACTATATAAAACCTTGGAAGTATACACTCCGGAATCATAGGTCTACCAGAAGGGTCTTTTAAGTTATCACATAAGTTATATATAGTGCCTAAAATACTCCTATAGTATTTTTAATATAATGTACTTGGTATCTTTTAAACTTGTTGTTCGTTTTATAGTATCATAAAATACTCTCATAGTATTCTAACTTTTTGTTCGGATCTAGAAGTCCCTTGAATTGAGTTAGGTAACTTTTAAGACTGTTGCAACACCACATCACTCTCAGACACATGTCAGTCACATCTCATATGAATATAGTTGATCAGGCTATATTCATCCCATATATTTTCACATAACTGTCCAGGTTTGACCGTGGTGTTCAACCTTTAAATACTTCTATTCAGTTCTTCTTGGGATACTTGATCTAGTATGTATATATGTATAAGAATGTATGTATAATTTTATAAAGTATTGTTATATTCGTAAACTATATTATTATTCAGAGCACTTAGGCCCCAATGTATTTATATTTGTATATCTTTTATCGGTTGATATACTTAGTTCACTATAAACAATGCTCTAATAACAATTTGTCACACCCCCAAATCGGAACGACGGAAACATTCGGGGGCGGAGGACGTCATGTTCAGTATCACAAAACATGTATCATAGCAATCATAGTAACAAACAACCATTATATTAATATATTAAAGTGTTTACAAGTAGTGATTCACAAAAGATTGAATCCAAAAGTAAATAACAAAATAAAAGATGAAGCTACTATACTTAATCTTCTGAATCCCAGCACGCGTACCTATCTACTAGTTTCCTGAGAATACAAGTTATTTTCAAAGAGTAGATCAGCATTTAAGCTGGTGAGTTCATAAGATTTTAGTGATGTAAAGTAAGTTATAAGTTCTTTTTAGAAAAGTTTGCCTGTTCCTCCATAAGATCCTATATCTTCTTATATGATTAAAGATAAGTAAAAATGACTCTACAATCCTTTCTATGAGTACTAAGTGGATACAAGGTATATAAAAACTAGAGTAAACAAACAATCGGTTGTGTGAATCTGCCCTAATCCCAGAACCAAATAAGGAACAGAAATGAGGTGAAGGTCACACATCCCATTTTTTGTTAAGTGTTCGTTTTATATAACCCGGGTGTACTCACTTGGTACTCATAGAGGTAACTGTAATAGTTCATTTATATTTGATGAAAACATTCTTTAAGAAAAACCCTTATTTCCTTTAGTAAAAATAATAACCACAATAGTTCCTTCTATAATCACTTAGTTTATACTAGTTATATATAATCTAATATCAAACGAGTAGTTAATTATGTGAATCTGCCCTATGCCCACAACCAAACAAGGAACAAGAAGTAAGGCGGAAAGCACACATCCAACGGCCTATCAGATATTAATTATATATAACTCTGATGTATTAACTAAGGTATTATGGAATTAACCATTAAAGGTCCTTTAAGTTATACTGGTTTAATAAAATCGATTAAACCCTTTTACTGATAAGTTTCTAGTTTAGTCTACTACATGTTCTATCTGAAAAGTATGTTTTTGTACTAGAAATCAGTGTATTGAATTTCTTTACTATAACCTAACCCATACCTGATACTCCTTATGATTACTTGGTGTATACGGGATATATATATATATATATATATATATATATATATATATATATATATATATATATATATATATATATATATATATATATATATATATAACTAAGATCGGATAAATAGTAGACTGGGTGCATCCGCTCTAAGCCCACAACCAAACAAGGAACAGGAAATGAAGCGGAAAACAGACACTCTATTGTCTATCATACCCAATTAATATATATCCCTTATGTATGCACTAAGGAATCATAAAGCTAGCATCATAGGCCCCTTTCTAAGTGAAAGTACTAAGACTTGACTGCGTTGTTTGTCTTTTGTATTAATGAAAGTATACAGTAGTATTTTAAAATGAGTACTGAAGTACTGACTACTTTAAAACCAATTCATATTATTAAGGTCAAAAATGTGATGTGGTTGTAACCATACTAATAACGCTCTCCCTCCAGGAGATTCTGGTTACAAAATGTGACTTAGCAAACAAATCACTAGCCATGAAGTAGTCTCACATTTAATGTTATCTTGTTCTTGTTATAGTATGTTCCTTTTGTTCGAGTGTATAGTATGTTCCTCCCTGTTTCTCCTTTCTAGTATGTTTGCTAGAACTAATAATGACTTGAATAAAAGACTCATTTATCTACTAAGTTATGATTGTACTTTAAAAACAGTGTTTTATACACAATAAAGTAACATAACTTGAAAGATTTTTTGAAATGGTTTTGATCACTTATAAAGTATAAGAAATCCTTTGAACTGATGTTTATCACAAAACATTTACACAATTAACATTTTGTTCAACTTGTATCCCCCGCCCCCTTAAAAGCATTTAAAACAATTAAAAGATTGACTATAGGGGTATGAACTCACCTTATGTGGGTGATTTAATTGCAGATTCGTGTAAGGATGAGAAGTTCCACGAATGAAGTCCCGAGACGCAAACGAGTCCAAAATAACATATATTGGCATGAATTTTAGTGTTTAAAAGCAACTAACATGCCAGGAAACACCCTTAGGGACTTGGACTAACTGTTAGAATCACATGTGATTCACGAAATGGAGTGTACGGCCACACCGTGGAGTGTACAACCAAGGGGTGTACGACCATGAAGTGTACGGCCATACACTCATGGTAAAACATGCATAAGAGGGTGTTTAAACCATGGGGAAGATAGTGGGTCTATTTCTCAACAAGAATATGAACTAAGTTCTCATTTTGGAGGGCCTTTTGGAGTGTTTTGAGGTGTGTACGGCCATGCAAGGGTGTATGGCCGTACACTCCTTTTTTTCTTGAAAAATGGTCATTTCTAGGGTGTTAAACTAGAGTTCCTAATGTATACTAAGAATATGGAAAGGATACTTATGATTTGGAAGCTTGAAGAGGGTTACTGCCACCAAGAACAAGTGTGTGTTCTTGATGTTCTTAGTGAAATAGATGAGGATTTGAAGATCTATCATAAAAGACATGTTTTCATCGATGAATCTGTTGGAATAGTGTCTAAGCTCGTAACTATATTTAGTCTGTACTTGGCTCGGTTGTGTATGGTCCTTTTGGGTTGCCTTCACCAAAGCAACTTGACAAGGTAATTTAAGGAGAGATAGCGAGAAAGAGAGAGAGAGAGAGAGAGAATATTGTGGTTTATTAATATATTATAAGAATAATATATTAAATGAGAAATCATATTTATTTAATTAGTATTGGTCATAAATTAATTAGGAATTAATTTGGTGACTAAAAGAGAATAATTAAATAACGGGGTATAAACTGTCAAATGTATGATAGTTGAGTTTTGGGCTAAGGAAACCTAATGCACTTAAGGGGGGAACGAGATTATGATGGAGATCCATCATATTTTCGTCTAACGCCTTATTCCAGAAGGTTCCTTGGGTTGCTTGGTGGCTAAGCTGTCCATTAGGGTTTATACTGAAACCCTAGCAGCCTGCAAGTATAACTAAGACCCCTAGGCTATGAAAATCAGCTACAATTGATTCCAAGAAAAACCTAGGGACGATTTTAGCATTACTCATCCTCTCTCATATTACCTCCTTGCTTGTGGGGTTTGTGAACCATTAGAGGCGTTACAATTGTGACTTTAAGCTCAAGAATAAGAAGACTACAAGGATTTCAAGCTATTTGATAGAGGTAAACATTTAGATATATTCTTATGATGTTAATTTCAATATATATATATATATATATATATATGTGTGTGTGTGTGTGTGTATCTATGATAAATCTAAGATTGCAAGTCTTGGATTCAAAACGTGTAAAATAGAGAAACCTAGATCCAAGCATTAGGGTTTGTATGAGCACATATGATTGTTCTTATGTATAAAGCCCATCAGTGGTATCAGAGCCATGATTGGTTTCAATTGTATGTGATGCTTTAATTGTTTGATTGCTAAAAATCGAAATTTGTGTTAACTGTTTGATGAACTCGACGAGTTCCAAAGTGGACTCGATGAGTTTTGACGTCAGACAAAAAGATTTTCCGGATTTTGTTGTTGTTTTGTCATGGGATTAATGCCTAAATTGTTTTTGAAAGATAAAATCCGAATTTTATATTATTTGCATGTTTATCCCTGCCAAAACAATAGATAATTCCAAATCTTTTAAATATGGATTATTTATATTTATTTGGTAATTTTCTTATGACAAAATTAGATTAGGTCAAATATAAATAATTATCAAATTAATTGTTTAATTTAAATTGTTTTTTATTTGATCCCTTGTGTTGTGAAAAAGTTCAAAACTTGCCCTTAAGTTTTAAAATTTAAATTTTGTGATTAAAAATTTAATTTGGAATAATTTAAATTTCAAACCCTTAGAGTTTTACAAGTTTAAAATTCGACCCTATACTATTATACTATTACAAGCTTAATATATATATATATATATATATATATATATATATATATATATATAATTAAAATGCTAGTCTTACCGTTAGTAGGCATCATTCACGAAGCCTGTTTATATGGTGGGTATAAGGTTGTTGCCTATAAAATGGCGCTTAATGGGTGTACACTCATACCCACCGCTTGCTTGATTGGTAGAGGGTCGTTAGCCGAACGGGTAGGATAAGGCAATCCTCTGCTCATTAAAAGTATAATGTAAGATACAAAGTAACTACAATGTTTTTACAAATTCCCAATCTTAGTTACTTTAGGGCAAAATGTGAAAATGATGCTATTCCATAAAATTACAATTTGTACCATTGTGAAATGTTAGTGGAGCGTGCGTGGTTAACCGACACACTAATTTGGGATTGACATTGGTGGTGAAGGGTGACTCGATGTTTGTTGTAGATCAATGGAGCGTGTGTGGTTTACCGGCACATTGATTATGTCATAAAGACATTAAGTTCACCATGTTGATTTGCGTGGTTATTCACTACTTGTTTGTGATCCTCGGTATCCCAGTCACAAATTTGAAGTGCATATCGAGATTTAAACATGCCATTGAAAAGTTCAATGAATCTCAAATATCTAGGAGTTTTCAATACATTTAAAACTTAATCTCTTTTTCGTTTTTCATGGTGAGAATTAGTGAATCGTCATTCACTTACCTTCAAGTTATTTACTTTTAGAGTACGACATCCCTTTCTAAGTTGTAAATAATGTTGTTGGGTCCTAGCCCTAATTTTTCATTTAGGTGCTTAATTAGGGACTTATTTCTAATCAAACTGTGTTCCTTTTCTTTTTCAGATGTCTGAAAACAACAACAACAACGCTTCTGGGTCATTCTCGTTGACGAACCTATATCAAAAGGTGATATTTGATGGCTCAAACTTCAATGAGTGGATGAGGTATATTCGTATGACCACTCGCTACGAATACAAAGAATATGTCCTCGATGAAAAGCTTGAGAAGATCATCCCAGATGTTGCTACTCTTGAAGAGTTGGCCGCCTTTGAGGCCTACAAGCGTGATTCTACGAAAGTTCATTGCATCATGCTGGCCACCATGAACCTCGAACTCCAAAAGTCCTATGAGGACATGTATCCATATGAAATGCATCAGGATTTGTTGGATCGGTACCACCGAAGCACGAGGCAAGAGAGCTATAAGATCATTACTAACATGATCAGTGCTAAGATGGGGAGTGGAGAATCCTAAACCTCTCATTTGCATGAAATGTAGAGGTATGTTGATCGTCTTCTAAAACTTAATATTAAGTTTGATGAGGATTTGGCTATCGACATAATCCTCCACTCCTTGATTTCATGCTACAACTAGTTCAGAATGACCTACCACATGAATAAGGAAGAGGTCTCCTTGAGCAAGCTTCAAGGACTGTTGAGGACTGCTGAGAGCCACCTCAAATAGAAATCTGTTGCACCATCCTCTGCTGTGGCTGCTCCCGTGTTGGCAATTGGTCAAGGAAAGGCAAATAAGAGAAATGCTCCAACTAAGGGCCACCATAAGGGTAAGACCCAAGATGCTTCCTCCTTTAGTGGAACCAAAGTTGGTTCGGTCAAACCCTCTTCCGACCCCAAAGAAGCAGAGTGATATTACTGCCACAAAAAGGGCCACTGGAAACGAAGCTGCTCTGAGTATCTGCAATACATAAAGGATGGGAAGATTAAGCCCACATTCGTAGGTATGTATTCTATTAAATCTAATAACTCATCATTTACTAATTCGTGGGTTCTTGATACAGGGTGTGGTTACCACATTTGTTCTGATTTGCAGGGCCTAAGAATAAATACGGAGATGGAACATGGGAAGATAAACTTGATTATGGGAAATAGAAGATCGTCGCCTGTGACCAGAGTCGGAGTTTATTCTTTAGTGTTGAGTAATAGGTTAGGGTTAGATTTAGAAAATTATTGTTATTCACCATATATGGCAAGAAACATTATTTCATTTCATGGATTGTTTAGAAAAGGTTTCAGATATTCTTTTGATAATAGTAATGGTTCTATTAATGCTTATTTGAATGGTGTCTTTTATTTCAATGCATTACCTTGTAATGGGATTTATGAATCTGTGATGGTTGTTGATAATTTAGGAAATGATGTATTTGATATTGATTCGTCTACTAGCCTAGACAAAGCATGCTTGTGGCATTGTCGCCATGGATATGTCAACAAGAAACGCATAGCCCAACTCCAAAAGGATGGAGTGTTGGAGTCATTCGACCTTAGGGACGATGACACGTGTGAATCTTGTTTACTTGGGAAGATGACCAAGTCACCCTTTACTGGCACTTGTGAAAGGGGTGAGGGTCCACTAGATCTCATACACATCGATGTGTGTGGGCCCTTTAGATCCACCATGAGGGTTCTTGCGGCTTCTACGTGACTATTACAGATGATTATAGCAGATATGGATATATCTACTTAATCAAGCAAAAGTCGGAAACCTTTGAAAAGTTCAAAGAGTTTCTGAATGAAGTGGAGAATCAGCTAGGTAGGAAAATCAAGATGCTTCGGTCAGACCGAGGAGGAGAGTACCTAAGTCTTGAGTTTCATGACTATCTAAAAGAATGCGGAATTGTTTCGAAATTGACGCCTCCGAGAACGCCACATTTGAATGGTGTGGCTGAGAGACAGAAACGAACCTTGTTGGACATGGTGCGTTCTATGATGAGTCAGACTTCATTCCCGATATCTTTCTGGGGGTATGCCATAGAGACTGCCGCCCACATCAGTAACTTAGTTCCCACCAAGAAGGTTACCAAGACTCCTCACGAAGTGTGGATAGGGAAAGCTCCCTCATTGGCACACATTAAGGTTTGGAGTTGCGAGGCTTTCGTAAGATGAGAGACTCACGACAAGCTCGAACCTCGTAGTGAGAAGTGTTATTTCATCGGCTATCCACATAAGTATTTTGGCTATCTTTTCTATAGACCGAATGACAATGTTGTCTTCATTGCTAGAAGAGGAGTTTTCCGAGAAAGGGAATTGATAAGTCAAGAAGACAGTGGGAGGCAAATTGATCTTGAAGAGATTCAAGAACAAAGCGATGAAGGAACCTCTAACACTGGCACTCAACCTGAGGAGGAAACTCTTGTTGAACCCGTTGACGAGTCCTTACCCCTTAGAAGTTCTAAAAGGGTTAGTGTTCAACCCTAGTTTTATGGTTTTCATATTACTACTAAAGGGGACGTTTATTAGTGATGAAACACTAATGAATTTGGACGAACCTAGCAGCTACAAAGAAGCCATGGCAGGCCCGGAGTCTGCTAAACGGAAAGAGGCAATGGACAGTGAGATTCAGTCCATATACAACAACCAAGTTTGGAACTTGGTTGATAATGTATCGGGTGGTAAGACAGTTGGGTGAAAATGGATCTTCAAGAAGAAGACGGACATGGATGGGAATGTTCACACTTATAAAGCGTGATTGGTTGCGAAGGGCTTTACTCAAACTATCAGAGTTGACTATGATGAGACCTTCTCACCAGTTGCGAAGATAAAGTGTATTAGAGTAATGCTTGCAATAGCTGCGTTTCATGATTATGAAATCTAGCAGATGGACGTGAAAACCACTTTAATTAATGGGAAGTTGACTGAGGATGTGTATATGAATCAGCCAAATGGTTTTGTCGATGTGAAGCATCCAAATGGTTTTGTCGATGGAATCTTTGTTTTAACGAGAAAGTTAAAGAGTTTGGCTTTCTGCGAAGTGAAGATGAATCTTGTGTATATGTCAAAGCCAGTTGGAGTATAGTGAGCTTCCTCATACTGTATGTTGATGACATACTACTCATAGGAAAAGATGTCCCAACCTTGCAGGAGGTTAAGTCCTGGCTTGGGAAATGTTTCACTATGAAGGATCTCGGAGAGGCTTCTTATATTCTGGGGATAAGGATAGTAAGAAACAGGGAAAAGAGACTAATAGGACTCGGTCAGGATACATACTTGGATAAGGTGCTAAAGCGTTTTAGTATGGAAAATTCCAAGAAAAGGGGAGTTGCCAATTCAAAGCAATACCAAGTTGAGTAAGACTCAAAGCCCGAGTATAGAGGCAGAGATAGCTGATATGAGCCGAGTATCTTACGCTTCTGCAGTAGGCTCTATCATGTACACTATGACTTGTACTCGCCTTGATGTGGCCTTCGCTTTGAGCATGGTCAGTAGATATCAAGGGAATCCTGGTAGAGCTCATTGGATTGCAGTTAAGAATATTCTTAAGTACCTAAGAAGGACCAAGGAATGGTTTCTAGTCCTTGGTGGTAGTGATGACTTAAGGGTACGAGGGTATAGTGACGCTAGTTTTCAGACGGATCGGGATAGTTACCGATCGCAGTCGGGCTGGGTTTTTACCCTAAATGGAGGAGCAGTGACTTGGAAAAGTTCCAAGCAGGAGACCGTAGCAGATTCAACGTGTGAATCAAAGTACATTGCGGCAAGTGAAGCATCGAAGGAGGCTATATGGTTGAAGTACTTCATTGGAGACCTTGGAGTTATGCTATCCATAAAGGAAACGATGGAAATTTTTTGTGATAATGAAGGAGCAGTTTCCTTAACCAAGGAACCAAGAGATCATGGTAGATCTCGACATATCGATAGAAAATACCATTTTATCATACATCAGGTAGAAGAGGGACTCCTCGTTATGAAGAGGGTATCATCAGAAGAAAACCCAGCAGATCCCCTTACGAAGGGACTGAGTAGGGTCAAACATTTACAGCACGCTAAGAGCATTGGGCTGAAGGATGATATAAGTTTGGATTAGATAGATAAGAAACATGTAATAGATATTATGTACTTGACATTTTGATGAATAAATAAAGTTGTGTTATTTATGAGTAAAGCTACTATCTTGTGTTGGTTATTTATCGATTATTTCTGTTTTTGCATGTTTTGATTTTATGAATCATAAGATTATTCAAATGGTCCACAGTCGTTCATATTATGGAAGCAGGTGTGAAAGAATACTGTCATGAATTGTTTGTAGAGTGTCTAAAGGGTTTTGGTTTGAGCATTGGAATAAACCCGTGTTTGCTAGTATCACTTCATGGTGCTTTACTTAAAGTGATCGCAAAGCGATAATATCATATAGTCTTAAAACTTAGAGATATGGTTGTTGTTTGCTGGTTGGTTATGCATTGATGATGTGTAAACGCATCAATAAATTGATTTTATAAAACACATTTTTGTGCATGATTCAATTAGTAAATAATAGATGCATATGAGTCGAAGTTAATCTATTCCTTTTATTCTATGAGAATAAAGGTGATATCTTGGCCACTTGATGATTAGGATTGACCTACGTGCTAGGCCCGATCAGAATGAAGTTGATGTGTTCAACTAAATTCTATGTCGAACAAATCAGAGATCAAGAAACAAGTGCTGGACAATAAGCATCGTCAACATGATATCTAGAACAGAGGATTATACGATCCCTTATCTGAAGGACAAGTTGCTGATCAGAGTTGATAGCGAAGTATAAGAGCTATGATTGCAAATTAAATCCTAAAGTCATATGTAAGATATAGTTACTATACTTATCCAAGTGGGAGACTGTTGGAATAGTGCCCAAGCCCGTAACTATATTTAGTATGTACTTGGCCCGGTTGTGTATGGTCCTTTTGGGTTGCCTTCACCAAAGCAACTTGACAAGGTAATTTAAGGAGAGAGAGAGAGAGATAGAGAGAGAAAGAGAGAGAGACAGAATATTGTGGTTTATTCATATATTATAAGAATAATATATTAAAGGCGAAATCATATTTATTTGATTACTATTGGTCATAAATTAATTAGGAATTAATTTGGTGACTAAAAGAGAATAATTAAATAAAGGGGTATAAACTGTCAAATGTATGATAGTTGAGTTTTGGGCTAAGGAAACCTAATGCACTTAAGGGGGAACGAGATTATGATGGAGATCCATCATATTTTCGTCTAACGCCTTATTCCAGAAGGTTCCTTGGGTTGCTTGGTGGCTAAGCTGTCCATTAGGGTTTAGACTGAAACCCTAGCAGCCTACAAGTATAACTAAGACCCCTAGGCTATGAAAATCGGCTACAATTGATTCCAAGAAAACCCTAGGGACGATTTTAGCATTACTCATCCTCTCTCATATTACCTCCTTGCTTGTGGGGTTTGTGAACCATTAGAGGAGTTACAATTATGACTCTAAGCTCAAGAACAAGAAGACTACAAGGATTTTAAGCTATTTGATAGAGGTAAACATTTATATATGTTCTTATGATGTTAATTTCAATATATATATATATATATATATATATATATATATATATATATATATATATATATATATATATATATGAAAAATCTAGGATTGCAAGTCTTAGATTCAAAGCATATACAATAGAGAAACCTAGATCCAAGCATTAGGTTTTGTATGAGCACATATGATTGTTCTTATGTATAAAACCCACTAGAATCATGAGATTATTACAAGACCAGGATGGATATCAAGAAGGGTAGAAGGATATCTTAGGATTTTGGAGGACTAGGATGAAGAATCTTGATTATACTTGAGAGAGAACCGATTTTTTTTAGACTTGGGAGTGTGAAAAGTGAGAAGAAATGAAGGAATATCTTATATATGGGCAAGGGTGTACAGTCACCTTATGTGTACGGCCGTACAACCATGTGTACGGCCGTACACACCTCTTGGTGGTGTGTATGGCTCAAATCAACACTACGAACTTAAGATAACTCATCCTTACACCCAATCCTTAAGTGTACTAGGCTTAGAACTCATAAAACAACCCTTAACAATACTAAAAGATAGCAGAAACGAGTCTGAGTCTCGATTGATTGGCTGAAGAAAACAGTTTTTTTTTGGATTGTCACAGTTTTCAGAATTTACTGTCGATAGGAAACATTAATTGAGAAATTATAGCCTTTAAGATATAACTTTATACTTGTGCAATTAGCGTTGGATTTCTCTGTCTAGGTGAACAGGGTCAGCAAGCATAACACCCTGTTCCTGAGTTTCATTTAAAGGAAAGAAAAGAAAAGAAGAGAAATGTGCAGAGAAAAGAAAAGAATTGAAAGGAAGGTAAAATGTATTTTTCTGTTCCCGAGTTCGAGAGAAAGGAAAGGATAATATTGTAATGACAGGATTTTCTGTGTATCATTGATTCTCTTCTTTCTCAATCTCTCCAATTTAGGAGGAAGAATAGGAGAGAAAAGATACCCCCCGATTTTTGAACTTATAATACCTAGATTTTACATATAGGATTGGTTTTAATGTTTTATAGTTCCAGTATTTTCTGCCCCTGGTTCATTATTTATAAACATAACAAGAAAATCAAAAGTTAATTAATAAATTAAGGAACTAGATATGTTATTAACAAAAACACCGAAAATCACTAAAAAAAATCAAAATTAATCACACTAGGATACAAATCGATTTGGAAACTAAAAGTCTATAAAACCAAAAAACTATTGTAGTTTACAATTTTCTAAATCAACCTATGAAATCATTAAGAAACAACAAACCATAAACTAAAGTATACTGGATTCAAAAAGAACCAGTTCACGGGAAAAAACTACTTACCCCAGAAACTAGAAAAATATGGAGGTTTCTATCTCTCCAGTCTCCTCTCTGTCGTTGGTTTGACTGTTGCTTTCGGTTTTCTAGTGCTTCTTATTCACCGTTTGCTACCCCGACTGACGTTATCTAGTGCTTCCTCTATATGTCAGACTTGGACTTGTGTTTACCTTTGTTGGTTCTTATTTTGTCTCTCCACTCCAAAGTCTACCTCCTCAGAGTTGTAAGTTCTTCTTTCTATTTATCTCTAGTTTCTTTCACTATAATATGTGATAATAATATTTAATTGTTGTTGAAAGACATATGAAGAGCTAGGACTATAGATCTTGACTATAGCCTATAGGTACTTGTTTACTGTGGTATTAAAAGCCTGCAACAAAACTTCATTATTTTTTTATTGTTTTGTAATTTTATAGAATTTTATATTGCTAAAGATAATGTTATGCATAAATCTTGTGAAAATAAATTAGAATTTAGGATAATTTGGTTGGTTAAAGATGTATAGATTAAGTTGTTATTTTTATTAATTAGCTTTAGATTTTCATTAATGTATAACTATAATTGTTGTAAAAGAATTAGAGTAAATTAAAAATAATCAGTTTAACACATACAACTGTTAATTATTCTTTCATTTGGTTATTTGTTAATTGTTAGTTAAATTACATAGTAGGGATTGCATGAGAAATCCAGAGATTGCAAAATAATAGAAAGAAAAAAAATCAATTATTTTTGCACTACGTCCGAAAATTCAGGGTTGCACGGGTCATTGTGTGCCCTCTACTAAAACCGAAAGTGCAAATACGGCTAATGTTCATGTTAGGGAGGATATATCTCAAATTAAACTTATTTATATTTGAAGTTTTAGTTCCGATCCCTCCAGTTCTAGCGTTTGTGTTCTGCCCCTGGGCGTAATTATATTTAAAGTTTGTTTTGTTTTACTTAGAATTTGCAGAATACACATTTACTTTATGAGAAAACCATGATTATTACAAAATTAATACTAAATATAATAAAAAGCAGGGGCCATGCCCACTCCTGGTCCTATAAGGATCTGCCAGTGTTTGGTGTATTTGTTCAAAACCACACTATTAAACACATTTATCAAAATAGAGATCTCACCAAAAAAATCTTTTGGAACCATACCATTAATTTATTCTTCCTTCTACAAAAACTCATTCTAATTTTCATTTCCCTCCTAAATTTATGTTCTAATAAATTAGGGGTTAGAATATTAACCAAAAAACTGAATCATAACAAAATTAATAAATATAACTGAGTCATTTTAACCGAACCATTACTAAAATATATGGTGCATTTTCTAATTTTGATTAACCGAATACATATGGTTCGGTTATGGTTTTCATAAAAAATTGAACCACTATTAACCGAACCGAAACAATAATATTAATAAAATGATTTTAATATAATATAATATTAAATACTCCTCCATCCCATATTTATTATCCACATTGACTTTTCTCGTATTTATTCTTCTAATTTGACCTTAAACATTTATGTTTTGATATATAATATTTGGCGCAAAATATATGAATGGATTGTGTTTTAAATGTCTTTTCATTTTTATAAGTTTCATCAAATAATTTATAACACAAATAAATATATTTAAGGTCAAAATTAAATAATAAATACTTCAAAAGTCAAAAATAAACAATAAATAGAGGAGAGATGGAGTATATTGTATGTAATATATTAAGAATTGAAATTTTAAAGGGAAATTATTTAGAATTAGATATGCTAAGTAATCTCCTATCAATATAGTTATATATACACAATCATTCATTTTTATAACAATGGTTTTATGTTTTTCGATTTTATAGAAAAATATTTTTATTTTTATGTCATTTTTGGAACATTATGGTTAACCGATATTAACCGTTAACCATAACCATTAACAGACTAAAACCGTTATCCAAAAACAATATTAACCATTACCCAATCGTTATTGAAATACATTAACCAACTGTAATGGTTATGGTCCAGTTTTGACCAATAACCGAACCAAACTGCCCCATACACACCCCTATAATAAATCGCACCGATAAAAATTGGGAACCTCATCAATAGATATGTGTGCCTTATATTGTGTATGCTTTTTCCCTTTTTAGACAACACACAAAATGCAAATGTCTTTTCTATTTCCTTCTTTTCTTTTTCTAATTTACGTTTGGTTTGTTTAAGGTGGAATAAGGGTGGTGGTCCTGGTGGATCGGAAATATGTAGGAGATGGTGGTGCATCGATGGTTCTCGGTGAAGGTAGGGGCGTTTTTCCTAGTTTTCTTGGTGGTTAGTTTTAGAGATAGTAGGTAAATAGATAAACCAATGTCTTTTCTTCTTCGAATTCACGTTTGGTTTTTTTAGTTGGAACAAGGGTGCTCGATCGGAAATCTGTAGGAGATGGCGGTGCGTGGATGCTTCTCCGTAAAGGCAGGGGCTCTATTGACATTCTTATCGGTGGTAAGTGGTGGAGATGGTAGGTGGTATAAGGTTGGTCTGAGGTGGTAAGATGGTTAACCAGAGGTGAAGTAGATAGGGATGGTGTCAAGTTGTGGTGGTTTATTGTTCTCAGAAAAAAATGGTAACGGGTGAAAAAAAAACGATGGTCATAGGGGTTGTAGGGTATTTTTCGTGGTTGTAATGGTGATTTCCGGCTAAGGTAGGAAAATGACGATGGTGTCTGAAACATCCTAAAAATCATGACCAAAAATTTCATTTTTAATTAATCAACAAAACCAAAATTATTAAAATCATCTTATCAAAACAAAAACCATAGTATCTCAAAACATCATAATCGGTATATCCATATCAAAACACATGTCTAATATATTAGAGTAACATCCCAAGCTAAACATAATGGTGTGTGCAATGCAGTCATCCCGAGCTCTTCCCTTAGCTACCGGAAGTAACTGAAACCAAAACTAAAAACTATAAGCACGAAGCTTATTGAATTTCCCTCAAACTACCACATACCATACACATAACATGCAACTAGGAGATACGAGCCTCGCCCACACTCAAGGAGATACGGGCCTCACCCACACTTAGATAACAGGCCCCACCCATGCTTAGTGATATACATGCACTGCCCACACTCAACTATCTATGAGATACGGGCCTCACCCACTCTATGCTATCTAGGAGTTACGGGCCCCGCCCACACTCGACTATCTAGTGAGATTTGAGCCCCGCCCACACTCAGCTAACTAAGAAACATATACAAGTATCACACAAAGAAAAAGTATAACCAAATCTACCAATCCATTCCTTATCCATACTCAAATAATGGTAAGATACGGGCCCTACCCACACTTAGCTACTAATCAGCACACATAACATACATGGGTCGACATTGGTGCCTTTGATCCGTTCAAACCAAGAGGAAACTCACCTCAAATGTTGGATGATAGCTAAAACATTTCTGCTAGGAATCAGCTCTACTCACTCCCTGTACCAAAGCAACCCCTTAGATACCATTTCATGCTCATAACCTCTATAGGGTTAACTTTGGTCAAAGTCAAGTTCAAGTGAAAGTGAAAGTCAACGTTCCGAGTTGACTCAACTCGTTGAGTTTTCCCTTCGACTCATCGAGTTCCCATGAATCATAGAATCGTGAAATCACGATCCAAACCATCAAGTTTCGTCTAACTCGCCGATTTCTTCCCTTTAACATAATCGGAACATTTCGATACAACTCGTCGAGTTCCTCTATGAACTCGTCGAGTTCTTTAGTCATTCAGCCCTTCTTAATGCATTAAGTCACCATTCTTCAAACTAGGGCCCTATCTTTTGGGTCTAAGCTAGAAATGCATCTAGAAGGGTAAAGTTTCCCACTTTACCTGTTAAGAACATGTCCCCAAGGAAAAAAGCCAAACCCTAACCCAAAATGATTTAGATCTGAAATCAAAAGCCATCAAAACTTCGAGATAGACCATGAGGTCATATATTTAGACTCCAGGGACTAAATGATTGTTGGATTAGGTGTCTAAGCCCATAACTATAATTGGTATGTACTTGATTTGATAAGTAGCATGGTCCTTTTAAGTTGTCTTCACCATAACAACTGGACATAATGAGTTTCGGAGAAAGAGGTTAATTAATGGTTTATTAATATATTATAAGACTAATATATTAACTACGAAATCATATTATTTAATTAATATTGATCAGAAACTAATTTGGAATTAATTTAGTAATCAAAGGAACTGACTAAAAGTAAGGGGATTGGTTTTGCAAATCATTGATAGTTGCAAAATGGGTTGTTGGATTACCTTGGAAGGGATGGACGAAATCTATGGGAAGCCCATAGAAGATTTCGTCCAAGGGGGCCTTCTGGAAGGTTTTCATGGGGTGCTTAAAGGTTAAGCAATCAGATTGGGGTTTCACCTAAAACCCTAGCAGCCATAAGTATATAAGGATCCCATAGCCTCATGAAATCGGCCCTGCCTACCTTTTAAGAGAACCCTAGCCGATTTCTTACTCCCACACTCTCTCATTCTTTGCTTGTGGTGTTTGTGACTCTATTAGAGGTGCAACACTTTGGGCACTAGGCTTTCAAAGTTCAAGGAATTGAAGTGAGGATTGCTTGTTTGAAACGTCCCAAAATTTCGTTTTTAAAACATCAAAAACTAAGATTTCATTACCATAGTATAAATCATAAACTATGTGTTTCAAAATCTCACAATATCTATCACAAATCAAATCTCATGTCAAATGCCATATCAAAATATCAGAGTAAAACTCCCATGATGAAGATTGTGGTGTGTGTCAGCCCTTCCCTTTGCTAATGGAACTACCTGAAACCAAAAATAAAATTGTAAGCATGAAGCTTAGTGAGCTCCCCCAAACTACCACATACCATACAATAATATATAAAGCAAATACGGGGACTTGCCCATTGTATCGGACCGAAGTCCAGACTAACTAGGGCCTCACCCACTTTATTGGACCGAAGTACAGAATAACTAGGGCCTTGCCTGCTGCATCGGACCGAAGTCCGTACTAACTACGGCTCCCCCACTGCATTGGACCGAAGTTCAGAATAACTAGGGCCTTGCCCGCGACATCGGACCGAAATCCGGACTAACTTGGGCCTTGCCCCCTGCATCGGACAGAAGTCCGGAATAACTAGGGCCTTGACCGCTACATCAGACTGAAATCCAAACTAACTAGGGCCTCGCCCCCCGCATCAGACCAATGTCCGGAATAACTAGGACCTTGCCCACTGCATCGGACCGAAGTCCGGAATAAACTAAACATAGCATAAACATGATCGTAACATATAACATAATCACATATACATGTACGAATCAAAAAGACATCAAGTATACAAACTACTTCTCGGGACTACCCCGACATCGGACCCAAGTCCGGAACTACTATCATCTAAACGAGCCGACATTGTGGCTGTAGACCTACTCATACTGGAAGGAAACTCACCTCGCATAGCTGAATGCTGAAATACTGAGTGGGAAATGTCTGAATGTTGATCCGGTGACTCCCCGGCTATAATATCCAAAATGACACTTAGTCAAAACACTAACAACTGTTTTCAGGGTAAAATGACCATTTTACCCCTACCTAGAGTCAACATCTTGGTCAAAGTCAACTTCCAGTTGACCTAAGTCGCCGAGTTAGCGTGCCAACTTGTGGAGTCCCCTAGTCCTTCATTTTTCCTCAACCCGATTTTGCTCGCCGAGTTTAGCAAGAACTCGACGAGTTCTCCTTTATTCATGATATCAGGACAACCTTGAAGCGACTTGCCCAGTTGTATGAAAATCTCCTCGAGTCTATCTTCATCATATGAACATGTCCAGCCTGTGACTCACCGAGTTGTATGAACAACTCGTCGAGTCTATCTTCATAGGTTGGGAGATTGCCTTGGACTCGTCGAGTGTGTTCTTCCACTCGCCGAGTCCCGTGGTTTCCAGGCCATGGTTATGTCCTAATACGTTGTGTCACTCCTATGGACTCATTTAATAACTTCTAAACTCAATTGGGTTCCTTTGAACCCTAAACTGGTTAGGGGAATCAACCTGTCACTCGCCGAGTCCCAAAACTGACTCGTCGATTCTATGAATGACCAAGCCCATAAGTCGATTTCTAATGTGCGAAACTTAACCAAAAGGTAGATATGGGCTCTTAAGGCCGATATATCTTGTAAAGTCATAAACTTCATGTGCTTGCATGAAACCTTTAAGCTTAAAGTGTAAAAATGGGGGTTAATAGCATGCATGGGGGTTCTCATGGCCATAAAGATGACACCTTTATGCCATGAGGACCCTTAAAGATCTAGGTCTGGAGGTGTGTCAACTTAGGACATCCAAATCCTAAGAATCAAGCTTCAAAGCCCAAAATAACCATAAGAAGATCTAGGAAATCATAAGTCAAGTGTGAAGCTTTATTACCAAAAAATGAGGATAAGATGGTGCTGATTCTTGATCTGAAATCTCATCTTGAATCCTCATTCTTCCTCTTCTTCACCCTACTTCAATCACACAAGATACGTAACATCCCAAAATTTCAGGCCAAAATTTTCATTTTTAAATAAGTCATTACATAAAACCATTAGTATAAAAACATTCATAGTAATGTCTTGTGTCAAAACCCAAGTGTTAATAATTAAAATATAATATCATGAAACCATATCAGAGTGTAATCCTAAGGATCTCGTGTGCGGAAGACATAGTGTGATGCGTTGCGATCAAGCCGACTCCTTTCCTTTGAAACAAAGCACCTGAAACCAAAACTGTAAACCGTAAGCACGAAGATTAGTGAGTCCCCCCATTATACCACATACCATATAATCACATAGCATACATACTGTACAATCATATAACATACCATAATTGTCAGCCATTTCTGGGGTGTCCGACCTACCCGGTACGACCGTTCTGGGGTGCCAACCTACCCATGCGGCCATTCTGGGGTGTCGTCCTACCCGTGCGGCCATTTTGGGGTGCCGACCACCCTTCAGTCCTAACAACCGAACCTCGGGGACTGTTTCACCCCTACCACTACTATTATCACAGATCATAACATAACATACTATTAGCCATATCTGGGGTGTATAACTACCCTTCGGTCCTAACAACCAAACTTGGAGACTATTCCTTTCCTACTACCACTATCACATGTAACATATCATGCAAGCATATAAATATATCATTACATACTGTCAGACATATTTGGGGTGTCTGACCTACCCTTCGGTCCGAACAACCGAACTCTACTACTATCACATATAACATATCATGCCAGCATATAACATATCAAGTAGTAGCAAACCTAAATGATATCACAAAGACAATCATCTAACATACAACTCCTACTGGTGGGCCGGCATTGTGGCCGTAGACCCACCGCTACTAGAAGCTGACTCACCTCACACTACTAACGTCCCGCAGACTCAATCCCACATTGCAGAAGTCCCGCAGACCCAGCCCCAACTGCTGGATGATAGATTCCCGAACCTTCGACACCAAAATAACACCCAATTAATAATTGGGTCCCAACGCATAACCATAAATACATACTTGGATAATTACTACATTACCCCAAGGTTGGCTTTATTCAAGCCTAAGGCCCAATCCAAAGGCCCAAAAGTCAACTATGAGTCAAAGCACAACATATGGAAAATTGGGCCCAAGCCTATATATGGTCTTCTTCTAAGGCCTAACATTATATAATCATTAAGGCCCAAACTATGGCCCAATTTTCCAAATTGGGCCCAAACCCCTTACATGGGCCTTACCCCAGACCCATTAAATTATTCTAGTTCAATTGTTTGTTCTTGGATGGTCCTTTATTCTCTCAATCATTTAGGCCTAATAGAAAGGCCCAATAATAAATCCAAGTGAAATTAGGGCTTCACATAAAATGACAATTAGGGTTAAGTTTCCTGCTTAACCCATTAAGGACTTAATCTATTAAGTCCAATATTTCTTAGATTAATTTCTGCCAATGATTATTATTTAATATCTCAAGTTATTAAATAATTCCCGTGTGTCCCGATTAGTTTCCCAAAATTAGGGTTTTTGATTGCATTAGGGTTTTTCAATCCAAATATTAGCCCATTTATCAATTTGTTGGCCTCATATGTCAATTAGGGCTTTATTGGGCTTATTAGGACCACTGGAATATCATTAAGCCGATTAGGGTTTTCACTAAGCCCGTTAGGCTTCATTGGGCCCATTAGGCTAACAAGGCCCATTAGGGTTTCCAGCATCCCCAATCGAGTCAACTCACAAGACAAGCACACCGCCACCTGACACAGCGGCCGGTGGTGGTAGGAGGCGGCAGCCACCACCTCACCATGGTGGTTTAGAGTTTTCTTACTATTCCGATCAATAAAATATTACAACGAGAGAACCAAACACACACACACACACACACACTAATACACGCTAAGCTACCCACACTCAAAATGACACACACCTAGTTTCATAGCAAAACACACACACCTACCTTTCACGGTGGTTGGTGACGACGGAAGAAGGCGGCAAGCGGCAGCCACCATGGCTGGCGGCCATGGTGGTTCTTTTCCTTGGTCTCCGGCCAATAAACGACCACCAAATGAAAACTTGAGCCCTTGCAGAACACAAAACCATCTCAACCACCATCCAGGTGACGAAAACAAATGGAGTGGAACATCATCGGTTAATAGCGGCAATGGCTTACCCTCTTCACTCCCGACGCCTCGCCGGTGATGTTCTTTAGCTACAACAATAATAGCCACAACTAATGGCAGCGGGTGAAGAGCGTCTTCAATCGGTGACAATGGTGGTGGTAGTTGCGACGCTGTGAGGATGGAGAATGATAGCGACAAACGGCTGCTAGCTGCTGAGAGACGGGCTCCAAAGCGAGCGGTGAACGCATTGGTACCGGCGACAGCTGAGTGTGGCTATGAACGGTAACTGGAAAAAAGGAAAGAAGAAGGGAACGACTAAGAGATGGCATCGGCGCTCACACCTTCATCGAGGAGTCTTTTTCGTCACTGGCAGCAGTGTACAAGGGTGGTGCGACAGCGACTGGCGGTGTCAGAAGTAGAGGAAGGAGGTGAGATGAATGGTGGCGGCTGGAACCGAGCATGGCAGCTAAAGAATTAGGTTTAGGGTTATGTAATTGGGAAGAACCAGCCATCAGGTTTAAATCCCACTTCTAACAAACCTTTGCCCATTTCTAAAAGTCCAGTCCCTCCCCGTTGGGATCTTTTCAAACCAGCCCCAATAATTAAAATTTTGCCCCTCCTCTACAAATTGTTCTCAGTAAAGTCCCAATAATTCACAAGTTAGTCCCTTAGCCTCCAAAATCTCTTGAATGAAGTCCCAAAAGTTACCATATAGCCCCTACCTTCAAATGATATATATACAAAACTAATCCAGAACATACACTTTTAACCCCCAACTTCTAAAATTGTGACAATTAGCTCTTTGAGACCATCCTTTTTTACATAATTATTTATTTTAGGGCTAGTATTCGTTCATTAATTTATTTATTTAACTTAATAAATAAACATGTGTTACAAGATAACTTAAGAAATGGCACTTAAATACTCCCAAAGCTCAAGGGTGGCAGTTTAGGGCTTTCTGGACGTTGAGGGAGTGATAACGGAGGCCACAGGGGCATTATGTTCTTTAAATAGGGAGGAAAACTCTTGCAATTAGGGTTTCCATCAAACAGTGCCTATTCGCCGGTCAGTTTTCTGACTCGTCGAGTAGGCTACTTAGTCCCCGACCCGGATTCCTTCTTACTCGACGAGTTGGGCCTTCAACTTGTCGTGTCCAAGGGTAAAATTTATAAAATTAACTTAACTTAGATGCATACTTGGAATCGGGTGTTACAATTCTCCCCCACTTGTCATATACTTCATCCTCGAAGTTTGTTGCTTCTGAAAATAACTCGGGGTAGTGTCTCTTCATATCTTCCTCGGGCTCCTACATCCACTCTGAACCCTTGTGGTGTTGCCACTGAACTTTAACTAACTCTAACCTTTTGTTCTTCAACTCCTTTGTCTTATGTTCCAAAATCTCCACTGGCCTCTCGATATAGTTCAGGTTATCATCAACCTGAATGTCCTCAAGGGGTACCACCACGGACTCATCCACTAGGCACTTCCGCAACCGCGAAACATGGAATGTGTTGTTGATCTGGCTGAGCTCTGCTAGAAGATCTAGCTGATAAGTAACCCGACCTACTCGAGCCAGAACCCTAAATGAACAAATAAACCTGGGGCCTAGCTTGCCCCGCTTCCGGAATCTGATAACACCATTCCAGGGTGATACTTTCAGGAGGACCATATCGCCCACCTGAGCTCTAGGTCTGAATGCCGCTTGGTGGCGTAACTTTTTTGCCGACTCTGAGCAGTTTGGAGCCTACTCTGAACTTGCTGAATCAGCTCCGTGGTCTTGAGTACCACCTCCATACTCCCCATAACTCTCTGACCAACCTCTCCCCAGCAGATTGGGGTCCTACACTCCTCCCGTAAAGCATCTCAAAGGGAGGTCAGGCTATACTGGAGTGATAGCTGTTGTTGTACGAAAATTCCACTAACGAAAGATACGTATCCCAAATGCCCTCGAAATCTAGCACACATGCTGTAAGAATGTCCTTGAGAGTCTGAATCATCCTCTCGCTCTATCCATCGGTCTGAGGGTGGAAAGCAGTTTTGAAATGGAGACGAGTACCCATCTCGTCATGAAACCGCTTCCAAAACCTGGAAGTAAAATGTACATCTCAATCCGATACTACTGAGACCGGCACCCCATGACGTGCCACGATCTCTCGAACATAGATCTCAGCCAGCCTCTCTGCCGAGATACTTTCCTGAATCGGAATGAAGTGAGCACTCTTGGTCAATCGATCCACGATGACCCATATCGAATCTACTCCACATGCGTTCCTAGAAACCTTTGTGGTGAAATCCATGGTGATGTCTTCCCATTTCCACACGAAAATTTCTAGTGGCTGCATCTTGTCGTGAGGCCTCTGGTGATCTGCCTTGACCTTCCTACATGTCAGGCATCGCTCCACATACCACACTATATGCCGCTTCATACACGGCCACCAATAATCTGGGCAAAGATCTTGATACAT
Source organism: Lactuca saligna (assembly GCF_052625555.1). Taxonomy (NCBI): domain Eukaryota; kingdom Viridiplantae; phylum Streptophyta; class Magnoliopsida; order Asterales; family Asteraceae; genus Lactuca; species Lactuca saligna. The sequence goes on from NC_136419.1 coordinate 210,198,118, forward strand.
CTTCGTCGCCCCGGGATGGATGGAGAATCTGGACTTGTGGATTCATCCATCAATACCTGTTGTACCCCTCCCCAGTAGGGAACCCAGACCCTCCTATGTAGGGTCAATAACCCACATCTATCATAATCAAATGAGGCCACCTGGCCTACGATTCTCTCACTCTTTTGGCGATCTTCGTTCATACCTTCCACTTGCGCCTCTCATATCTGCTCTATCAATAGGGTCATCACTGTTATCCTCAGACGTGTGTCTCAGATCGGAGTCGCCGCCGCTTTGCATCTCAGGGCGTCAGCCATGATTGCGAGCTGCAGTTAGTGAGGGTTCGCACTCCCAGCGGGGGAGAGTTAGTGATTTAGGGCGAGAGTCCGTAGTGCGGATCGATTCTTTGTTCAGCAGCGAGAGCGAGTTGCTACTTTCATCAGGGTTGCGCGGGATACGTCACATATGTTATGGATACCCGGGATAAGGGCAAGGCGACAGTTGATGATGTACCAGTGGTACGAGAGTTCCCGAATGTATTCCCGGAGGATTTGCCTAGGATGCCTCATGAGAGACAGGTTGAGTTCCGGATTGACCTGGTCCCTGGTGTGGCTGCGATAGCCAGTGCACTGTATCGGTTGGCTCCTCCAGAGATGCTGGAGTTGTCTACGTAGCTACAGGAGCTGCTAGATAAATATTTTATTAGACCGATCTGTTCGCCATAAGGAGCCCCGATCCTATTTGTGAAAAAGATAGATGGGCGCCTCGCATGTGTATAGAGTACCAGGAGCTCAATAAGGTAATTGTGAAGAACCATTACCCACTCCTGAGGATAGATGATTTGTTCGACCAGCTTCAGGGAGCATCTTGGTTTTCCAAGATTGAGTTACGGTCCGGATATCACCAGATATGCATCCGAGACGAGGGTGTGTAGAAGACCGCTTTCAGGACCCGCTATGGTCATTATGAGTTTGTGGTGATGCCGTTTGGGCTCACTAATGCTCCAGCCACATTCATGGATCTCATGAACCATATGTGCGGACCGATGATAGACCGATCGACTATAGTGTTCATTGATGACATCTTGTTTTATTCCAAGACTGAGGAGTAGCACAAGGAGCACCCGAGGGAGATGCTAGAGACCCTGAGGAGGGAGAGACTCTTTGGAAATTTCTCCAAGTGCGAGTTTTGGTTGTGTGAGGTGCAGTTTTTGGGGCATCTTGTCAACCAGAAGGGTAATCTGGTTGATACAGCCATGATTGATGCAGTGGGAAGTCCCGAGGTCTCCATCCACGATTCGGAGCTTCCTGGGTTTGGTAGGGTATTACAAGAGATTTATTCAGGACTTCTCAAAGATAACAGTACCATTGGCCCGACTGATCAAGAAGTCAGTGGTGTTTTGTTGGGGTCCTGAGCAGTAGGCAGCCTTTGAGACGCTCAGGCAGCGGTTGTGCGAGGCACCGATTATCACTCTGCCAGATGGGGTAGATAATATCGTAGTATATTGTTATGCTTCGATCATAGGACTGGGAGCAGTGTTGATGCAGCGAGGTCACGTGATAGCTTATGCTTCGAGGCAATTGAAGCCTGACAAGGCTAACTATCTGACTCATGACTTGGAGCTGGGGGCAGTGGTTTTCTGCCTCAAGATTTGGTGACACTACTCTATATGGTCCAATGTACTATCTACACAGATCACAAGAATTTGAAGTACCTCATGGATCAGCCGAATCTGAATATGAGGCAACATCGGTGGCTAGATGTGGTTATGGATTATGACTGCGAGATCCTTTAACATCTAGGCAAGGCCAATGTAGTAGGTGTAAAAAAGTTTTGTCTGAGACCTTGAGTCCCTATGTATTTATAGTTTTTATATCCTATGTGGTTCGATATACTTATTTCACTATAAACAATGCTCTGATACCAATCTGTCACACCCCCAAACCAGAACGGCAGAATCGTTCGAGGGTGGATGACTTCATGTAGTATCGTAACAATTGAATACATAGTAAAGAAAGCAATACAACCATCACATATATAATTTAAAAGTTTACATTTTTGAAAGGTACTTGTTTCAAAAGAAATCATAATATGATGTTTAAAATGAAATTAAACTAACACTGCATCGTCCCTTCTTCAAAAGCTGCAGTTTACCTGTATTACTAAATCCCTAAGAAATACAAGTGGTTTTGAAAGAGTAGGTCAGCATTTAAGCTGGTAGTTCGTATGTATTTAGTGACAATGTTTATATGAAAAAGAATGAACATGGTTTGTTCAGGGAAAATCCAATATTTTCTATTATAATAGATGGTAGTTTGATTGTTCCAAAACTGTAATGCAATAGTGCTTTTCATGCCTAAAATAGTAATTTTATGTGTAAATCGTTAAGGCATTTGAAAAAACCCCGTAAATCAATATGTTTTTAATACTCCATGTGAGTCTTATAACCATGCTATTTGACCAGGATGCCTATATCAACGTTCTTCAGGCGTTGGAAAGTTATGACGTTTGTCACCCCAGGCCTATCGGCATAGTTGTAGCTAACAGCTTAGGTGTGGGATTGTCAATCCCGTATAGATCTATACACAAGTATCACACTCCCCCTACAAAGGATTATGGTATATAATATAGGACATAAAATGCATACTCGAAAGTACGTGAAATGTCTCACAAAATTTAGTATAAAACAGATTTACATATGAAAATGTCCATTTGTTCTTGTATATGAGAATATCTCTTTGATGTAGTGTTCCTAGTATGTAAATGTTCATGATTTCCTCGTAAACTATACCTATTATAGTTTTTGAAAATGTGTTTCGTTCGTATAGTAAACCCTAGTGTAATGCTCACTCAGTATGTAAAGTATAACACGTAAAGTGACTTGACTGATCACATATACCTAATGTAAAAATGGAGCATTTGATTTGTATGTGTACATATATATATATATATATATATATATATATATATAAACACATTTTATTTCCATAAGACAAGGTGTTATTGAAAATATATATTTTATACGAGAATACTCATGTAGTAGTTTATGAATCACATATGATTACTTAGATAAGAAGTTTATATAGTGAATCGTTAAGTTATACACGATAATAACCGCGTGTTTTACTTGCATTTCTCCCCCTTAATATTGTATAAAAAGCATTTATCAAACATTTAAAAGCGTAGTTTATAGGGGTATGAACTCACTTGAAAGATCGAACAAGGCGAGATGAAAATCAAGCAGAACCTTGACGCGAGAAAGCGGATTTTCTCAGGATTCTCGGGAATCTCGGGAGCACAAACGACCTTCTGGGCTTGAGTATGGAAACTGGTTCTTCGGGATATCATGTGCACGAAAAACGAGGTAAAAACCCAAGAAATATGAGAGGAAATGAGCATTTTCCCCGGAACCCTTTCATCCTTCTTATAGGGGATGGGAACCACCTCGGTACGCTGGGCGTACGCGTGCCTCATGCATGATCGCATCCTCGACTACCTCGGAGCTCGGATGGGACGGGGCATAGCCTCGTATAGGGGGCGACGTGGATGATCTGAGGCCTAGTCCTCGAGTACGCTGGGCGTACGCTATTACGCGGGGCGTAACTTGGATTGGGCCGGTGACTCCCCCTTCGGATAATACCAAATTTGATTTAAATTTTATATTTTTATTATTTAGTAAACTTCAAAAATTCATATCTTCTTCATACGAACTCCGTTTTCGACATTCTTTATATCCACGCGTAGGTGAGACTACGCTCTACAACTTTCGTTTAGACTCCGTCAGAAAATTTTAAAATTATTTTTATTATTTATTTTTAAAAGGTCGGGGTAAGAAAAGTTCGTTTGAAATCCATAACTTCTTTATCCGATGTTTGTTTTTGCCAGACTTTTTACCGTTGAAATACCATTTTCGAGACCTTAAATTCTCATTTAGGTCATTCCGGCCAAAAGTTGCTCACTCTCTGTTTCGAGTTTTTAGTTGTCTACCGCTATACCAAACTTGGAAAAATCATAACTTCCTCATACGAAGTCATATTTGGACGTTCCTTTTATGTACGCTTACGGTTTCGTGATATCTAACATAGTAGGTAACCAAAATAGAGACTTTTGTACATTTTATTTTTAAAGTTAATTTCAAAAGTGGTTACAATACTTGGCTTTTTAAGTCATTACATAGAATCAAAATATCGGGTTGTCACATATTGTCTAGCCGTTTGTTGCTTGATCTCTGATTTGTCTGAGATACAAATTAATTGAACACATCAACACAGTCCTGACCGGGCCCGACACATAAGTCAAACCAAATTATCGAGGGGCCCAGATATCACTTTTACCCTCTTCGGATAAAAAGAACAGATAAACTTCGACTTAAATGCATTTACCATTCACTCATCAAAGCATGCACAACAATGTGTTTTATAACATCAAGTTACTGATGCGTTTACGCATTATCAATGCACAACCAATTTGCAAACAATAAACCATATATGTAGGTTTCAAGACCATATGATATTATCATCTTGCGATCACTCGTGAGAAATTCCATGAAGTGATACCAGCAAGCGTGGATTTAATCCAATGCTCAAATCTTATTTCATAAGCACTCATGAACGTTGCAACAAACTTTTTCTATGTCTAATAAACTTTTAGACAATCTACACGCCAATTCATGACAATCTTCTTTCATACCTCCTTCCAAAGTATAAGCGACTGTGGACTGTTTGAATAATCTTATTATTCAGGAAGTAAAAACATGCAAAGTGAAACAATAGGTAAATAAATAACATAAGATAGTAACTTTACTCATAAATAATACTCCTTTATTTAATCATCAAAATGTCAATTACAATTTATCTATTACACGTTTTGAAGCTATCTAATCTAAACTAATATCGTCCTTTAGCCCAATGCTCCTAGCATGCTGCAACTGCTTGACCTTACTCAGTCCCTTTGTAAGGGGATCTGTTGGGTTATCCTCTGACGATATCCTCTTCACTACGAGGACTCCCACTTCTACTCGATGTCTAATAAAGTGATATTTCTTGTCGATATGTTGGGATCTTCTATGATCCCTCGGTTCCTTGGTCAAGGCAACCGCTCCTTCAGTATCACAGAAAATTTCCATAGGCTTCTTTATGGCTGGCATAACTCCAAGGTCTCTGATGAAGTTCTTCAACCATATTGCCTCATTTGACGCTTTTGCCGCTATGTACTCTGATTCTCACATTGAATCAGTCATGGTGTCCTGCTTGGAATTTTTCCAAGTCTTTGCTCTGTCACTCAGGGTAAAGATCCATCCCGACTGAGAACGGTAGTTGTCTCAGTCGTTCTGAAAACTGGCGTCACTATACCCTCACACCCTTAAGTCATCACTCCCACTGAGGACTAGAAACCATTCCTTGGTCCTCCAAAGGTACTTAAGAATATTCTTGACTCCGGTCCAATGTGCTTTGCCAGGGTTCCCTTGATATCTACTGTCCATGCTAAAAGCGAAGGCCAGATCATGGTAAGTACAAGTCATAGCATACACAATCGAGGTTTGAGCTTGTCGTGAGTCTCTCATCTTACGAAATCCTTGCAACCCCAAACCTTGATATGTGCCAACGAGGGAGCCATCCACCTCCTGGATATCGTTATATCCACTTAGTGGCTGACTCCCATCACTCATGAGTTCCACAAAGCACAAAGCAAGCAACATTCGTGGAGTAGCACTCCGATCCAAAGGACTATCATAGAACATTCCGCTCACATACCACAACTCGTGCTATCCACATCCATCCACCCTTACTGTCGGTTGCCTTATGCATGCAAATTATACACAGAATAGGATTTAATAGACTATCGAATAATAGAATCTACCCTAGGACTACAACCAAACAAGGAACATGAAATAAGTCCAAATCTTTTATTCTAAGGCTATAAGATCATAAACGTGTACAATTTTAAAAGCATACATGTAGCAGTTACTAATACCAATAATCATTCTCACTCTAGCATGGCATCAAATATTCCCAAGGCTACAAGCATCACATATCGCGCCAATCTATTGCTGACTACTCAGCATTAGCGTGCAAGTCCACCAGCTCATACAACATATAATGGCAATCTCCCTTATCCCTAACTAGCATGCGATCCTCAGATTCAGAAATCAATTCATAACAGATAACATATATGGATATTCTGGGGAAACTTACCTGAGCTCAGTTGATTGCATGCACCACACCCTTTCTTATCTTAGAAATTCCTTACTTAAAAACATTTTTCTTTTGAAAACTTTATAGATCCTTAGTTTGTGTTCAGACACACCCGTAGGTATCCCCGAATCCCTCAAACCAAGGCTCTGATGTCAACTTGTAACGACCCAAAAATCAATGGTAAAAATTTCATTTTTAATATAGTCAAAACATAGATATCATTTATTCCAAACATCCAAAACATTATTAATTCAAACATTTATCAGAGTTCATCCCAAAATCATTCAATGCGGAAATCATGGGTGTGTGTACTGCGATCAATCCGTTCCCTTCTTTTCTAAACTGATGATACTTGAAACGATAAACAAAATTGTAAGCACGAAGCTTAGTGAATTCCCCAGAGCATACCCCACACAGTCCATATAATCACATAATACATATTAGCTATAAAAGCTACAAAAACCATATCAATCATGTATCCATATCACTCACATATCCATATCAATCACATAGCCTTGCATATTAACATATATGAATGGCGTGGACTCGTCCTCAGGGTCTTACTCCAGGATGCCATGGGCTCCCCTCATGGTCTTACACATAAGTGCCATGGGCTCTCCCATGGTCTTTGATAGGAAAGCCATGGGCTCTCCACATGGTCTTACATCTGAGTGCCATGGGTTCTCCCATGGTCTTCCATGCAAATATCACAAAGACGACTAACATACCATGTAATCACTAGCATACCATATATATATATATATATATATATATATATATATATATATATATATATATATATATATATAGTATGCTAGTGATTACATGGTATATATATATATATATATATATATATATATATGCATATCAGTAGTGAATCTACAATAAACACGACAACATAATAGGAAAGCCATTGGCTCTCCACATGGTCTTACATCCAGGTGTCATGGGCTCTCCCATGGTCTTCTATACAAGCATAACACATATACCACTAACATACTTCCTAGCATATAACCAGCAAACATGCCACATAATACAACTTCAGCTAGTGTACCACATATCATAAAATGGGTCGGCCTTGGAGCCTTATACCCATTGGTATGGTGAGGAGACTCACCTGGCACTGCTAAAGTCCCGCAGATAAAACTCTAGTGCTGGTTGACAGGTTCCCAAACTGTCGACATCAAAACATCACCCAATTAATAATCGGGTTTCACTACATAACCATAAATACATACTTTGGATAATTACTACATTACCCCAAGTTTGGCTTTATACCAACCCAAGGTCCAATCGATAGGCCTAAAAGTCAAACTAGGAATCAAAGCCCAACATATGGCCCAATTTTCCAAATTGGGCCCAAGCCTTTACATGGTCTTATTCAAAGGCCCAACCATTTATTCTGATCCAGCATTTAACACTCTAATGGCCCAATATCATCTAATCCTTAAGGCCCAAACTATGGCCCATCTATGGCCTAATTTTCCAAATTAGGCCCAGACCTTCACATGGGGCTTACCTTAAAGCCCAACAACACAGTCTAGTCCATACGATCATTCTTGGATGGCCCATTAATGATCTAATTACAAAAGACAAATCGAAAGGCTCAACTCAAGGCCTAAGAAAAATTAGGGTTTCACATAAAATGATGATTAGGGTTAAGTGTTCCTACTTAACCTATTAAGGACTTATTCCATTAAGGACTTAATCCATTAAGTCCAATATTGCTTTATATTAATTTGCCAACGATTATTAATTAATAATTTAAGTTTAATTAATAATCCCGATGTGGGCCCTAATAAGTCCCAAAATTAGGGTTTTACGACATTAGGGTTTTCCAAACGCTAGTTAGGGTTTCCTACCCAATATTATCCTATTAGTCAATTGGTTGGGCTTTTAGGTCACTTTGGGCCTCATTGGGCCCATTAGGGTTTTATTAGGTCAATTAGGGTTTCCTTGGGCCCATTATGGCTTCATTGGTCCACTACAGTTTCATGTATCCCAAACGAATCGAACACAACAAAGAAAAAGCACACCGCCACCCGACGCGGTGGCCGGTGGCGGCAGGAGGCAGTAGCCACCACCTCACAGTGGTGGTTTAGAGTTTCTTTTCATTATTCCGACCCGATTACAATTTACAATGCTTAAACTCACAAATAAACACACACACACACACACTAATAGATAAACACACATACATGGTGGCACATGGTGGCAGCCACCATCTCATGTTTGTGATGGGGTTTACCTCGGTTTTCTGGCCAACAACGACACACACACGCCTGAAATGCAGCAACACTTAAATACGCACTCAATGATGAACCTCATGGCGGCAATCGATGGTTGGAGATGACAACCACGCCATTACGGTGGTGGTGGTGTCGGGTCCTCTTGGTCTTCTTGATTCTCTACCATAATACTGTACATATTACACCATAAATTCCGAAAGCAGCCCCCATATGCGAAAATGTACTCACTCAACCACCTACAAGGCGGCAGAAACGCCGCTGGAGCTAAATGGGTCGATGGTCAAGGCCGACAGCAGCAATGGGGACGTGACCCATGTCATAGTCGCCAGAAATAGCAAGCAACAGAGATAGATGGTATAAGGTCTTACCCGAAGCTTCCTGGTTGCTCATGACCCTACGCAGCCATGATTATGGCTCGTTCGTTGGCCTCCGGCGGTCGTCCCATCTTTTCACAGCGCCTTCGGTAACGGTACAATGCTGGTGGCGTTCATCTGTGAGGCGGCGGTAGATGAGGGGATACAAGGTTGGCGGCTGGAGGTTGATAATGTAGGGTTAGGTTTGAGATAAAAGAAACGAGGGGGAAAGGGTTACAGGGGGTTAATCCTGTGTCTCATCCCAACTTTGGTCCGTTATTCCAAAATTAGTCCCTCCTCCGAAGATCTTTTCAATTTAAATCCGGAAACTTCCAACCAACCCCTAACATCCAAAAACTTATTCACTTTAAGTCCAATATTTCACCAAACACCCCCTTGACTTCAGAAAATCTTTACATACCAACCTGGAATTACACTTAACCCTCAAATATTCAAAAGTTATGACTTTTAACTCCTTGGAACCAACACCTTGCTAAAATATTATGGGTTTAGAGTTACGATAAAATATATTATACACCTTGGGGTTTTAAAATTATTTATTTATTTATTCATTTTTATTTAATTTCAAACGGAGTGTTACACGAACCATATCTAGCAAGGTTTGATTATGCCTCTCAGCCATACCATTCAACTGACGTGTCCTAGGTGGCGTCAATTTGGAAACAATTCAACATTCCTTGAGGTAGTCGTGGAATTCAAGACTAAGTTACTCTCCACCGCGATCGGCTCGAAGCATCTTGATTTTCCTTCCAAACTGATTCTCCACTTCCTGCTTAAACTCTTTGAACTTTTCAAAGGTTTCTGACATGTGGTTGATTAAGTAGATCTACCGATATCTGCTATAATCATCGGTGAAGGTCACATAGAAGCGGTTTGTATCCCTTGTGGTGGATATAAAGGGCCCACACATATCGGTGTGTATGAGATCCAATAAACCCTCACCCCTTTCACAAGAACCAGTGAAGGGTGACTTGGTCATCTTTCCAAGAAAACAATACTCGCACATGTCATCGTCGTCGAATGACTCCAAAACTCCATCCTTTTGGAGTTAGGCTATGCGTTTCTTGTTGAAATGTCCAAGACGACAATGCCACAAGCATGCTTTATCAAAACTATTGGAAGAATCGATATACAACACATCATTTCCTAAATTGTCTACAACCATCACAGTTTCATATATTCCATTACAAGGCAATGCTTCAAAATAGAAAACACCATTAAGATAAGCATTAATAGAACCCTTTTAATTATCAAATGAATATCTAAATCCTTTTCTATACAAACCATGAAAATAAATGATGTTTCTTGCCATTTTAGGTTATTAGCAACAATTATTCAAATCTAGTCCTAATGCATGACTTAGCACTAAAGAGTAAACTCCAATCTTAGTGACATGTGACGCTCTTCTGTTCCACATGATCAAGTTTATCTTCCCATGCTCCACATCCCTATTTATTCTTAGGCCCTGCAAATCAGAACACATGTGAAAACCACACCCTGTATCGAGAACCCAAGAAATAGCATGTGATGAATCATTAGATTAAACAGTATAAATACCTGCATAGGATGGCTTGATCTTTCCAACCTTGATATCTTGCATATATTTCGGGGAGCTTCGTTTCCAATGCCTCTTCTCATGGCAGTAATAGCACTCTGCATCCTTTGGGTTGGAGGTGGGTCTAACGGGACCTGCCTTAGTTCCACTAGAAGGGGTGCCATCATGGGACTTTCCCTTATGGTGGCTCTTTGAAGGAGCCTTCTTCTTCTTACCCTTCCCCCGCCTAATAGCCAAGACGGGGGCAGCTGTAGCGGTAGGAATTTGTGAAATGGATTTATCCTTGAGGTTTCTCTCAGTAGTCCTCAATAGGCCTTGAAGCTTGCTCAACATGACTTCATCTTTGTTCATGTGGCAGGTCATGCGGAACTGATTGTAGCTAGGAGGCAAGGAGTGAAGAATGATATCAATCGCTAACTCTTCATCGAAGTTCACATTTAACTTCTGTAGGTGGTCGACATACATTTGCATCTTCTGTAGATGAGCAGTGACAGACTCTCCGTCCCTCATCTTGGTCGTGATCATCGAAGTGATGATCTCGTACCTTTCTCCTGCCTGGCACTCTGGTGGTAGCTGTCTAGTAGATACTGATCCATTTCATAGGTTTCTCTATTATACATGTAAATTTATCCAAAGCTTATAAACCTTAATCTAGCATACTACAAAAATGAGATATACAATAAAACAAGTTTATATGATACCTTTTAATAGTTGTAAGAATCTTCAATCTTCAAGAGCTTAGTATCAAAAGTGTAATACCTCTAATGGATTACAAACACCAAGGCAAGAAGTTGATTGAGAAGAGAGAAGGAGAGAGGCACAATTTCGGCTCTTAGGAACTCTAGGGTTTCTTGTGTACCCGAAATTTGTAGCCTTGGGGTCCTTTAAATAGCTGAGCTGCTAGGGTCTCATTCAAAACCCTAGTTGGATGACTTAGGCCCTAAGAAGCTTCAAGAACCTTCAGGAATAAGGCCCGTTGGACGAAATTAGAGTGAGCTTCCACTCAAAATTTTGTCCCCCCTTATATCCATAAGGATTCACAGCCCAAAATCAATTGTCTTAGAATTGACAGTTTCAGTCCCCCTTATTTAATTAATCTATTTTAGCTACAAATTTAATTCTTAATTAATTCTTGACCAATATTAATTAAACTATATGATTTATCTTTTAATATATTATTCATATAATATATTAATCATCCATAATAACCTCTCTCTCTCTCTCTCTCCATAAATCATCTTGTCCAGTTGCTTTGGTGAAGGCAACCCAAAAAGACCATGCATAACCAGGTCAAGTACATTCCAAATATAGTTATGGAATTAGACACTAATCCAACAAATCTTGAACTGCCTCTCCTTGACCCAAGTTCAGGACCTTGCCCGATCCTCCTACCCCTTGGTTGTTCATTTTGGGGCAATTCCGCCTAAAATGGCCAGTTCCTCCACATCCGTAACAAGTATGGTTGGCCCCGATGTTGTTGTTGTTGTTGTTGTTGTTGTTTGACCGTTGGTTCTATTGTGGTTGAGATCTAAAGTACCGGGCGATGTGCCCCTTGCGGTTGCAGTTGGTACACTGCATTTCTCTGCACTCGCCGTGGTGGTGGTTGCTGTGTTTGTTACATTTTGGTAAAGTTCTTGAGTATTGTCTGGTAGTGGTTTGTGTAGTTAAGGTTGGAGTAGTTGGTGCTGGCACAACTTAAGCACTAGCAGCGTGGACTGCTATAGTTTGTTGCTTTTTGGAGGATCCCTGGTTCTGTCGTCCCTTTCATTTGTTGTCCTTGTTTTTCTTGTTATCCCCTCCTTCTTGGTGTCAGTATTAGCAGTTTTGGCCCCTTTCTTGTTGCCATGGTCATAAAGCTTCTGAGTTAACCTTTTCGCACTACCAAAAGTTTCTGGATTTGTTGCAATCACGTTTTCTTGGATTAGAGAAGTTAGTCCCTAGATGACTGCTCAATCTTTTTCCCTTCTGATGTGATCATCCCTGGGCATAGAAGGGCTAGTTCACTGAACCTTGAGATGTAAGCCTCGATATCTGAATTTTGTACTGTGAGGTTCCATAAGTCCTGCTCCAATGTTTGTATCTCCCCACAGGGACAGTACTTCACCATCAACATTTCCTTGAGCTCTTCCCAGGGCATGGCGTTTGCCACTGGGAAGTGTCTTAGTAAGCACATGACCATTCCACCACGAGAGCGCTTGGTCGACAAAAATGAAAGCTGCGAAATTCACTTTGTATTCTTCAGGGAACTCGCAGATCTCAAAAATTGACTCTATATTTTCCATCCATCGTTTTAAAGTTATCATACCTCCCGTTCCATTGACTGTTCGGGGTTTGGCATTTGAAAATTCCTTGTAGGTGCAGACTATCGTAGGACCTTGGTTTGAGCTTCCAGCCCCTTGATCATTACCACCACCATTGCTTCTGCTATGAATATGTGCCAATGTTGTGGTGACCGCAGTTGATACTGTTGCTTGGAATGCAACAGAATCTACCTCCAATAGAGGCAGTAATGGTGGTGTCATGTTGTTTCTGCGGTTCGGTCTTTGAGGTATCTTCTGTCATAGAATAGAAAGATGGTGAGTACATAGTAGTTCGCAATTATGAGTTCCTTCATCAACTAGCGATTTCAATGGTTCGATTGGTCATATAAGTGAATTCATACATTATCATGAAACGGAAAAAGGAAAACACATAACAGATAACAATGTCACAAACAAAACATAGAGCTTCTTCCTTAAAATTAAACTTTTTAGTACAATGCATGAAATTTCCCTTGGAAGGCGTACAGTACATAGAGACATATATGATCCGACAGCATAACGGCTTTATGAGTAGTGTAGTCACTTAATCATAAAGCCGATTCTACATACAATAGTACAGAAAAGAGAACCATAACAGTAGTGATGAGAAGTGGAGCTGATCCTAGTCGTGACGGGAAGTGTCAGATGCTGAAATAGCGCACCAAATGATCAGCTAATTCACTCATCTCTTGAGTGATCTCGTCTCTCTCTTGATCCTCCCGAACTACTCTTGCTTCTGCTACAAAAAGTTGTTGTTTGGGAATAGCAACTTCCTCCTCTAATGAGCGTGCCCGATTTATGAGGTCCTCTGTTGCTATGTGTGGATTTGATATCACCTCTAAAGGGTGGGATTCACTACGGACTTCCTCAACACCCTCTACCTCTTCAGTCTCCTTATCGGATCCCTCGCCCTCGTAGTCGGTCTCTAGGTACTCCTCAGGTTCCATCCCTAGACCTGCCTTTTGAACCATTTTAGGTTCCTCCTCGATCCAACCATGGGCCACCTGGGCCTGATAACAGAAGTCACCTTGCTGGTGCTCGACCATGATGTCTGTGCGAGATATGGAGGTGTGAGAAACGTGTAGGGGTGTATATAGATAGCATTCCAAAATACTCTTATAGCATTTTAATTCTTTTATTGGTTCCTTAAATTTTATTTTGCTAGGTATGACTCAAGATTCGTTGGCCACCATGATCACTCCCAAACACATGTTGGTCGTATTTTGAATAAATATAGTTGATCAGGCTCTATTTATCCCCAATACGACTACATAACTGTCCGGGTTTAACCAAGATGTTCAATTCCTCCAAATACTCTTATTGTTATTGTAATGATGCACACATATATATGTATTTTAATTTTTTTTCAAAATAGTTTAGTCCCAATGTATTTATATTTGCATATCTGGTATGATTAGATATGTCAGTTTACTATAAACAATGCTCTGATACCAATCTGTCACATCCCCGAACCGGAGAAATAGCGGAAACGTCCGGGGGGTTGGGTGACTTCATCTTGTAATATCATCATAGTGAGTATAATAGAAACAAGGCAAGCATCATCATCACACGCACAATAATACAACAATACTGAGTTTACATCATTGTAATTGTTTACAAAATTTAGATCCCCAAAAATATAAGGTTTATAATAGCAACAAAATGCATCAAATTCCACATATTCTTGATGTCCACTTACTTAACGATTTCTTGATAATACAAGTTATTTTGAAAACGTCAACATATATATAGTTTTGGTGAGTTCATAAGCATGTTTGAATGAAAAGTTTTGTATCGTTTAGTAAACACCAGAAAATCCAACATTTTCTATAAAATGGTTTGAAAGATTTGTATCAAATCTTGTGTTTAGCATGTGTGTTTCTGTTTTGAAAACTTGTAAAAAGAGTATTCCAGAAAATCCTATATTTTATGTTGTAATTAGAAGGTAGTGTATAATTGTATGCTTTTCCAGAAAATCCAATATTACCTGGCTGTAAAAGTGTTGTGGTCTTAAAACCCTAAGACTGGTAACTAGTGTATGTATGTCTGTTTTCGTGTAATCAGAATTGTATGTGTGTTCCGTAAATTTTACAGTGGAGCCAATCTCTATGTGAGTCATTATAACCATACTTGATAATCACCGATTCTCCTGTCATGATGTTTTTCAGGCACCGACTTGTTTGAGGTAAGGTTTGTCACCCTAGACTGGCCTAGTCTAACTGTAGCGAATAGCTCAGGTGTGGGGGAGCCAACCCCATATAGATCTATACAAAAACTCTCGCTATCCCTCCAGGAGACTCTAGTTATAACTACAAGCTTACGATTGTACACTAGATACTTACGAGTGAATGGAATGTCTCACAAGAGCCTTGACTGAATTTACGTGAATATTGTATTATACGGTGTAACGTAGTGAATAATGTTTACATGTATGTTTTAAGTCTACTGGGCCTAACAAGCATGTAAATGGGCCATAAATGCCCAAATAATATGTAATGTATATTCCAGGCCTGATAAGCATTTAAAAGGACCACAAAGGCCCAATAGCCATGTAAAGTGTTTTCCAGGCCCACTTAAAGATGCAAATGGGCCACTGAGGCCCAATAAGCATGGAAGGTATATTCCGACCCAATTAAAAGTGTAAATGACGTATTTGTTTTGTTAGTTACTACGTTGATCATTTAAGCTCAATTGTTTACCAAAATGAAATAAAAGCCCCACTTTTTGTAAAAAGACATTTTTGGTCCATAAAACCGAAAATTTACAATTTAGGCACAATTTTTGGTAAAAATGACACTTTAGGTCCTTTAAGACCAACGTCTACATTTAAGGACTTGTTTCAAAATAAAATGACATTTTTAGCCCACTTTTGTTAGAATTATCATTTTCGGCCCAATTTAATGAAAGTTGTCATTTTCAGCCCAAATGCATAAAAATTAACCTTTTTAGCCCAAGTTTAATAAAATTGGCATTTCCAGCTAGAGGTGGCAAAATTTGACATGACACGAAACTCGACACGGACCTGACACGAAATAAGCGGGTTTGGATAAGATATTTCAACCCGTTTAAATAAACGGGTTGACACAACACGATACGAAAATTAAATGGGTAAGGTTAGGGTTGAGAATTTCAACACGAAAATGATCCGTTTATTTATATGCAAGTCTTTTTAATTATTTAAATAATCTAAAAAAATACAAAACCAAAACCATAAGTAAAAGAAAACCTTGGAATTGAATTGTTTTGTAATGTTGAAATGACTTAACCGTCAAGATCAAGACTTCATTTCAGTTTTTCCATTCTCTCCCAAACTATTCAGTCTCTTTCACCACTCTCACATCCGCATGACCTTGTCATCTGCCTCCCCAAATCTAACTCTTTTAATTTTGTTATCTGAACTTGCTATGACTTCATCTATTCTGCCTCCAAACTATTTGTTTTTCCTTTCCGCTTACCAAACTCCTAATCTTTCTACATGCTCAGTCTTTTAACTTCACATAACACGAAATATGTCAAGGTATAGCCCTAACATGAAACCGGACACGACAATAAACAGGTTGACATGACACGACACGTTAATTAAATGGGTAGGGTTAGGGTCGAACACTTTCAACCCGTTTAGTATTTCGACACAACATGAACTCGACACGACACGAAACGATTGTCACCTCTATTTCCAGCCCAGTTAACCGAAAATTAACATTTTTGGCTCAAATTTGTTTAAAGTGACAATCAAATCCACAAAAATAAAAAATTTACAAATTTGCCCCATGAAATCGTAAAGGCCCAATTTGAGGCCAATTTTGTGAAAATTTACATTTTTGGCCCTTTTAAAACTATGAACTTCATAAAATTCCATTTTTATTTAAAAATGTCCCATTTTGGTCCTCTTAAAATTGTGAGTTACATAAGAACCTTGCTTTTTGTTTATTCTGTCAAAAGTGGCCCTTTTCAAAATTTTATTTAGTTTTTCAAACATCCTTAACATGTTTAATCCTTTCATCTTCATGATAAGTTGAATAAAGTGTTTTGATTTACCAACATCACCATATTTTTGTAGATCTTTCGAAATTTATGAAGTTTCAACATATAAACACAACATATAACATGGAAAACACACATAATCATACGTAAACACATAGATCTAACACAAAGCAACTTGTATCCTCCCCCATAACATAGTAAAAATCGAAAATAGGGGTTATGAACTCACTTTTGGGTGATGGGTTGGTTTTTGGTGAAGAAATGAGAGAGATTTCGGCCCTAGCAAGCTCCTTTGAGAAGATCTCAAACTTATGGGGTTTCTAAGGAACATGGTGTTGGAATAGTGTCTAAGGCTATAACTATATTCGGTGGTGCATGGTCCTTTTGGGTTGCCTTCACCATAGCAACTTGAAGGATGATTTGTTAAGAGAGAGTAAATATTATAAGGAATAATATTTAGCTATTTGATTAATATAAGTCATAGATTAATTGGTATTAATTTGGTGACTTAAAGAGATTAATTAAATAAGAGGGTATAAACTGTCAATTGTTTGATAGTTAGACTTTAGACTATAAATCCATTAGGATGGACTTTGGACGGTTTCTAAGAGCTTTAGGATAGCTCAAAATAGTCCATAAGGATATCTATGGAATGGATTTGGATAGCCTTAAGTGAAGATTATCCAATTAGGGTTTAGGGTGAAACCCTTAAGGAGTCTAAAGGTATAAATAGGCCCTTGGGGTGTGGAATTCGTGGGCAATCTTTCAGAACCTAAAGCAAGGAACCTCTGGCCGAATTCCATCCCCTCTCCTCTCTCCTAAATCATCTTGCTTGCTATTGGTGTTTGTAAGCCATTAGAGGAGTGACAATTGTGACTCTAGAAGCTCCAAGACAAGAAGATCAACAAGGAACTCAAAGGTATGATTCTAGATCTGTTTTAATGTTGTTGTTTAACCTAATTAGCCATTAGAAGTCTTGGATTCAAAAGCATGTTTGATAGAAAGCCTAGATCCAAGCAATAGGGTTTTGCATGCGCACATAGGAAAGTTCTTATGGCCAAAACCCAACAGTGGTATCAGAGCCTAGATTGGTTTTCTACAAATTGTTGCTTGTATAACTGAAACAAACCTGCAAAATTCGATTTTTTGGTTTTGAGTCACTGACTCGTCGAGTTCCAAAGTGGACTCGGCGAGTAGGCCTGACTCGGCGAGTCCATTTGTGTACTCGGCGAGTCCAAGCGTCAGGAAAGGCCAGATTCGGGATTTCTTTGTGTTTATCTTATCCAAACTTACCATAAACTAATTAGATCAATATGAATCCGTTTTTTTGATAAATATAAGTGTTATCTTGATCTAGTTAAAGGTAATTATCAACTAATTAAATATTTAGTTTCTTTATATGATAATTAATTAATTGTTTTAATTATTTTTGGTAATTATCCTCAAAGAAATCAAAGATAAATCAAATAAAGATAATTAAGATATTAATTGTTAATTGAAATTATTTGTTATTTGATCCTCCATGTTTTTAAATGTTTAAAACCTACCCTATAGTTTTGAAATTTAAATTTGTGATTAAAAGCTTTAATTTAGACAACTTAAATTTCAAACACTAGATTTTGAAAGGTTTAAAATACAACCCTATACTTATATGACATTATTAGAATAATATATATATGTATAACTAAATGCTAGTCTTACCGCTAGTAGGCCTCATTCACGAAACCGATCTATAAGGTAGGTATAAGGTTGCAGCCTATAAAATGGCGCTTAATGGATGTACACTCACATCCACCGCTTGCTTGATTGGTGGAGGGTCGTTAGCCGAACGGGTAGAATAGGGCAACCTCATCCTCTCATTAAAAGTATAATAAGAAATACGAAGTAACTAAATCTTTTTCAAATTTCCCAATCTTAGTTACTTTAGGAAAAGTGAATTGATGCAATTCCATGAAATTACACTTTGCACCTTGCTAAGATGTTAGTGGAGCGTGTGTGGTTTACCGGCACACTAATTGGTTCTAAGCGAAGGTGGCGAAGGGTGATTCATTATTTATCATAGTTCGATGGAGCGTGTGTGGTTTACCGGCACATCGAATAGGTGATCGTAACAATGAAGGCACCATGTAAATTTGCATGGTAATTCACACCCGCTTTGTGATCCTCGGCATCCCAGTCACAAACAAGAGGGGCATATCGAGATTTAAACATGCCATTGAATAGTTCAATGAATCTCATCCGAACCTAGGAATTCTCAAAAAAACACTTAGGACTAAAAGTTTAAGTTTTGTGATGGAGAATTAGTGAATCGTCATTCACTTACCTTCAATTTATTTGCATGTTGGATTACGGCATCCCTTTTCTAGTATGTAAATGTTATTGTTGGATCCTAGCCCTAATTTTTCTTATTGGGTGATAATTAGGGATTCTTGTTCTAATCTATCTTTGTCCTTTCTATAGATGTCAAACGCAAACAACGCTGCTGCTAGTTCTTTCACGTTAATGAGCCTTTGCCAAAAGGTCACCTTCGATGGAACGAACTTTGGCGAATGGATAAGATACATTCGCACCATTGCTCGCTATGAGGATAAAGAGTATGTCCTCGACGAGAAGCTCGAGAAAATCAACCCCGAAATTGCTACTCCCGCTGAAATCACCGCCTTTGAAACCCATGAGCGAGATGCGACGAAAGTACATTGCATCATGATCGCCACCATGAACTCCGAGTTCCAAAAGTCCTACGAGGACATGTATCCATACGAGATGCATCAAGACTTGTTGGAGAGGTACCACCAAAACGCGAGACAAGAGCGTTACGAGATCTTCACCAACATGATTTCCGCTAAGATGGGTCATGGAGAATCTCTTACCGTGCACTTGCAAAAGATGCAAAGGTATGTCGACCGCCTTCGCAAGTTAAACGTTGACTTCGGCGAAGACTTGGCGATCGACATGGTGCTTCACTCTTTGCCTCCGATGTACAATCAATTTAGGATGACCTACCACATGAATAAAGAGGAGGTCACTCTAAGTAAGCTCCAAGGTCTCTTGAGGGTTGCTGAGAGCAATTTCAAGGACAAGTCTGTTGCACCAACTCCCAATCCGTCTGCTGCTCCTGTCTTGGCTATTGGTCAAGGGAAGGGAAAGAAGAGGAAAGCTTCTTCAAATAACTATCGAAAGGTGAAAGCCCGAGATGGTTCCTCTTCTAGTGGGACAAAAGTTGATCCCTCTAAGCCCTGCTCTAACCCGAAGGAGGCAGAGTGCCACCACTGCCACAAGATAGGACATTGGAAGCGAAGCTGCCCGGACTACCTGCAAGCCATCAAGGAGGGAAAGATCAAGCCATCTTTCGCAGGTATATATGCAATAAAATCTAACGATTCTAATCATGCTATTTCTTGGGTTCTTGACACCGGTTGTGGTTACCACATTTGTTCTAATGTGCAGGGACTAAAAAGAAGTAGGGATGTGGAGCAAGGAAGGATCAACCTAATCATGGGGAACAGAAGATCGTCGCCTGTGACCAAGATTGGAGTGTATTCTTTGGTGCTTAAGAATAGTTTAGTTTTAAATTTGAACAATTGTTGCTATTCGCTAGAAATGGCTAGAAACATCATTTCATTTCATGGTTTATATAGACAAGGTTTTAGATTTTCTTTTAATAATGAGAATGGTTCTATTTTGGATTATCTAAATGGTGTCTTTTATTTTGAAGCTATACCATGTAATGGAATATATGAAACTGTTATGATTGTTGATAACTTAGGAAATGATGTTTTAAATATTGATTCTTCCACTAGTATGGATAAAGCATCTTTGTGGCATTGTCGTCTTGGACATGTCAACAAGAAACGCATAGCCCAACTCCAAAAGGATGGAGTGTTGGAGTCATTCGACCTTAGGGAAGATGACACATGCGAATCTTGTTTACTTGGAAAGATGACTAAGTCACCCTTCACGAGTACTTGTGAAAGGGGTGAGGGACTATTAGACCTAATACATACCGATGTATGTGGACCTTTTAGATCAACCACGAAGGATGGGAACCGCTTCTATGTGACCTTTACCGATGATTATAGTAGATATGGGTATATCTATTTAATCAAGCAAAAGTCAGAAACCTTTGAAAAGTTCAAAGAGTTCAAGAATGAAGTGGAGAATCAATTGGGCAGGAAAATCAAGATGCTTCGATCCGATCGAGGAGGAGAGTACCTAAGTCTTGAATTCCACGATTATCTCAAGGAGTGTGGAATAGTTTCGCAATTGACGCCTCCTAGGACACCGCAATTGAATGGTGTGGCAGAAAGGCGTAATCGAACCTTATTGGATATGGTTCGCTCTATGATGAGTCGTGCTTCACTACCTATCTTCTTTTGGGGGTATGCCTTAGAGACTGCCGCCCATATCCTTAACCGAGTCCCTACCAAGAAGGTTGCCAAAACACCTCACGAGATGTGGACAGGGAAAGTTCCCTCGTTGGCACATATCAAGGTTTGGGGTTGCGAGGCCTTCGTAAGACGAGATACTCACGAAAAGCTTGAACCTCGAAGTGAGCGATGTATTTTCATCGGCTACCCGCAAACTTCCTTTGGATATCTCTTCTATAGACCGAAAGATAATGTTATCTTTGTTGCGAGGAGAGGAGTTTTCCGAGAGCGAGAACTCATAAGCCAAGGAGACAGTGGGAGGCAAATCGAACTTGAAGAGATTCAAGAATCGATAGATGAAGGAACCTCTACCGCTGGCGTTCAACCCGAGGAGGAAACTCCGGCTGAACCGATTGACGAATCCTTACCTCTTAGACGTTCCGATAGATTTAGAGTTCAACCCCAGTTTTATGGTTTTCATATTACTACCGAAGGGGACACGTATATTAGTGATGGTACACTAATAAATCTTGATGAACCTAATAGCTATAAGGAAGCCATGGCAGGCCCGGAGTCTGCGAAATGGAAAGAGGCGATGGATAGCGAGATCCAATCCATGTACGATAACCAAGTTTGGAATTTGGTTGATTACGTGCCCGAACGTAAGACCGTAGGGTGCAAGTGGATCTTCAAGAAGAAGACCGACGTGGATGGGAACGTACACACATACAAAGCGCGATTGGTTGCGAAGGGCTTTACTCAAACTCCCGGAGTTGACTATGATGAGACCTTCTCGCCAGTTGCGAAGATTAAATCTATTAGAGTGATGCTAGCAATTGCCGCATTTCATGATTATGAGATTTGGCAAATGGATGTCAAGACCGCTTTCCTTAACGGAAAGTTGGCTGAGGATGTTTACATGGCTCAGCCAGAGGGGTTTGTGGATCCGAAGCATCCGATTAGAGTGTGTAAGCTTGAGAAGTCCATTTATGGACTTAAGCAAGCGTCTCGCAGATGGAATCTTTGCTTCGATGAGAAAGTCAAAGAGTTTGGATTTGTACGAAGCGAAGACGAATCTTGTGTATATGTCAAAGCCAGTGGGAGTGTAGTAAGCTTCCTCGTTCTATATGTCGATGACATATTACTCATAGGAAACGACATCCCGACTCTGCAGGAGGTTAAGTCCTGGCTCGGGAAGTGCTTCGCTATGAAGGACCTCGGAGAGGCTTCTTACATTTTGGGAATAAGGATAGTAAGAGAAAGAAGTAAGAGACTAATTGGACTTAGTCAGAATACTTACTTGGAGAAGGTACTAAAACGTTTTAGTATGGAAAACTCAAAGAAGGGAGAACTACCGATACAAGGAAATGCCAAGTTGAGTAAGACTCAAAGTCCAAGTACCGAAGCCGAGATAGCATAAATGAGCCGAGTACCATACGCTTCCGCAGTTGGCTCAATCATGTACGCTATGACTTGTACTCGCCCTGATGTAGCCTTCGCTTTGAGCATGGTTAGCAGATATCAAGGGAACCTTGGCAAAGCACATTGGATTGCGGTGAAGAACATCCTTAAGTACCTTCGGAGAACGAAAGAATGGTTCTTAGTCCTTGGAGGGAGTGATGACTTGAAGGTGCGAGGGTATAGTGACGCCAGCTTTCAAACCGACAGGGACAACTATCGTTCGCAGTCGGGCTGGGTCTTTACCCTAAATGGAGGAGCAGTGACATGGAAAAGTTCCAAGCAGGAAACCGTAGCTGATTCAACGTGCGAATCAGAGTACATCGTAGCGAGCGAAGCGTCAAAGGAGGCAATATGGCTAAAGAACTTCATTGGTGATCTTGGAGTTGTGCCGGCCATAAAGGAGCCCATGGAGATTTTCTGTGATAACGAAGGTGCGGTTGCCTTGACCAAGGAACCGAGGGATCATGGTAGATCTCGACATATCGACAGAAAATATCACTTCATTAGACATCGTGTAAAAGGACAACTCGTAGTGAAGAGAATATCATCAGAAGATAACCCAGCAGATCCGCTTACGAAGGGACTAAGTAGGGTTAAGCACTTACAGCATGCTAGGAGTATTGGGCTGAAGGATGATATTAGCATAGATTAGATTGTATTAGAAACGTATAATAGATAAATGTAATTAACATTTGATGATTAAATAAAGAAGTTTTATTTATGAGTAAAGTTACTATCACATGTTAGTTGTTTAACTATTGTTTCACTTTGCATGTTTTGACTTCCAGAATAATTGAGTTTATTAGGAATAATCGAATTATTCAAATGGTCCACAATCGTTCATATGTTGGGAGTAGATATGAATGAAGATTGTCGTGAATTGGTGTGTAGAGTGTCTAAATGGTGTTAGACATAGCAAGAGTTGCTGCAACGTTCATGAGTGCTTACGAACTGGTTTTGAGCATTGGAATAAACCCGCGCTTGCTGGAATCACTTTATGGAATACGATATAAAAGGTAATCGCAAGACGATAATATCATATGGTCTTAAAACCTAGATATATGGTTTATTATTTGTTATTTGATTGTGCATTGATAATGCGAAAACGCATCAATAACTTGATGTTATAAAACGCATTGTTGTGTATAGTTGGTTAATGAATGAGTAAATGCATATAAGTCGAAGTTTATCTGTAAATTTTATCCTAAGAGGGTAGAAGAGATATCTTGGCCACTCGATGATTTGATTTGACTTATGTGCCGGGCCCGGTCAGAACTGAATTGATGTGTTCAATTAAGTTCTATGTCAAATAAATCGAAGATCGAGAAATCTAAATGCTAGACTAACCATTCCATAGGATTGTCAGCATGATATCTAACAGAGGACTGTACGATCCCTTATCTAAAGGACAAGATTGATTAGATCAGAGTTGACAGCGTCTTTGAGAGCTACGATTGCAAACCGTATTATACTTGTATAGTTACTAGACTTATCCAAGTGGGAGACTGTTGGAATAGTGTCTAAGGCTATAACTATATTCGGTGGTGCATGGTCCTTTTGGGTTGCCTTCACCATAGCAACTTGAAGGATGATTTGTTAAGAGAGAGTAAATATTATAAGGAATAATATTTAGCTATTTGATTAATATAAGTCATAGATTAATTGGTATTAATTTGGTGACTTAAAGAGATTAATTAAATAAGAGGGTATAAACTGTCAATTGTTTGATAGTTAGACTTTAGACTATAAATCCATTAGGATGGACTTTGGACGGTTTCTAAGAGCTTTAGGATAGCTCAAAATAGTCCATAAGGATATCTATGGAATGGATTTGGATAGCCTTAAGTGAAGATTATCCAATTAGGGTTTAGGGTGAAACCCTTAAGGAGTCTAAAGGTATAAATAGGCCCTTGGGGTGTGGAATTCGTGGGCAATCTTTCAGAACCTAAAGCAAGGAACCTCTGGCCGAATTCCATCCCCTCTCCTCTCTCCTAAATCATCTTGCTTGCTATTGGTGTTTGTAAGCCATTAGAGGAGTGACAATTGTGACTCTAGAAGCTCCAAGACAAGAAGATCAACAAGGAACTCAAAGGTATGATTCTAGATCTGTTTTAATGTTGTTGTTTAACCTAATTAGCCATTAGAAGTCTTGGATTCAAAAGCATGTTTGATAGAAAGCCTAGATCCAAGCAATAGGGTTTTGCATGCGCACATAGGAAAGTTCTTATGGCCAAAACCCAACACATGGATCATGAAATGGAGTGTTAAGAGAAGTAAGCTTAACATGAACATGAAGTTAAACACCTTGATGAGAAAGTTGCTTACCAACAATGGATGAATCTTGATGGAGTATCCTTGAACTCACACACAAGCACACACAAATTCTTGGAGGAAAATGAGAGGTATCTTGAGAGTTCTTAGAGAGACTTGTTGGTAAATTGGAGAGTGAAATGAGGGTGGTGGTGGGAATGCTTATGGCCGAGAATAAGAAGAAGAAAGGGAAGGATTTGAAATGAGGTCATTACATGAAGGATTAAGATGTAGGCTTAGATGTTTGTGATGCAATTATCTTGGGAATCCTCTAATTAAAAATGAGGTATCAGTTATTTAGATTAGTTAAAAAAAAATTTATCAGAACCGAGAATGAGAGGAAAGAGTAATGGAAAAGAAATATTTGGGCTAATATTAAATATACTTGAAATTATAAGGCTCAATATGGAAGTTTTCGGCCCAATGGGCCCTCTTATGAGTCCATGGCCCAAAAGGGGAAAAGATATGGGTTTTCGGCCCAATGGGATTCAAGAAAACATTTATGGCCCCATTCAGGCCCATGTAAACAAAGTGAGACATGTAACATCCCAAAATTCGAGGCCAAAAATTTCACTTTTGATTAGGTGATTTATAAAATGGTTCATCAAAACATTGTCAAAATCATGTCAATACATAAAACCATAATATGATGTTTCAAAACCAAATCATCTGAAATAAAAAATATCATAGTACAATCCCAGAAAACTCTAAGCGGAAATCCTAAGTGTGCGTGTATGATGCGCTGCTACACCGCCGACTCCTTCCCCTTGGAAGAAGAGGTACCTGAAACCGAAAATGAAACTGTAAGCACAAAGCTTAGTGAGTTTCCCCAACATACCACATACCATACAATCACATAGCATACATACTACCGGGGCAATTATAGGGCGTCCGTCCTACCCATGTCAAGCCACTCTGGAGTGCTCACCTACCCATGTCAAGCCATTCTAGGGTGCTGACCTACACATGTCAAGCCATTCTAGGGTGCTGACCTACCCATGTCAAGCTATTCTGAGGTGATGACCTACCCTCCGGTCTATCTCAACCGAACACGCGGACTATTTCACCCCCTACTACTAACACATAACATCACATCATAATCATGCTGTCAGACATATCTGGGGTGTCCGACCTACCCATTGGTCCTAACGACCGAATCGGGGTCTAGTCCCCTTCTACTGATACTATCTCATATAACATGGTAATTAGCAAACTATCATACTCACATATCTAGCAGTCTAGCATACTCACATATCCAACAATTAGACCAGACAGTTATCACAAAGATAACCATCCTAACTAACAATTACTAATGGGCCGGCCTTGGTGCCTTTGACCCACTCCAACTGGAAGGTAACTCACCTCGATGTCGTGTAGTGTCTGAACTGTCCTCGACGTGAAGGTCAGCTCTCCTCGACTCCTCAATCCCTACACGATAACCCTCAAGTCGTCAAACAGAATATACAGCCCTAACCAGGGTCAACTCCAAAACCAAGCAGAGTCAAAATTGGTCAAAGTCAACACTTAGTTAACCTGACTCACCGAGTTGGTCTACCAACTTTTCGAGTCCATACTCCACTAACCCGATCCAACCATGACTCCACCCATCGAGTCTAGCAAGAACTCGTCGAGTTCTCCTTCATTCAAACCATCGGGAACATCTTCATCTGACTCACCGAGTTCTTCCTTAAACTCGGCGAGTTCATCTCCCTCATAAGAACGTGTCCAGTCTACGACTCGCTAAGTTGTATGAACAACTCGTAGAGTACATCTTCAAAGATTGGGAGATTGCCTTGGACTCGTCGAGTCCCATGATTCCCAGGTCCCTTTTAGCATCTAAAAATCTACGGGACTTTCCTCCCTAACAACTGGTCCATCCACCGAAAGGATTTGGTGGTCATTACACAGCAACTCGCCAAGTCCCAAGAACAACTCGGCGAGTCCATCCTTGACCAACACTATACAGTCGATTTAGATGAGCCTTCACACCTCAAAACCATAGATCTGGCCCCCTGATGCTCATTTCATATGTAAAGCTCCAAACTGGTGCACATGCATGAGGGCTTTGGCTCAAAAAGCCATAAAAGGTGCTCTATAGAATGCATGGGGCTCTCATGGCCATAAAGTTGGCACCTTTGTGCCATGAGACCCTTCCAATGACTCAGATCTGAAGTCAAGACCCCAAATAACACTCCACAAATCCGAATATGGCTTGGAAAGCCCAAAATGTGACCAAAACCCAAGTCTAAAGATGAATAAACACATAGAAGACCAAAATGGGGGAATTTTACCTGATTGTTCTGAAAATGGAACTAGATCTTTGAATCTCTAAGCCCCAACTCGAACTCTCAAGCTTCTTTCTTCTTCTTCAAGCTTCACAAACCACCAAATGCACCAAAATGGCCTTAGCACACTCCAAAACGGCTAGGGTTACGATACACAAGTTTCTGGGAGTGATAACGGCAATGGAGGTTGAGATAAGGTGTTTAAATAAGGTGCAAACTATGACTACCCGATATTTCGAGACAATGTAATGTAAAACCAATCAAATTTCGGTCAAAATATAACTTTCCTAAAATCTTATTTGGGTCAAATAAAGTATTATGAATCGTATCAAGGTTTTCGTACATATAAAGAACCCTAAAATCCGAGTTATAACGAAGAAGTTATGACCAACCGAAGATTCTCGGCAAAACCGGCAACACCGATTAAACAAAAAACGCGAACTTTCAATACAATAGTTTTTAGCATTAAGTATCTAAATGAAAGTTATATATAACCTCAAACCATGAGCATACATAAAAAGAACGTCCAAATCTGACTTCGTATGAGGAAGTTATGATTTTTCCAAGATTCGGGTATAGTAGTAGACAGCTAAAAACTCGAAATAGAGATCAAGATACTTTTGACCAAAACAACCTAAATAAGAATCTAAGGTCTCAACATTAGTAGCGCAACGATGAAAAGTCTGACGAAAACGGACATCGGATGAAGAAGTTATGGATTTTTAACGGAATTATCGCGTCCCGACCCGTTAAAAATAAATAATTAAAAATAAAGTCAAAATTAGCCAATGAAGTCTAAACGAGAGTTGTAGATCATGTTTTTAGCTACGCGTGCATATAAAGAACGTCGAAAACGGAGCTCGTATGCGAAAGTTACGGATTTTACAAGTTCGGGGTCCGAAATCCGAGGCTGTCAGGCTTGCCACGACGTGGCACAAGCTTGTTGCGACCCGGCAAGTGACTGAGGGCGTCCAATCAATGGAAGAGGATAAGTTTGACTCCCCACGACGTGGCACACCAGAAATGCCCCTATAAATACAACTCTTGGGGTGCCGGGTTTAGGTGCTCCATTCTTCTCTTTCTCGCACCGAAACTCTGCGTTTAAGCCCCCGAGACCCTCCCAAAGCCCCGGTTTTTCACCTTCAAGTCCCGAAGGGAGGTTTTGTGTTCCCGAGATTCCCGAGAATCCCGAGATTTTCCCGCGTTTTCAACTCTTCCTGTCGAAGTTCTGCTCGATTCTTCTCTCGACTACTTCAAATCGACCACTTCAATCAAGTGAGTTCATACCCCTTAACTAATGTTTTAAACTACTTTTAAATGTTTTGTGGGGGGAATACAAGTAGAATCATGCTAGGATTATATCAATCACATGCGATTAATAAGTAGAATTACGTTGGTTATTACATCAATCACATGTGATTAATATACAGCATTCAAAAGATTTGGCTACTCATTAGCCATTTTACCAAATAGTTTACTTCAAATGATTTTTATAAACATTTTATATGTTTTAAACTACTTATTACACGGTACATCTTACTCGGTACATTACCTTTCAAACTTATTTACAACTGTGTTTCAATCAAATGTTTCCTTATACTCAAAACTGTTTTATCATACTTATGCCTTCAAATTGTTTTATAGATCGACATCAAGTCGATCTTTTCTTAAAATAATATTTATTTTTCAAATGTCTTACAAAATTTATTTATGCTTTTATATTATAAATTGCATGCCTCTATATGTATAGTTATATAAGAAATGTTTAAAAGACTTAGGAAGGCTATCCACCCTATTTCCTTTTCGCGCCTTGAGATGTGGTCTGGTGGGATATTGGGTATTCGTCCGAAAGTCGTTTAAATATTAGTTATATATCATGTGTACATATATAGTCATAAAAGGTCTTTCCAGTTCATCCCATGCCCTTAGTTAGTAAGGGTATACATCCATGACCATACGTACCAGTTAGACTGCTAGTAAACTACCATATGGGTAGTTTAGGAAGGTACTAGAACCATTACTAGAACGCGATATCATACAATGAGTCAGTTCATTCATGAGTCAATACTTTCTAGAACATTACATATACAACTATACTTGGACGAGAACATATACAACTATACTAGAACGAGAAACATTACCCTTACATTAATACGTTAACAATTGTGATCCACTGTATCGGAGCATGCCTTAAATGTCATGGCCCGAGTTGTAGCCAGAATTCTCTTGGAGGGAGAGCGTTGAGTTTGCGTATAGATCTATACTGGATTGACTATCCTACACATCGCTGCTAGCTATAGTGGGACCGACAGGTCTGCGGGTGCCAAACGTCATACCTTATTTTTCGACTATACGTTGTCGTTGTTACCAGAATTCTCTTGGAGGGAGAGCGTTGAGTTTGCATATAGATCTATACTGGATTGACAATCCTACACCTTGTTGCTAGCTACAGCCGGACCTGCAGGTCTGCGGGTGCCAAACGTCATTCTGTTATTACGACCGTTCTTTATGTCGTTGTTATCAGTCGATAGTATGGTGCAATTATCACATTATACCTTAATATAAATCCTGTTTAAGGTAGTTAGTACAGCAGTAGTTCCTATAAAACAAAACTACAGTACTACAATGATTTACCCATTACATTTTAGTAATAACCTCACTTAAGCTTTAATGTACAAACTATATTTTGCTAAATGATAGTTACACTTGGGAAATTACACACTTTTACAACAAACGAGCATACAAAACAGTTAAGCCTTGGTAGAAGGCTACTTTAATAGAAAATATAGGTTTTTCTGAGACATTCAAACTTTTACAAACATTTACATACGGTTTACAACTTATACTTACGACAGGTTCAAACGGTTTGATAACGAACATCGACACTAAAATACTTATGAACTCACCAGCTTAATGCTGACAAACTCTTTCAAAATATCTTGTATTCTCAGGTTATCAGTAGACAGGTACCGATGCCAGCTTTTGAGAAGATAGAGCGCATTCAAGACTAATCATATTATTTTGATTTACATTATATTTTGGTGTCTAAAACTGTACAGAACACGCTTGTATTAAAATTATATATATTTAATGCAATGGATGATGTTGCTTGTTTACTACTTTATATTTGTTGTTGATATTATACATGACGTCCTCCGCCCCAGAACGTTTCCGCCGTTCTCGGTTTTGGGGTGTGTCACAAACCCTCAGATTTACGGTTTCACTCAACCAACACCTATTCGCCGAGTCAGTTCCCCGACTCGTCGAGTAGGTTACTTAAATTGTTCGTGGGTCACGACTCTACTCGACGAGTTGGGCCTCCAACTCGTCGTGTCCCAGAGAAAAACACAAAATACATGAATAATATGCATACCAGGAATCAGGTGTTACAAGACATTTTAGGCCCAATATGGCCCAAGGTGCTATAGTTTAATGAATGTGTGTCCAATTAGGGCCCAAAGGAGGACTCTTAGCCCAAAAGAATCAAGTTGAGGGTTTATTGGCCCATTAGGCCCAATAAATGATTCCTGACCCATTAATATGTTTGAAACAAGAAGTTACTGTTACAATCCAAAGTCGAGAGAATGTAGTATATTGAATTAGGTTTAGGGCTTCATGAGTGAGTTTTGATTCGAATAGTTGTTTTTGAATGAGTAATATGTATAACGTCAAACTTGGAGTTACAAGATACAACAAGAGTTGATTACACGTAGAAAAAAATTTCCTAGTCCACAATTGCAAGTTGTGACATTAAATTGGACTTTAAATTCTGAGTTTTGACTCATTTTGACCATTACTACCTCTTGTAACCAACTTAGTTCCTATGCCTACATGACATCCTAAATTTGACATCAAATTCTAAAAAATATTTCTTTATTTATTATTTTTTTATAAGAAACTCGATATTAAGTTTTTTTTTCTTTTTTTATACTCAAGACTAAACTCATATCATAATTTTTAGTTTTTTAATTTTTTTATATTTATTTTTAGTGTTTTTTTTGTTCATGTTTACATTAAGTATACACCGAAAATAATAAATTATATAAACATTTATATGTAAGTCTATTTATTATAACAAAAACTTTATGCCGGTTGAAAGCATATATTGCGGTTATTAGCATGCAGAACCTTATTTAACATTTGTTTATATTAAGCTTACAAATTAATTAAAACTAGTGATGATAACCATGCTCCGCATGGGTTGGGACGGTTGATTTGCATTTTCTGCACAGAGAGTGGTTAAATTTTACATAGTATCATACATTCATTTCTTCTTATTACTTACAAAGTACTATGCCCTAATAAAAAACGTAGAAATTTATAAAATGTAACTTTATGAAAAAACCTAACTCCCTTGGAACATTTCTATAGAATTGTTTAGTCTTTAATCATACACACAATAAATTGGGGATAGGGCCGGGATGGGTCGGGGATGGGTCGAGAAAAAATCCAAAATACAAAGGGGAAGGGATTCGATTTCTCGCATCCGTCGGGGATGGGGATGGGGATAGGGATGGTCAACCCCTCCCCATTTCCATCCCTAATTGAAATATAGAAATAAGTTCACTAAACATTAAGAATGTATATTGATTACCACAAATACATGATTCACACCTACAACCTTCATTTTATGCCAGATTGTAGACCCGGTAACCATGTAAAATAAATTGAAATGGTTTTCTTGTACTTATTTTCATATAGACATTTCATCAAACACCTATGGTGCAACACCATACAATATGTCAACCAATACATTGAAGTATATGTAATGGCCAAATATGAACTATTGAAGGTGGAAATCAAATTTATTTACTAAATTAAATAAAAATTGTTTGTGAATATTGTGTTTACCTCTTGTTTAATCTAGGTCGAGACTGACATGTGAATTCATCATGTTGTAAGAACCTATAAATTCCAATTCCAATCTAGTTGATGTGATGGTAAGCTTCAAAGGAGTGAAACCCACTTTCAAAAAATGAAACCCAGTAAAGAAACGAACCTATCTCTTCTAAATAAGCTCCAAAAATGGCTAAAAATTTCAAGAAGAACCGATGTCTGAAGTTCACCAGAGACGTGAACTGTTGTTTTCATGGATCCGGGAGGAGATAAAGATAAGATAAGATGAACAAAACAGCAGAGAAGACGCAAATTCGAGGGTTAATGGAATCCAACCAAAATTAGAGGAGTACTGGAACCACCATCATCGTACACCCCAAACCCGCAACTGGTGTTAGAACCTAAGGTGATTAGGTAATAGAGAAGCCGTTGGAGGTGTATAAGCAAGAAGGAATGAAAAATGGAAAAGTCGGTGGAAATAATTTGCTAGAAAGAAAAGAGAATGACTGGAAGGGGTTGGAGTCGGTTGTGGTTTGCTGGAGTAATCTAATTAGTGAATAGAAACGGTGGATGATACCATTGTCAGGAAAAAGAAAACGCAACAGCTATGCCTTGAAACCAGCCAACCAAAAGAAAGGCAGTTTGGCTTGGCTCAAAACCAAGCACTAGCTAAGAGTTTTATGATTTAACTGTATTAATGAGTAAATTTCATATTTGAACTCTCAATGAATTTATGATTGTAATTTTCATCTAACTTTTTTTCTTTATATATATATATATATATATATATATATATATATATATATATATATATATATATATATATATATATATATATATATATATTTTGATTCTTTTGAAGTTATAATTTTTTTTATTCTTTTAAAGTTATAATTTTTTTATTTACTAGAATAAAAATAAAAAAAATAAAAACATTAGAAAAACAATAAATAACCAAAATTACAAAAAAAAAACATAGAAGAAACAAATCAAAAGGCAAAAACTATTATATACTCTAATATATTCATACAGCTTTTGAAAAAAAGATCAAAAAAATTATCAAATTAATTAAAAACAAACGAAAACAAAAGAAATAAAGTAAATATAAAATAAAATGAATACAAAAAATATGAAAAAACTTAGAACGGAATTTAGTTTTCATTATTATATCTAAAAAAACTTTTAATATTACTTTTATATCCTTATAAACTTTACATTACATATATATATCCTTTTCAAACTATAAAACTCACATCTATATCCAAATTCATAATTTAATTAGATTAAAAAAAATTAATATTAATATATATATATATATATATATATATATATATATATATATATATATATATATATATATATAATTAAAATTCTTTCATAATTTTACTAAAATACCCCCCCCCCCCATCCCCTTCCCACAATTGCACGATTCCCTTCCTTCTCAATTCAGTCTTCTTCCCCCTCAAAACTCGTAGATTTTTTGTGATAGGTAATATTCTAGTTTAATTTCGATTACAGATTAATGAAGACAAACAGTCGTTGTCAAAGTTCACCGGTTCTTCATTTCTTAAAAATAAATAATAAGTCAACCCTTTATTCCTTAACATTCTTTTGCTAACCTAGAGCAGCTTGCCACAAGCTACCATGGTCAATGGAGAATAATGTTCGATAACTTCTAAGCTTATGTATTGATTTCATACAAATTGAAGACCTGGTTTTGACTGTGAATTACCTTTTTTTATTGTAAAGTTTGAAGGGATCATATGCTAGTCGTCTCTTCCACTTGATTATTAATATCGTTAACCTATTACCCATGGGATTATATATGAAATCGTTGGAGTTCAATAAGAAAAGAGTTAAGAGCAAGATGAAAAATCTATTATTTGTGATATGTGATAAGGGACCTCGATATCCATCCACCACATCCTACACCTATCTTGTTATCATTAAAGAATTCTTATATATATATATATATATATATATATATATATATATATATATATATATATATATATATATATATATATATTAAATATGGACACTTTTTATGAATAGTGAACCTGTGTGTATTTTATGGAAATATTTACATTTTTGTATACACGTGTTGATCATCGTTTGGTTTATCCGTTTTCGGATCCTTCCCACCGCCTCCTTATCCAATCTCTTCCGATTCCAGCTCTATCCTTTATCCCGTTCCCTCGCCCCATCACCATTCCCTCACCTAATCACATAAGCTTGCTTCCACCGCTTTGTATTTGTTTCAGTCTTTTGGAGACGATCACTCTCCAGTTCCACTCCTCTCTGCCCTGACCTTCTTTCGGACTCTATAACAGTCATCAGCCACAACCACAAACTCGATACATGACTTTCAGGAACCAAAGGAAGGAAAGAAATCTGGTATGTACACGAAGCTTTAAAACATATACTCACTTTCTCCTACATCCCGTTTCTTTAGATGAGGTTACGCGCTCCAACAGACATCACCCATGTATTCTTTTTATCTGTGAATTTGGAGTCGAAACCTCCACCATGTATTAGTCTGTCTTAATCTGTGGTTAGAAGTCATCTACTTCAGGTAAGGTCCATCTTCTACTACTAAT
Source organism: Lactuca saligna (assembly GCF_052625555.1). Lineage (NCBI taxonomy): Eukaryota > Viridiplantae > Streptophyta > Magnoliopsida > Asterales > Asteraceae > Lactuca > Lactuca saligna. Next base: position 210,232,612 of record NC_136419.1, read on the forward strand.
TTTAGCCCTAGACTGATTGAAGCCTTAAATAAAATTTGTTCTCCTTCCACCTCTTCGATCTGCAGTCGCCTGCTATCTTCTCGATTGACGATATCATCGGAAACTTCGCCGCCTCCGGCAACGACGTCGACCTCCGGTTGCATGATAGCTTCATTTTATTTACTTCTTTTTATAGTTTATTTTAGTACATTTCATTCGCATTTTAGTTAACTTCCATGCATATTTTCCCTTTTTGTTATTTTTATGACCATTTCGGCGTACTTTCTAGTTTCTTGAGCATTATTGCAGATTTTTCTTGGAAACTAGCGGGGCGGCACTCTTGGGAGGCGATTGGGCTTGAAGGGAATTGGAGATTTCATGCTTGATGGCTATGAAGGTGATTCATGGGGTGGACTTGTCAATTGCTTGAAGGCTTGGAAGAATTGAGCTTTAAATTTGAAAGATACGGGAGAATTCTTGAGTATGCAAGATCAATATTTGGGAGTTTGCGGAAGTTTTGAGTGATGTGGAAAGACAAATTGGGCTCAAATTGAAGAAACATTGAAGAAAAATGGGCTAGAAGCTGATTGGACTCGAACTAGGCCAATGGATTAGCTGTGGGGGCCCAAGACTTGAAGAAGCCCAAAAATTCCCGTCAGTACCTGCGGCCCGCGTAAGATTACCCGCGGCCCGCGTGGATTCTTGACAAGGGCAATTTTGGGATTTTGCTTAGAGCTCTATATTGGGAAGGTTGGTGTGCCTCTTTAGGATAATCTTGGAGGTCCGATTTTGAGCTTTTCTCTCTGGAGTTTGGAGCACTTTTGGAGGCCAAGAACACTTGAAGAACATCTTCTTTTCACCTCTTGAATCTTGTCAAATGTTTGGTACAATCTTATCTAACTTTGTTCATTTGAGTTTAGCCATGCTTGGCTAAACAAATCTTGGTTGACTTTTTGTTGAATCCTTTGAACTTTTGTTGGATGTTGAAGAATCTATGAACTTGTTCTTGAATCTTTATGGAAATGTTTTGTGTTTCATCATATTATCACTACTAGTATGTTTTTATTCATGAGTTTAAATATGTTTGTGGTGATTAGTTGGCTAATTTCTTGATTAAGTAAATGATCCTCAAATTAGCAAGCAACAAGTGATTTTTGTGTTGTTTTTGCTTCACACAATCATAAAAACATTTCCTCCAACATGGTGGTGAAAGCAATTGACTCCTCTTGGATTTGGTGATTTTTTGGTTCTTAATGCTAGTTGACTTTCACTAATTACATGCTATTTGGAATTAGTGACTTTGACTAAGGAAATTGTTATGAGCTTCTCTAGCCATTTCAACAATTAAGAAAAGTCTAGGTAATCTCAAGCTCCTTGGATTACTATAACCAAATTAAGGATTTAAATCAAAGTATTGCACTATTGGATTCTAATGATATGTTCATCAAAAGTCAAAGTGAGAAAACTTCAAGTCAACCATCTTTCCCTTATTGATTTTACATCAAATTCTTATTTTTGTTGCAATTGTCTATTTAAATCATAGTTAATTCTAGTTGTTTCGAGTATTTCAAAACATTAACCCCCCCCCCCCCATTTTATTTTTATTGTTATTTCACAAGTATTTTTACAAAGAGATTTTTCATAGAGTTATCAAATTGAACCAATCTCCATGGATTCGATCCCTTTACCACTATACACTATTTTAGTGTGTAATACTTAGGGTTACTATTTGTGTTGGCCTCGACAACCACCATTGCAGCAGGTAAGTTTTTTTCCCTTCCTGAAAATAGATTCTCATAAATAGATCGATTGTTTTTTCCCCTAAAAATATGGTTCATTTCATGGTCAAAACTGAGGATTGGACTGCGAGGAAGGCAGCAGCAGAGGCGGTGGAGAAGTTGGCTTTGGTGGAGACAAATTAGTTGCCGGAGTTCAAGGCTTTGTGCTTGAAAACATTTGAGGCAAAAAAGTTCGATAAGGTATAATACTAATCTATGAATCAAAATTAAGTGGTAATTATGTGGATTTTCGTTGAGTAATAATATTATTTTGTAGCTGAAAGCTGTAAGGGAGACGATGAATCAGATGATGGAAGCTTGGAATTTAATTCCAGATGTACTTGAGCAGGTATCACCAACCCGTTAATCACAATCTTCTAAAGGTATGAAGAACTATTCCTCTAAAATTTGAAATACATATATGCATGGTTCCTGAAAAACTAATACTTAGCAATAAGATCAGATCACCGCATCTCATTCATATATTTTGTTAAATTAAAATTGCGTTCCTGATCACAGTTTTTTCCACATAAATTCTTAACTTAGCATAAAATTAATTGAAAAAACTCTGATCAGTTAGTAAAAACTTTTCTAATCTTAGTTCCTACTCACTTGTAATCTATATACTTGTGTTTATGTATGTGATTTTTTGTTGATGATAATAATTATCCGAATTCCCAAAATGATGTAATTTCTGATTTGTGATATGACAGAAGAAGCTGTCAGTTATGTACGATATCCACTAAGAACACCTCAAACTGTTCATAAGTCAACTGGTTCTTCCACCAGCAGTACTACTCGTAGAAATTCATTCAAGAACAGCAACAGGAAAAGTGATCCTGCAATGTTTCGTAAGCTGGATCGGAAGAAGCCAAATGATCAGAAACTAAACATTGCAGTTTCTTTGCCTCCAATTCTTGTCTCTAACAATGAAGATCATCTCAAGCTTAAACCAATGACGAAACACGTCCTCTTCAATGAAATTTCAGATGAAAAAATTCACGAATCACTATATCATGAAGAAAGGTCAAGCTCTAAAGTTGCAGAGATCATTGACAGCTACAGTATCAACTTAATCCAACAAGAATCCGAGGACTTATATGTGATCCGCAATCAGCTTCTTCCAATCAAAACCCAACAGTCCAATTTATTCGATCTCCTCAAGGTAATTTCAGTTTCATTGTTACTTTAGAATTTAGATTAACCCAACCAATAAACTCTTTCTCATATCTCTGTTGCTCCAACCTAAATTACAGAAATATATTCGGAGCTCACAGAATGGGATATGATCATTGGAGTCTCGTGTACACAGACTCGAGTCAACACTTGATGAAATTTCATTTGATTTGGCAAAGTCAACCGGAAGAATCTCAAATCCCGAAACTACCCTCGGATACTAAAGCCTCTCCCGAATCAGAAGTGTAACTGTTATTCTTGGCTCTGATTTCTGCTTCTCCGGTTCTGAGGTAAATATTTTCATTATCGGCTTCTATGAATTTCTTATATACTTTTCTAATTATAGGTATTATGATTTTAGTAGTTAGTAGGAGGAAATGATTTCTATAGCTGGTAATTAATCTAATTTGTTGTTGCTTGGGTTGTGCAGGAATTAAACCGAAAACTCAAAGCCTATGAAAGGTGACCATACCTGTATTAGCAGCTAAAGAAACATTTCAAGTTCTGCAGTTTTATAACTCAAAAGTTGATGTTTTTTTGTTCATTATTAATTGAAGGTAGATACTTAATTGCAACATTTGAATGTCGAAACAATTAATGACCATTTTACCCTTTTTTCTGGAATTAAACTTAAATACAACTGACAATAAAATTAACCCTTAATTCATGTTTTTTTTTTTCATCATCTTAATGTATGCCTTATTTCACCTTTTTTGGTAGATAAAATTGCGGTCAAAGTCAACTAATTATATTGTTAAACTGATTGCTTTTTCGCTTTCCCACTTAAGGAGACATGGTCAAGACCTCCAATCTTTGCTAACTACGGATATGAACTTTTTGTGAGCCAGTTGAAGATATGTAGGGTTGCGTGGTGCGAAATACAAAATGGATGTCACAACTTTTTAAAATTTATGTTATAAATTGTTGGCAGGAACAATTAAGAGATGAAAAATTTAAGGCAAAATAAAGATGAAGATTCAGCTCAAGAAATGGTCAGAGTTATACAAAGAATAACCGAGTTACATGATAAGGTATTAATATATATATATATATATATATATATATATATATATATATATATATATATATATATATGTATGTATATAAATTGAAAAAAAAAAAACAAATGAAAACTTTTGCTGATATTCGTCATCTTCCAAATGCTTAAAGGTAGATTTGTATGACTATTATTGTTGATTTAGGTTATCGAGATTGCTTTTATTGGTAAGAATTAAAATTTTATTTAATTATATCTTTTTTTTTAATGAAAATTGGTCGAATTCAAACAATTATACAGTTTTTATTGTATTAATGTAAGTTATTGTAAGCTTTATTTTTTTAGATTTGGCAATTTATGCTTGGAGTGTCTTAGTGTGACATGACTTCCTTCCTTTCAATTCAACTTTTGACTATTTAGCCCCTGTTTTGTTGTTGCTACATATATTTTGTAAGTATACCGTGGGTTAGATGATGTTGCTATGTGGTAAGGAAATGCAAACCTTTGGCTTTTTCATTTCAAGATTTTCAATAATTTTTGTTCTCAACCCTTTGCTTTTTTGTTTCAAGATTTTCATATTTGCTACTTTTAAACAAATACATTACACATTTGCATCGACATTATTTCAAATAGTATAAAAAACTCATTTTTTATAATTTGAACTGATAGGGCTTCAAGTCCAACTTCAACCCCAAAGTTACTTTGAACCTTCGACTTTGAACTTTATAAAATATCACTTCCGTCCCTTCCATTTTCTAATTTTTCATCTCCGTAATACACATAATTTGATTTTCCTTGATAACTTTCGTTCGTAAAAATAATAATAATAATAATAATAATAATTTATACATGCTTATTTTTATAAGTCCGAGACGGTCAACATTTCAACATAAATTGAAAACTTTTGTTCGTTAATTTTAAAAAAAATACATTTCTCTTTATGTGTCAGAATAAATTTGAGTCTGTGTACATTTTACATAATGTTTTTTTTTAATAATTAGTTGTATTTGATTTTATATACGTTTCCTACATATAAGTCGGATTACATATATACGTTTTTTATTATTTAAACTTCTTTATTAACTTAAAGGGTTAACTCCAAGAAATAGCACATAAACTCATTCAAATGTGTATATCATAGTACCCTACTTTCATTTCTTCATATTATAGTATTACAACACTTATACTTTGAAAACTCCACATAGTATAGCGGTATTATCCAAATACAAAACAATTTTCAGTGATGCAAATAAGTAGATTTTTTGAAAATGCAATAAGAAGAAAAAAAATTGAAGCTACAATGCTATAATTAAATATATATTCTTCAAATGGGTAATTTTTTTTTTTTTTTGAAAAGTAAAATGCTATAATAAAAAGAAATGAAAGTAAGACGCTATAATAAACAAATAAATGGAAATACACCGTTATTTAAATAGGGATCCCATAATTAGATATCTTTCTAACCTCTCTGTTAAGTACCCTCCTTTCTCTCATGGCTTCAAAAGCCAATTCCGACACCTAAAAATCAATATATTCAACATAATTAGATGACACTTCTATACATGCCAGAATTAGCAAACATAATAGCATCCTACTTCCATTTCTTCTTATTCCAACATTGAATTTTTTATTTATTTATTTATTTATTTATTTATTTTTATTATTTTTTTTAAATCTTAATAGAACATTGTAAAAATCTACTACCTACTTATAGCATTGCACTTTCACTATTTATCTTACTATAACATTATACTTTGACAATATTCTAATAACTTAAAAATTCCAAAGTACAATGTTGTAATGAGAAAAAAAAAATTGTGCACGTACTTCTGATCGAAATTGTGATGCGTCCCTTTTTAGAAGCTCCTTGAGTATATCTTTCAACCCTGACACGATTAAAATAAATAAAGTTAAATGCAAGAAATAGCAATGTACTTTCATTAATTTGTTTAGGTAGATTTTGCAAAGTATAATGTCTGAATAAGAAACTTTTGAAATTACAAAATTTGTAATTGAAAAGAAATGGAATTATGTTGCTATTTTTTGTATTTAGTCATTTAAAAAAAAAGAATGTAATTAATAATTTCATACCGCCTGATTGTCTTTCGATCTTATAAGTTGAACTAATGACCCCCTGGATCTGCTTTCCGGTTTGTCTACAAATTTTTTTAAATAAAAAAAGAAAAAAAAAAGCCATGATAAGTCTATAAATAAAAGTTATATATATTTTTTTATTAAAAATACAAACCTAAGTTTTTTTCTTCCCCTTTTCAACTCTGATTCTGCACGCAATGTAAATTGCTGGAAAAAAAATATATCGATGTGGAAATTGTTATGATTTTTAAATGTTGATGTGTAAGTTAAAATTAGTGGTTAATAAAAGTTAATTGATTGAATGAAATATTTAAATGGTATAAATTACATTTTTGGTCCCATTTAAAACTGATTTTTTTTTCAATTTTGGTCCCTAAAAAACATTCTTCCAATTTTAGTCCTTATTCGAGGTTTTGGTATCTTTTTTATCCTTATTCCAGATAAAATGACTATATCTTTTGAACCAAAATTGCAAAAGCAAGATAGATTCAGGGACCAAAAATGTAACTTACTCTTTGAAATATGTTAAAATTAAGATTTAAGGAATAATATGAAAATATTTAATACAACAGCATAAATATAAGAATATATTTATATGTAATCGTGACATCATGAAAAACTTAAAACGTAATTATGAAACAGCTATTATGAATCAGAATGAACTTATATATTTTGTTATATCAAATACTTTTCACTTAAACATTTCACTAATTATTAATTTTAACTCGTTTACAAATTCGATTCACAAACATACAAAAGGTTTAAATGGTCATTTACCTTCGTTCATACTGTTTTTTTAATTAGCAAAATTAGGAAAAAATCTTTTTAAATTTATTAAAAAAATTATCTTTTTGAACACCTCCAGTTTTTGCCCTTCTGCTGTAATCTCTCTAACAGAGTCACGTAACTTCTGAGCTTTAGCAGTTGCTCTAGAAAGCATCGCCTGTTTACAAAAAGACATGAAATAGCAACGTACTTTCATTTATTGTTATTTTTTTATTTTTTATAATAATAATAAAAAAAAAAAGATATTTTGAAGATTTACATTTTTACCTCTTCACTTAGAAAAAGACGCAAGGTATTGTAGTATAAACCACGCCTTGTTCCTTAAGAATATCGAAATTAAATTCAGCAATTAAGGATTTAAAGTAAATAAATATTATAATTTATGAGCCTTACTTTTAGCAGATAGAAACCCCGAAGCAAAAACAACTCCACTTGTAGCAAATGGATGTGCAACAGCAAAGCAAAAGCTCTCTGAAACCCACCATTAATGTTAACAGCTTAATTTGAAGCCAAAAAATGGGAAATCAAACAGAAGAAAAGTCAATAATGACAATAATCAGCCATTAGCTTAACAAACCT